>NC_056725.1:1823084399-1823406278 GCF_019279795.1 Protopterus annectens
AAGGATACCCTAGATACCACCTTTGGCATAAAAGTAGGATTGGTTCTTAGTGACACTCTGTCCTGGTGGAAAATAAGAAAAGGCTGCACTGCCATTAATGCTTGTAACTCAGATACTCTTCTTGCTGAAGTGATTGCCAGAAGGAATGCAGTTTTCCAAGATAGAAACTGTAGATCCGCTGATGCTGCTGGTTCAAAAGGAGGTAGTGTCAGTTTTTCCAGCACAAAGTTGAGATCCCAGGCAGGTAGAGGGGGTCTTATTGGAGGTTTAACATTTTTGATCCCTCTCAGAAATTGTCGGAGGAGAGGCTGTGAGAAGATAGGTGGATCCACATTGTATTCTGCTGAAATTGCTGAAGCATGAATCTTAATGGAAGAATAGGACAGACCATTGTGGAACAATTCTGCTAAATATTCTAGGATATGTGCTAGGTTTGCCACTGTGACATCTGTGCCCTTTGATGTGCTCCAAATGAGAAATCTCTTCCATTTAGCTGAGTATGTCTTCCTTGTGGAAGGCCTGCGAGCCTCCAGGATAATGTCCTTCACCCTCTGAGATAAAACAGTTTGAGTGGGATTTAAGGAATTTTCCAGGCAGTTAGCTGCAATGTTTTCAAGTTGGGATGCAGGGTCTTGAAATTGTTCTGCGTTAGAAGAGGCCATAGGGGGAGAGGCCATGATTTTGCCTGAGACATGTTTCTCAATAGTGGATACCAGTGTTGTCCTGGCCAGTCCGGAGCTATTAGTATCACTTTTGGCTGTTCCTCCCTGATTTTCAGTAGGACCTTGTGCATCAATGGGAGAGGTGGGAAGGCATATACTGTTAGGGCTTTCCAGCTGAAAGAGAGAGAGTCCACCCTCCAAGCTTGTGGGTGGTATGTCCTTGAGCAGAATGTCTTCAGTTGATGGTTGATTGGGGAGGCGAACAGATCTATCTCCGGCATTCCCCATGTCTTTGTTATGAGCTTGAAGATGTCTGGGTGCAGCATCCATAGTAGTTCTGCTTAGGCTGTCCGCCAGTGCATTTTCTTTCCCTGGCACGAATTGGGCCTGTAGTTGGATATTGAGATTCAGGCATAGATCCCACAGATTCATAGCCATCCGGCATAGCGGGTAAGAATGTGTGCCACCCTGTTTATGTACCACATGACCGTGGTGTTGTCTGTCCTTATTAACAGATGTCCTTGTTGGAGGAAGGGTTTGAATGCCTCGATTGCATGCCTCACTGCCAGCATTTCCTTTTGGTTTATGTGCATGCTTAGCTGTCCTTGAGGCCATAGTCCTTGGATGCATTTGTCCTCCATGTGTGCTCCCCATCCTCGGTCCGAGGCGTCTGTGGTGATGGTCTGCCTTGTTTTTGGTTTGTTGAAAGGCAACCCTCTGTTGGACTGGCATGCCTGAGCCCACTACAGGAATTCCTTTTGAAGGCATGGAATGATTGGTATCATGGTTTCTAAACTGTGACTGTGTTGAGACCATACACTTCTTAGGTACCATTGTAATTTCCTCATATGCAGTCTGGCATGTGGGATTAGAATTATGCAGGATGCCATGTAACCCAGGGCCTGCAGGATTTTCCTTGCAGTAAGCTGAGTTTGTCTTGTCAAAATCATGAAGTAATCTGGAAGTTGTTTTTGCTTTTCTTCTGTGAGAAAGGCCATTTGGGTGTTTGTGTCCAGATCTGCACCCAAAAAGGTGATCCTTTGGGATGGTACTAGTCTTGACTTTTAGATGTAGACTGTGTATCCCAAGGCCTGTAACAGATGTATGGCATAGGCCAAGTCCTTTAACAATTTCTTCTTGTTGTCCGCTTGTATTAGGCAGTCGTCCAGGTATGGATAAATTTGAATTCCCTGTAGTCTGCAATGTGCAATCACTGATGCCAGGCATTTCGTGAATACTCTGGGCACAGTAGATAAGCCAAAGGGCAATGCTGAGAATTGATAATGCTCTGATCCTGCAAGAAATCTGAGGTGTCTTCTGCAAATTGGTCGAATAGGGACGTGCAGGTATGGCTCCTTGAGATCTAGAGTCACCAGCCAAGACTCCTTGCCCAACATGGGAAGAAGTTGCTGTAGGGTCAGCATTTTGAATTTTGGCACAATGAGATAAGTGTTGAGTGCGGACAGGTCGAGAATAGGCCTCCATTGATTTTCTTTTCTTGGTACAAGGAATAGTCTGGAGTAAAATCCTTGGCCTTGTTCTGAACATGGTACCTTTTCTATAGCTTTCATCTGAAGTAAATTGCTTATTTGTTTTAAAGCCTCCGCCTTCTGATTTGGTGGTAGGTTTGGCATTCCGCTTCTTTTTGGCAAAGTGTGGAAGTGAAACCTGTATCCTTTGTCTATTATTTGCAATGTCCATGTATCCTTTGTAATATAATGCCAGTTTTTTGAGAATAAAGCCAGCTTTCCGCCCAAGGGTGCTTCCAGTTGATCCCTGGTAGGCGGAATCAGAGTCAAGTCATTGAGTCTGTCCTGTAGTAGTGGTTGTTGTTGTAGCTGTTGCACTACTCCTCTGGTTGGCAGGCTGCCACTGACGGCCTCTGTAGGAGCCCTTCGATTGACCTCTGCCTCTAGAGAGCCTGTTCCTGCCTCTCTGGGCTCTGTCCGAGTCTGGAAAGGACCAATTCTTTGTAGGCCAGTTTCTGCTGAATCTCGGTGGTTGAACTTGCAGGAAATCTTTAACTGTTTGCACAGATTTTGCTTTTTCTTCAACCTTTTTTAGAATCTCCTGAGCAGGGGAGCCAAATAAATTTTGTTTCTCCATTGGAGCATCGAGGAGTTTAACTTTGACATGGTCTGGCAAAGATTGCTCCTTCAGCCAGGCATGCCTACGAATAACTGCCCCAGTCATAGCTGATCTAAATGAAGCCTCCAGTGCATCATAGCCACATTTTAAGAAATGATTACTAACCTGTTGTGAGTTATGTATCAAATCCTGAAGGGATTTACGGTCTAGGGGTTCAGGAGAAGAAAGTTTCTTATTCATTTCATCTAACAAATACTCTTGGTACTGTATCATATGGAATTGACAGTTTAATGCCCTGACAGAGTTGCAGATGTATACACCTTCTTACCGCATCTCTCTAAAGCTCTAGACTCTCTATCAGAGGGTAGGGGATTTTTGGCAGTAGCGGCTGCAACCACTTTAGGGCCCTGAGAAATAGTTTCTGGGTCTGCAGAATGGGCTTTATACAGATGGAAATGAGAATCCGGGAACCTGTAATATCTGTCAGGTTTGGCAGGGGCTGGAGGAAGAGTATCACGGGCTGTACTGACATCATTGTACACATCATCAATTACATTTAGAACAGGAGGTATAGCTAAGGGCCTATGCTGAGGCAAATGCAAAAAGGTCCGTAATCTTTTTCTAGAATCAGAGAAATCCTGACCTTGCCATTGAAAGTGCTCTCTCATGGAGTGTAAAGTCTCCCCAAAGGAAAACTCTTCAGGAGGGGAGGCCGAAGGGATAGATTCCTCTGCATCTGAATCCTCATAAGGCGAGAAAGCCCCTTCCTGGTGGTCTGACAACTCAGATCCATCTGTGGAATCATCTGAGGAGTGGGGTTCAGAGGGGTCAGTCCTGGGCCTTTTGTCTGGAGGAGGTTGAGAGGCCCTGTCTGGGTGAGGCTGTGAACCCCTAATTAAGGAGATAAGGTCCTCAGCCAGGCTGAGGATCTGTGAACTAGAAGAAGGCCTCTGGGATGTAGGATTTGGCAGGCAAAGCTTTTGAAAGTTTGGCAGCTTTAGCCCTAGAAAAGGCCTTAATGGACATAGAACCTGGGGGCCTAGCAGCCCCACGTGCAGGGGAAGATATGTCCAAAGGTAAGGTGTCTGACAAATCCTGAACACTAGCTTCTGTAGGTAGTTTTGAAGCCGACTCATCCGGGGTCTCTCGGGCCTCGGCAGTCGGAGGTATGGTTTCGGAAGAAGGAATCAATGCGGACTCGGTTTCGTCCGAAACAGAGACACTCGCGGTAGGCCTAGCCGTGGTTTCAGCCGAAACCGCAGGCCGCGAGTGTCGGTCCTTTTCCTTGCGTTTTTTGACCATATGCGAAGTCGGAGTCTCCGACGGCATTTTATAAGCAAAAGCGGCTCCAAAAAATTCATCTGCAAACTCCGACCGACGTTTAAGAGTTCGTCGGTTGAAGGAGGCACAGGCTAAACAGGCCGATACGTCGTGGTCTGGGCCTAAGCAAGGAAGGCAGTAAGAATGGAAATCCTTATGAGGTATTTGTTTCCCACAAGTTAAACAATTATTTACTTTGTCTGACATCGGCTGAGGCAAGAAAGAGTCCCCAACGGGGTACTTAGCTTTTTTGAAGTCTTCGGTAGCTGAAATCTCTGGATCTGACCGACCGGCACTTGGAAACAGCTTCTGCTTCGGGCACCGCGCTTTCCTGGCACAAACTGGGATTGCAGCTCTATATTGAGTTTTAGGGAAAGTTCCCAAAGATTCATTGCTAGCCCGCAAAGAGGGTAGGAATGGGTACCTCCTTGCTTGTTTATGTACCACATAACTGTGGTATTGTCTGTCCTTATTAGCAGGTGGCCTTGATGTAGAAAGAGCTTGAAGGCCTCGATTGCATGAATCACTGCCAGCATTTCCTTTTGGTTTATGTGCATGCGCAATTCTTTGAGACCATAGACCTTGGATGCATCTGTCCTCCATATGTGCTCCCCATCCATGGTCTGAAGCATCTGAGGTAATGCTTTGGCTGATTACTGGTTTGCTGAAAGGCAGGCCCCTGTTTGACTGGCTTGCTTGGGCCCACCACAGGAATTCCTTTTGAAGGCATGGAATGAGTGGTATCAAAGCTTCTAGGCTGTGATTGTGCTGAGACCATAAACTCCTTAGGTACCATTGTAGTTTTTTCATATGCAGCCTTGCTTGTGGAATCAGAAGAATGCACGATGCCATGTAACCCAGGGCCTGCAGGATTTTCCTTGCAGTCATCCGAGTTTGTTTTGTTAGATTTTTGAAGTAATCCGGTAGTTGTCTTTGTTTTTCTTCTGTGAGAAAAGCCATTTGGGTGGTTGTATCTAGTTCCGCACCCAGAAAAGTTATTCTTTGGGATGGCACAA
Organism: Protopterus annectens; assembly: GCF_019279795.1. NCBI lineage: Eukaryota > Metazoa > Chordata > Ceratodontiformes > Protopteridae > Protopterus > Protopterus annectens. The sequence goes on from NC_056725.1 coordinate 1,823,089,486, forward strand.
GTCTTGACTTGTGAATGTTGACTGTGTATCCCAAGGCCTGCAGTAGGCAGATGGCATAATTCAAATGTTTTTCCAAAGTTTGTTGGCTGTCCGCTTGTATAAGGCAGTCGTCCAGATACAGGTATATTTGAATCCCCTGAAGTCTGCAGTGTGCAATTACTGATGCCAGGCATTTCGTGAATACTCTGGGTGCAGTAGATAAGCCAAAGGGCAATGCTGAGAATTGATAATGCTCTGAACCTGCAAGAAATCTGAGGTGCCTTCTGCAACTTTGTCTGATAGGGACATGCAGGTATGCCTCCTTGAGGTCTAGAGTTACCAGCCAAGACCCCTTGCCCAGCATGGGAAGGAGTTGCTGTAGGGTCAGCATTTTGAATTTTGGCACAATGAGATAAGTATTCAGTGCGGACAAATCGAGAATAGGCCTCCATTGTTTTCTTTTCTTGGGACAAGGAATAGTCTGGAATAAAATCCTTGGCCTTGTTCTGCGAGAGGAACCTTTTCTATAGCTTTCATTTGCAATAGGTTGGCAATTTGTTTTAAAGCCTCTGCCCTCTGATTTGGTGGCAGGTTTGGCATCCCCTTTCTTTCTGGTAATGTATGGAAATGGAACCTGTATCCTTTGTCTATTATTTGCAGTGTCCATTTGTCCCTTGTAATACTGTGCCAATTTTTTGAGAATAAAGACAACTTTCCGCCCAAAGGTGCTTCTAATTGAGCCCTGGTCGGCGAGGTCAAGGTGAAGTCATTGAGTCTGTCCTTGTGCAGCAGTTGTTGGACCTGCACTACCTCTCTGGTTAGGAGGCTGCCATTGACGTCCTCTGTAGGAGCCTCTAGCTTGCCCTCTACCTCTGGCATGCCTGTTCTTGCCTCTTTGAAATCTCTCTTCTGGAAAGGACCAATTCTTAGAAGGCCAATTTCTGCTGAATCTTGGTGGTTGTACCTGGAGGAAATCTTTGACTGTTTGTACAGATTTTGCCTTTTCCTCAAATTTCTTTAAGACCTCTTGAGCAGTGGAGCCAAATAACTTTTGCTTTTCCAGTGGAGCATCCAGAAGCTTAGCCTTAACATGATCTGGCAGAGATTGTTCCTTCAGCCAGGCATGTCTACGTATGACTGCACCTGCCATTGCTGACCTACATGAAGCTTCCAATGCATCATAACCACACTGCAAGAAATGGTTGCTAACCTGTTGTGAATTATGTACCAGATCCTGGAGTGACTTATGATCTAGGGGTTCAGGCGAAGACAGTTTTTTCTGCAATTCATCTAACAAATACTCTTGGTACTGTATCATATGAAATTGACAATTTAAAGCCCTCATAGACAGAGTGGAAGAAGTGTACACTTTTTTACCCCATCCCTCTAAAGCCCTGGACTCCCTTTCAGAGGGGAGTGGATTTTTAGTGGTGGCAGCTGCAACCCCTTTAGGACCCTGGTAAATAGTTTCTGGGTCAGCAGAGTGGGCCTTGTAAAGGAAATGATGCGAGTCCAGGACCCTGTAGTACCTATCGGGTTTAACAGGAGCTGGAGGAAGGGTGTCAGGGGTAGTGCTAGACTCAGAATACACATCATCAATGACACTTAAAACAGGAGGAATAGCCAAAGGTCTATGCTGAGGTAAATGAAGAAAAGTCCTTAATCTCTTCCTGGAATCTGAGAATTCCTGGCCCTGCCATTGGAAATGCTCTCATATGGAGTGAAGGGTCTCCCCAAAAGACAGCTCTTCAGGAGGGGAGGCAGAGGGAATAGATTCCTCTGCATCAGAATCCTCGTAGGCCGTGAAGGCCTCCTCCTGGTAGTCTGATAGAGCAGAGCCATCAGAGGCCTCATCAGAGGACTGAGGTTCAGCAGACTCAACCCTGGGCCTTTTGTCTAGTGGGGGTTGAGAGCCCCTGTCCGGATGAGGCTGAGAGCCCCTAATTAAGGAAATAAGGTCCTCAGCCAAACTTAGTATCTGAGAACCTGTAGTGGATCCCTGAGAAATAGGCTTGGGAGGCAGAGTTTTTTGTTGCTTAGCAGCTTTAGCCCTAGTGAAAGCTTTTATGGACATGGATGCAGAGGGCCTGGCTGCGCCACGTGCTGGAGTAGTTTTGTCTAGGGGAATGGTGTCGGTAGGTTCCTGAACACCGGTTTCCGAGGGTAATTCCATAACAGACTCAGAAAAGGCCTCCGGGGCCGAGGCTGTCGGTTGAGCAGTTTCTACGGACGGAAGTACCAAGGACTCTGTTTCAGCCGAGACCGAGACACTCGCGGTAGGCCTAGGAGCGGTTTCAGCCGAAACCACGGTCCGCGTGTGTCGGTCCTTGTCCTTCCGTTTCTTGGTTAAATGAGAAGTCGGAGTCTCCGACGGCATTTTATAAGAGAAACTAGCCCCAAAAAATTCCTCTGCAAACTCCGACCGATGCCTAAGAGTGCGTCGATTAAAGGAGGCACAGGCAGTACAGGCCGAGACGTCGTGGTCTGGGCCTAGGCAGGGGAGGCAGTAGGAATGGAAATCCTTATGAGGTATTTGTTTCCCACAAGTCAAGCAATTATTAACTTTAAGCGTTTGATCTGACATCGGCTGAGGCAAGAAAGAGTCCCCAACGGGGTACTTAGCTTTTGAAGTCTTCGGTAGCTGAAGTTACAGGAGCTGGCCGACCGGCACTTGCGAACTGCTTCTGCTTCGGGCACCACGCGGCAAGAAAGACTGGGGAAAATGGCGTCGGCTGACACTTTTATACCCCAGGCGCTCTGACGTCGGGGAAGAGGCGACATCAGCCGACGCCGGACCCAGACTTTGGAATCCGGCCGACCGAAGGGCTGCCTGAGGCAGGACAACCCATATGTAAGGACTGCAGATGCATCCTTGAAGGACATCCGCCCACTCAGAGATAGGATGAGAGAGCATAATTACCACATTAGGAAGGGTACATTGCATAATGCTTTAGCTAAACACATGGTCACGCATGGTCATGACCACAAGTTTTTGTTTAGAGTGTTAGAGGTCATCACCCCAAATCAGAGGGGTGGTGATGTTAGGATATACAGTGAAGGAAAAGAGCGCGACTGGATAACACTTTTAAGGGCTGATAGGGGACTGGGTTTAAATGAAAGGGCATCCAAAAAACCTAGCCTAAGGCAGCACAGGCATGTAAAGTGACTATTTGTAATTACTTATATGCGTATGCCTACATTATGTCCTTATGTCTCAAAGTTTTTTATGTATTTATATATAAAATTTTTTCATGTGTTAGTTTATGTATTTTGGAAATTCTTTTATATATTCTATGGAGTGTTTTAAAGTAATTTTACGGATGTTTTAAGTTATTTTATGCATTTATATTCTTGTAGTGAGCTTTTTTTCTGTTCTTTTTCTGTTCTTTGCACAAATACATGTGAGAGATGCAACTATATAGCCAAACTGGAGGCTGAGCTCTCTCAACTCAGGACTGGCAAGACCAGACAGGAGGAGAAGGAAACCACGCACACCACAAACCCAGTTTCACGTAGAACTATCACAACTGCAAAACAAACACAAACACACAAAGACATACTCGGAGGCACTGATCAAAAATCTACCAAAACTACAGAGGCCTCCAAAGCAGACACCCAAGCAACTGCCACCTCAAGACATAAGACATGCAACACATAATTCTCAAAGTCAGTGTGCTAAACAGTCACAGCCCTTAAGGCCAAACACAATGCCAGACACACTTGTTATAGGTGACTCCATAGTCAGACACACTGACTCACCAGACTGAACAAGGAAAAGATCACAGTAAGCTGCCTGTCAGGCGCTAGAATCCGCCACATAACACAAGCACTCAGGTCACTCCACAGCAAGTACAAGTATGACTCAGTCATTGTCCATGCCGGTGTGAACGACCTGAGACGTACCTCCCTGGACTACATGAAAAGAGACATAGAGGAGCTCTCAGATTATGTAGCCCAGGCCGGTATGACCCTGACCCTGAGCAGTATCCTACCCTCACCAAGAATGATGCCACAATATAGAGACAAAATGATCAGCTTTAATAATTGGCATAATTACTGGTGTCATTCTAAGGGGATCCAATGTCTGTCTGCCTGGGATGACATGCTTGACAAGCCACACTGCTTCACAAGGGACGGCTTGCACCTGTCACCCCTGGGCTTCCGGATACTGGCAAAGGCTCTTGCCACCCCCATAGTGTCTTTTTTAGGCAAGGCTCAAATGACAAACCTACCGCCCTAGAAAACAAAAATGGAGAAAAACTAAGGGTAATACTGCTCAATGCCAGAAGTCTAAACCTCAAGATGCATGCCCTCGAAGCCCTCATCAGTATGGAGAACATCGATATCTGTGCTGTGACTGAAACCTGGTTCAAGGATCCTGAGAGCACCCCAGCACTATCAGGTTATACCTCATATCATGCGTTCCGGCCCCAAAATCCGGACTGAACCACAAAAGGATACCCACACCTCCAGGTTAGTGGCAACGCACGAAGCATCGGAGACCATCCAGGTGCAATTAACCATAGGTAAAACTGCCCTACAGTTTGTAGCATGCTACAGACCACCTTCTCAAACTCAGGAAACCCACACAGCCTTCCTGAAGACACTGGAGAGTATGAATGTCTCTCCAAACACCATCATATTGGGTGACTTCAACTACCCAAACATAGACTGGGAACATTACTCAAGCCCCAACACCCTAGCCCAAAGGTTCCTGGAGTTCATAAACTCAAATGCTATGGAACAACTAGTCACCATTCCACAAGAGGAGAAAATATACTAGACCTGATCATCACAAACATGGGGACAAAATGCTCCACACCGGAAGTATATCCCTCATTGGTGAGATCAGACCATAAATGAATCTCATTGGAGATCCACATCCGCCCACCCCAGCAAAAAGACCACAGTGAAGAACTTCTCAAAAGCAAACTTAACACTTCTTAAGACTGGAGTGGTATCCTTCAAGGCCCCCGAGCTAGTGGAAACCACAACCCACGCTGCTGAAACCCTTACAAATGCCTTCTACGAGCACCTCCAGGAATGTATGGATCAAGCAATCCCTAATAAAATCAAGACCCTTTCCACCAAAGGCAGGTGCCCGGTCTGGTGGACCCCAGCCATAAACAAACTCTACAACAAGAGGAGAAAGCTACTACATGACAGAGCAAAATCCCTAAAAGGGAAGGCATCCCTGATCAATACTAGCAAAAAACTACGATCACTCAAAATCATCCAAGGCCAACTTTGAGAGAAAAATCGCCAATGACACAAAAGACAATCATAAGGCCTTCTTTAGCTATGTTAGAAACCTGGGTGGAAACTCCCAGATATGCTCAGAATTAGTCCAAAATGATAAAAAAATCACTGAACCCACAGACATTGCCAACATACTGGCAGACAGGTTCAGTGCAAATTTCTCCCCTCCCTCCCAAAAGGAGAAATATCTATCCCACCAGAGTCTAGCCTCCCAAACATCTCAGATGCCCAGGTGAGAGCTGCTCTCTCTAAAGCAAAAAACACAGCATCAATGGGACGGACGGTGTCCCCGGCTGTGTGCTACACGAACTCAATGAGGAACTAAACCCACATATAAGGCTGCTGTTTAATCTTAGCCTTACTACAGGATACGTACCCAAAGAATGGCGTACGGCAACTGTGGTCCCACTCCACAAAGGCGGTGCTTCTACGGACCCTGGAAATTACTGCCCCATAAGCTTGACGAGCCTTGTCTGCAAAGCTATGGAGAGGATCATAATGGAACTCATAAATAAAGACAATGGGGACCTACAGACACTGGATACTACCCAATTTGGCTTTGTCAAGGGCAGATCCTGCCTCTTGAACTTAGTGACTGTTTTGAAAAAGTCGACCAAGGCCATTGATGAGGGTAAGGCAGTTCACACAGCCTACCTTGACCTAGCAAAAGCATTCGACACAATACCCCACTCGGGCATCATAGAAAAGCTCACCAGCTTAGATGTAAACCCATATGTCACAAGATGGGTTGCAAACTGGCTCAAGGACAGAACACACAGGGTTAGAGTTGCTGGTGCCATGTCAGACTAAGCCGGTCACGAGCGGTGTCCCACAGGGCTCAGTCCTGGGCCCCCTCTTGTTCGGCATTTATTTTTCTGAAGTGCAGGCAAACATAGGGGATTGTGGCTGACAAAATTTGCAGATGACTGCAAACTGGGCACCATAATTGACACTCCATCAGACACAGACATCCTCCAGAGAGGTCTCATAGAAATGGATAACTGGTGCCAGAGCCATGGCCTTAAGCTAAATGCCAAAAATGTATAGTCATACCCTTTGGGAAAAACAAGGTAACCCTAATTACCACATAGGTGGTAATCCATTAAACACGGAAGAAGTCATCAGGGACCTGGGGCCCAAGTTGACAGTAACCTCTCTTTGACACTCACATTGCCAAAGTGGTTAGGAAGACCTTCTACATTGCCCACCTGATCATGAAGGGATTCACATCCAGATCAGGAGAGGTCATTGTACCCTGTACTCTTCACTTATCAGACCAAGGATTGAGTACAACGCCCATTCGAATGTACCTTACCCGACACCTGCAGCAGTTGGAAAGACCCCAAAGGTTCCTCACCAAAAGGATAAAGGGGCTCAAACATATGTCATACGATGCCCGACTGAAGAAACTCCAGCTCTATTCAGTCGCATACCGTCTGCTCAGAGGTGATCTGTGCCTGACATACAAGGCCATGTCCAACCCAGAATTAATGGACATGCTCCACCTCAAAAAATCCAAAGCCACCAGAGCCACGAGAGCAAGAGACTTAAACCTCAACACGGATATAAATAGGATGTGCTGGAGGGACAGATTCATCACCCAGAGACTCCCTACACTATGGAACAGAATCCCAGTCCATGTGAGGCAGAGCCCCTCACTGACTCTGTTCAAGAGAAATCTTGACGAGTGGTTGGGAGATCGTAGGTTTACCCCGGGAATCATCTCTGTGTCACTGCTGGACAGAGGCACAGCAAACTAATGGGTATAGTATTCTCATCCTAAGGGGTGGTGAAAGCCACACACACTCTGGCTAGGCTTATAAATGCCCTAGGGCAGATAGCCTAGTATGAACCTATGAACCTATGCCTTTAAATAGAGGTTTGTGTTGGATCATCTTCTTGATAGGCTAATTATTTAATTGTCTCAGTGTGCTTTTAATATATAACTAGTTTGTGTTAGAAGGTTTGTTTCATGGATCTGAAGAAGCTGATACAGTGAAAGCGCTTATCCATTTGTTCTTGTCTGCAATAAACTACGTGGATTTTACATCTTGGATTGTTATCTTCTGTTATTTTCTCACTCTCACTCCTGCTCAGTACTTGGTTGTTTTACAAGTAGAATCTAAGTTGTCTGTGTACGTCCAAAGAATGCAGAATTTTCTACCACTTGTTCTGTGGATTTGGATAAAAAGCTGGCAAATGAATAGTTTGGTCAAGGGCTACACTGGATACCACCTTAGGCATAAATGTAGGGTTTGTTCTCAGAGACCCTGTCTGGATAAAAAATGATAAAGGGTTCCACAGCCATGACAGCCTGTAGCTCTGAAACTCGTCTTGCAGAAGTTATTGCCAGGAGCAGAGCTATTTTCCAAGATAAGAACTTTATATCCGCAGTAGCAGCTGGCTCAAAAGGAGGCAAGATGAGTTTTTCCAAGACATAGTTGAGGTCCCATGCAGGTATTGGCGTTCTCCTTGGAGGCCTTAAATTTTTGGCTCCTCTGAGGTACTGCCTTAATAAAGGATGAGAAAAGAGTGGTGGCTCTGTATTGTAATGAACCGAAATGGCAGAGGCATGGATTTTAATTGATGAAAAAGATGGGCCTTTGTCCAGCATCTCAGTTAAGTATTGCAAAATCTGAGGAATATTTGGGACAGTTGTATCAGTTCCTTGAGCTTGGTTCCAAGCACAAAATCTCTTCAATTTCCCAGCATAGGCTTTTCTAGTACTAGGCCTTCTGGCTTCTAAAATGACATCCATCACAGCTTTACTGAGAGGTGTGGTTTGTATGGCTACATTATCCACCATGCTTGCCAGGTTTAGGGTCCTGGGTTGGCTGTGCAGAATCTGATTGTTTTGCTGGGACAGTAGATGAGGTATTTGAGGTAAGGTCCAGGCTGGGCATTGGGACAAGTTCCTTAAGTTCGGATACTAGTACTGGCGTAGCCAGTCTGGGGCAATCAGCATAATTTTTGGTTTCTCCTGTCTGACCTTCAGGAGTACCTTGGGGAGGAGAGGCAGTGGAGGAAAGGCATATACTGATAAGTTTATCCAGTTGAAAGATAAGGCGTCCACTTTTCAAGCATGTCTGTGATAGGTCCTTGTGCAGAATCTTTTTAGTTGATTGCTGAGAGGGGAGGCAAAAAGATCTATGTCCGGGCATCCCCATTTCTTTGTTATCATGCTGAAGACTTGTGAATCCAGGTGCCACTCGTGGTGATCCATGAGGTTTCTGCTCAGTTCGTCTGCCAGAGTATTTTCCTTTCCTGGCAGGAATTGTGCCTGTAGATTGACTTGGTAAGTCAATACTGTGCCCCATAAAGCCATGGCTTGTCTGCAAAGGGGGTAAGAATGAGTGCTCCTCTGCTTATGTACCACATGACCGTGGTGTTGTCTGTCTATCAGTAGTTGTCCCAGATGAAGTAGGTCCTTGAAGGCTGTCAGGGCATTTTGAACAGCTAGCATCTCTTTTTGATTGACATGTAGATGCTTTTGGTTTGTAGACCGGGTGCCCTGAATGCCTCTTCCTGCCATGTATGCCCCCCAGGCATAATCTGAAGTATCTGTTGTTAGGCTCGGCCTGGCTAGGGGTAGTGAGAATGGCTGTCCCTTATTTTGGTGACAAGCCTTTGCTCACCATCGAAACTCCTGTTGCAGGCAGGGAATGAGAGTAATCATTGTTTCCAGACTGTGGCAATGCTGTGCCCAGACACTTTTTAGGTACCACTGAATTTTCCTCAAATGGAATTAGTAAGATGCAGGATGCCATAAAGCCCAAAGCCTGCAGAATTTCTCTTGCAGATAACTGGGCCTTTGTTGCCATTTCCTTGAAATAGGTAGTCAGTTGTCTTGTTTGTCTGGAGTGAGATAAGCCATCTGGGCAGTTGTATTTCAGCTTGCACCCAGAAATATTATCTCTTGAGAGGGTACTAGTTTTGATTTATTTTTGTTGACTGTGTACCCTAGGCATGTTAAAAGTCTTTTCACAAACGTTAGATGCTGAAACAGAATGTCCTTGTTCTCTGCTTGTATGAGGCAGTTGTCCAAGTAAGGATATATTTGTATTCCTCTTTGTCTGCAGTAAGCAATTACTGGTGCCAGGCACTTTGTGAAGATCCTGGGTGCAGTAGATAAGCCAAAGGGCAGTGCACAGAATTGGTAATGCTTTGAGCCAGCCTTGAATCTGAGGTATCTTCTGCATGATTATCTGATTGGGACATGCAGGTATGCCTCTTTTAGGTCTACAGTCACGAGCCAAGCCTTGCTGTCCAGCATGGGCAGGAGCTGCTCCAAGGTCAACATCTTGAATTTTGGTATATTCAGGAAAGTGTTTAGAATAGATAGGTCCAGTATTGGTCTCCATGCTTTGTCCTTTCTGGGTACCAAGAAGAGTAGAGTAAAATCCTTGTCCCTGCTCTTGCTGTGGCACTTAATAGCCCTCATGTCCATGAGAGCTGCAATTTGTTTTTGAGCCTCTGCCCATTGATTTTTTGGCAGGTCTGGCCAACCGTTTGACCTTGGCAGGGTATGGAGGTGAAACTTGTAGCCTTGTGACACTATGTCGAGAACCCATTTGTCCTGGGTTATAATGTGCCAATTTTGAGAAAAAAGTGCTAGTTTTCCCCCTAAGGGTGCTGCCAGAAGATAAGTGCTTGGTGCAGGCAGGGGGAAGTCATTGGGACTGTTTCCTGTATGATTGTGACTTAACTTCTCCAGCTTTGGAGGTAGAAGCACCCCATTGCTTAGACCTGTAGGAACCTTGCGGCTGTGATCTGCCTCTAGGGCATCTGGATCTGCCCCCTTTGAGGTATGTCTGACACTGGAAAGGACCAATTCTTTGTAGGCCAGTGTCTACTAAATCTAAGTGGCTGTACCTGTAAGAAATCCTTGACTGTTTGCATAGATTTAGCTTTGTCCTCCATTTTCTTTAACACCTTTCTGCCTTAACACCAAGCAATGTATCATGTTGTAATGGAGCATCTAATAATTTTGCTTTAACATGATCAGGCAGGTTTTGTTCCTTTAACCAAGCATGCCTCCTAATGACAGAACCCGTAAAGTACAGTTTTGTACCTACCATAAATGTAGATGTCCGAGAGGTATGCATCTGCAGTCCTAACAAATGGGTTGTCCTGGCCTCAGGCAGCCCCTCGGTCGGCTGGATTCCAAAGTCTGGGTCTGGCCTCGGCTTATGTCGCACTTTACCCGACGTCATAGCTGCAGTTCAGCGGGTATAAAGGCATCAGCCGACGCCATCTTCCTCAGTGTTTCTTGCCCCAGATGCCAGGTGCCCTCTAGGAAGGCTAAATTTGGATAAATGCAAATGTTTCCAAACAATAGAGAGCAAATAGAAATAAACATGTATATACATATATACAAACAAATACACCATAATAGATTCCCCCAGCTAGCTACAAGATGGGCAAATACCCTAGGAGTAACACAGAGGGGAAGGAGGGTGGGTAATCCTGACTGCAGATGCATACCTCTCGGACATCTACATTTATGGTAGGTACAAAACTGTACAATGTCCTTCAAGGATGCATCTGCAGTCCTAACAAATGGGTAGAATACCATAGCCAAACTGGGGGAGGAGGTAATAATAAGATTATGGTGTAGTTAAGATCCCTTGCAAAACAGCAGTGGCAAAACCTGCTCGGGATCTGGAGTATAAGGGTAGATTATAATGCTTGGCAAATGTATGCATGGAGCTCCAAGTAGCAGCCTCTAAAATGTCCTTGGTAGCCACTCCTCGTAAAAAAGCTGTAGTAGTGGCTGTAGCCCTTGTGGAGTGAGGTCTGATGTTTTCTGGAGTTGTCTTTCCATGGTAAGAGTAACAAAATCTAATGCAATTTCCTATCCACTTTGAGACTGTCTGCTTTGAAATTGCTTTTCCTTCCATTCCTGTTGCATATGCTACCAGTAGTTGGTCAGTTTTTCTATTGCTATTGGTTCTGTACAGGTAGTAGCGCAATTAATTGCCTATGTACATCCAAGGTATGTAATAATCTTTCTCCCCTGTTCTGTGGGTTGGGGAAGAATGTAGGTAGGTGGATAGCTTGGTTTAGAGATACCCTGGAGACCACCTTTGGCATAAAAGTAGGATTAGTTCTCATGGACACTATCTTGATGGAAGATTAGGAAGGGCTGTACTGCCATTAATGCCTGTAATTCAGAAACCCTTCTTGCTGAAGTGATTGCAAGCAGGAAAGCAGTTTTCCATGATAAGTACTGTAATTCTGCTTTTGCTGCTGGTTCAAAAGGAGGGAGTGTCAACTTTTCCAGCACAAAGTTCAAGTCCCATGCGGGCAATGGTGGCTTCCTTGGTGGCTTTACATTTTTAATTCCTCTCAGAAACTGCCTGAGTAGAGGATGAGAGAAGACTGGAGGGTCCATGTTGTATTCTGCTGAAACAGCTGATGCATGAATCTTAATGGAAGAATAGGACAGGCCATTGTGGAAAAGTTCTGCCAAGTATTCCAGGATGTTAGCTATGTTTACCAGTGACACATCTTCTCCTTTAGCTGCACTCCAAATGAGATATCTTTTCCATTTTGCTGAATAAGTTTTCCTTGTTGAGGGTCTGCGAGCCTCCAAGATAATGTCTTTAACCCTTTGAGATAAATCTGGGTTATTTTGTCTTATGCAATGTTCCAGGCAGCTAGCTGCAATGTTTTTAAATTTGGATGCAGGGTTTTGAAGTTGCTCTGTGTTAGCAGTAAGGGAACTAGGGGCAGAGGCCATATTTGTTCCCGAGGCATACTCCTCAGTAATGGGTACCAATGCTGCCTCGGCCAGTCTGGAGCTATCGGGATGATCCTTGGGCGGTCTTCTTTGATCTTCAATAGCACCTTGTGCATCAAAGGAAGAGGTGGGAATGCATATGCTGTCAGGTTTTCCCAACTGAAAGACAGGGAGTCCACCTTCCAAGCCAGAGGGTGGTATGTCCTTGTGCAGAATTTTTTCAATTGGTGGTTGTGTGGGGATGCGAATAAGTCTATTTCTGGTAGTCCCCATTTCCTTGTAATGGATTTGAAGATGTCTGGATGCAGCATCCATTCGTGGGCATCCGTGGTAGTTCTGCTTAGGATGTCTGCTAGTATATTTTCTTTTCCTGGTACAAATATTGCCTGGAGCTGAATGTTGAAGCTCAGGGCCACATTCCAGAGGTCCATTGCCATCCGGCATAGAGGGTATGAATGTGTGCCTCCCTGTTTGTTGATGTACCACATAACTGTGGTGTTGTCCGTCCTTATCAGCAATTGACCCTGTTGAAGAAATGGTCTGAATGTCTGAATTGCCAGTTTTACTGCCAGCATCTCCTTTTGATTTATGTGTAGGTTCAGCTGGTCTTGAGTCCATAAGCCTTGTATGCACTTGTCCAGCATGTGTGCCCCCAACCGAGGTCTGAGGCGTCCGTGGTGATAGTCTGGCTTGGTTGAGGGCTGTGGAAGGGCAGTCCTTTGTTCAATTGACAGGCCTGAGCCCACCATTGGAATTCTTGCTTCAGGCATGGAATTATTGGAATTTGGGTTTCTAGGCTGTGCTTGTGCTGAGACCATAAATTCCTCAGGTACCATTGCAACTTCCTCATATGTAGTCTGGCATGTGGAATCAATATTATGCAGGATGCCAGTAGGTAGGTTTGGCATTCCTCTCTTCCTTGGTAGAGTATGGAAGTGAAACCTGTAACCTTTGTCTATTGTCTGTAAAATCCATTTGTCTCCTGTAATGCAATGCCAGTTTACTGAAAATAAGGCTAGCTTTCCGCCTAAGGGTGATTCTAGTTGTTCCCTGGTAGGCGGCTTCAGAGCCAAGTCACTGTGATTGTCCTGTGGTAGTGGTAGTGGCTGGATCTGCAGCAGTATTTCGCTGGGTTAGGCTGCCACTGACGTCCCCTGTAGGCACCTCTGGATTGACCTCTGCCTCTTGTGCGCCTATTCCTGCCTCTCTGTGTTCTGCTGGTGTCTGGAAAGGACCAATTCTTGGAAGGCCAGTTCCTACTAAACCTTGGAGGCTGGACCTGTAAGAAATCCTTGACTGTCTGGACAGATTTTGCTTTCTCTTCCACCTTCTTCAGCACTTGCTGTGCAGGAGAGCCAAACAAATTGTGTTTATCCATGGGAGCATCTAGGAGCTTTGATTTTACATGGTCTGGTAATGACTGCTCTTTTAACCATGCATGCCTTCTGATCACTGTACCAGTCATAGCTGATCTAAAGGAAGACTCCAGTGCATCATAGCCACATTTTAAGGAATGGTTACTGACCTGCTGTATGTTATGTACCATTTCCTGAAGAGACTTTCGATCTAAAGCTTCAGGTGAGGACAACTTTTTAGATAACTGATCTAACAAATTCCTGATACTGAATCATGTGGAATTGACAGTTTAAGGCCCTAGCCGAAAGAGTAGCAGAAGTATAAACTTTTTTACCCCATCTCTCCAAGGCCCTAGATTCCCTTGGCAGAGGTAGCTGCTACAGCCTTGGGGCCCTGTGAAATAGTTTCAGGATCTGCAAGGGGAGCCTTATACAAGTGATTATGTGTGTCCGGAACCCTGTAGTATCTGTCGGGCTTAGCAGGGCCGGAGGAGTGAATCAGGAGCAGTACAAGCATCATTAAATGCATCATCCACAACTGTAAGTACTGGAGGAATGGCTAAAGGCCTATGCTGTGGCAAATGCAAAAAAGTCCTAAGCCTTTTCCTAGAGTCTGAGAAATCCTGACCCTGCCATTGAAATTGTTCCCTCATAGCATGCATGGTTTCCCCTAAAGAAAATTCCTCAGGAGGAGAGGCAGAAGGAATGGAGTCTTCTGCATCAGAGTCCTCATATTGAGAATAAGGGCCCTCAGGAGGGTTTGTATTTTCTGATTCATCTGAGGAGTAATCAGTAGAAACTGGCTCAGGGGGTTCTGCTCTAGGCCTCTTCTCTGGAGGGGGTTGAGAGGCCCTATCAGGGTGAGACTGGGATCCCCTGATCAAAGAAATGAGATCCTCTGCTAGACTAAGCATTTGAGTACTAGAGCTAGGCCTGTGAGAGGGGGCTTTAGTAGGCACGGCCTTGGAAGATTTAGCTGCTTTAGCCCTGGCAAAGGCCTTAATTGACATGGATGCAGGGGGCTAGCAGCTCCACGTGCAGGAGTAGATACATCTAGGGGAATAGTATCTGATAAATCCTGAGAAACTGTAAGAGCAGGTGGAATTTCAGTAGCAGATTCAGCCATGCTAGAAGAGGCCTCGGTAGTAGGAGGCATGCTTTCGGCTGAAGGAAGAACCGCAGACTCGGTTTCAGCCGAAACCGAGACACTCGCGGTTGGCTTAACCACGGTTTCGGACGAAACCGCGGACCACGAGTGTCGGTCCTTTTCCTTACGCTTTTTAGCTAAATGTGAAGTCGGAGTCTCCGACGGCATGATATAAGCAAAAGCGGAGCCGAAAAACTCCTCTGCAAACTCCGACCGACGTCTAAGTGTCCGTCGGTTGAAAGAAGCACAGGCTAAACAAGCTGCTACGTCGTGGTCTGGGCCTAAACAAGGTAGGCAGTAAGAGTGGAAGTCTTTATGAGGTATTTGTTTCCCACAAGTTAAACAGTTATTCACTTTTTCTGACATCGGCTGAGGCAAGAAAGAGTCCCCAACGGGGTACTTAGCTTTTTAGAAGTCTTCGGTAGTAGTAATCTCTGGATCTGACCGACCGGCACTTGCGAACAGCTTCTGCTTCGGCCACGCGCAAGAAAGACTGAGGAAAATGGCGTCGGCTGATGCCTTTATACCCGAAGAACTGCAGCTATGACGTCGGGTGAAGTGCGACACCAGCCGAGGCCAGACCCAGACTTTGGAATCCGGACGACCGAAGGGCTGCCTGAGGCCAGGACAACCCATTTGTTAGGACTGCAGATGCATCCTTGAAGGACATCAGAAGAAATGGAAACCTGATCTGAAGATTCATAGTCTGTCTCTTGCCTAGGCCTCTTATCAGGAGGGGGATGAGAACCCATGATCAAGGTAATTAAGTCTTTGGCCATTTTGAGTATCTGTTTTTTGGGCATGGAGGCCTGTCCATGCGACTGGTGAACTTGTTTCTTTGACTTTAAAGGTGTTTTAGTCTTTGTAGTTGGTTTAATATATAATTGTTTAGGTCTGAATACACCCTCAAAAGCCGATGCCTGCTCAGCGGCTCCGGACACATCTAAGGGAACAATCTCCGAGGGGTCCAATACCTTGAGTTTCCAGCGGCCTGGCTGACTCCACGTGGGAGTTGGTAGCGGCCTGTGACTTAAAGTAGTGGGCGTCAGGGGCTGCGAAAGCACCTCACTGAGAACCGGCGACTTGCTTAGGAGAAGCATCGTTGTCGGTTTTGGACCTTGGCTCCCTGTATTTTTCTTTGCGTTTTTTGTGAACTCCGGTAGTCGGATGGCTATCCGACGACATTGTATAATTAAATCTTCGCCCAAAATAGCTTAATGCAAAATCGTACTGACGCTTAATAGTGCGTTGGTTAAATCTAGCACAAAACTGACTAGAAACGTTGTGGTCAGGGCCTAGGCAAGGAATACAGTAAGAGTGAAAGTCCTTATGAGGTATTTGCTCCCCACAAAAAATACAATTATTAACTTTTTCTGACATCGGTCTGGAGGAAGAAAAAAGTTTCTCCAACGGGGTACTTAGCTTTTAAAGAAGACTTCGGATCTGAAACTCAAACAGGAAAATCTCAGGAGTTGGCCGACCGGCACTTGCGAACTACTTCTGCTTCGGGCACCGCGCGGCAAGAAAGACTGAAGAAAATGGCGTCAGCTGCATCTTTTATACTGCTGACGACCTGACGTCAGGGAAGAGGCGACAGCAACTGATGCAGGACCCAAGACTTTGGAATTCAGGCCGACTGAGGGCAACCTGCCAGCAGGACAACCCAAAATGTAATGACTGCAACAGTGAAACACAAAGAACATCAGCCTCTGACTATTTGGTTGAAGCAGCACACAAGATGCGAGGTAATTTGAGAATAAGGGAATTACAGGTAGAGGTGGAGCCAGAGCCCTGGATCTGAAGGTAAGGAGGTGCCAAGTCTGGATCAGAATCAGATTAGAGTCCCATTCATTGAATTAGATGAAAATGGACATCATCGAATCTGGTAATTATTAATCAAAGTATCATCACAAAAATCAGAAGAGTTGTATGGCATTATACTTTCCTGACACTGTAGCTGTTAACTGAACCTTGGTTTACACAAGACATTTCAGACTAACTGGAGGGGAAAATATACTGTTATGACAGGACACAAATGAGATGGTAGCTCTTCAGATTTTAACTCCAGTCTCACCTGTTCCATTATCTGGCACACAAATCTCCACATGTTTATATAGGGAGTCCATTCTTAAAGCAGCCAAGTCAAATTACTTCCGGTTGGTTGTAACTCTGTTCCCCAAGTATCAAGCTTGTGAGCTGTCTAATTTCTAATGTGAAATCTAAGCTCAATGTATTACATGCTCTGAACATGAAGTCGAAACTGTCAAATGGAGTGTACAATCATCCACTACACATTTTTGGTCTTGCACAATCCAGTTCTTCCACTGCATGAGTGAATAGTCTCTTGTCACAAGAAAATCCAGAACAGTCACAAATGCTGCTGAGATAGCAGACATTTTCAGTGACCATCTTCCCGTTTCTTAATCTATATGCCATAGCAAACCTAAAAGAATGCAATGATTTTGCTGTTCAGGAAACAGTAAGAATGTAGACCCCAAATCTTTCGATCATGTCTTGAATGCCATTAAACTGGGCTGCCCTTAAAGTGACCTGCCTCTTGACAAAGTGAAACAATATTGACACTTTTCTTTAAAACATCTACGGTATAGTTCTACTTCCGCATTTCAGAATTAGAATGTCTATTCTTCCCTGGACTGCTGCAAAACTTGCAGCCATGACACATTGTGCCCAATTCTGGGCAAACTACAAAACAAAATTACCACTGATCACCATTTTTTTCTTCTTTTAGGTTCATAGGTTAGTACTAGGCTAACTGCCCTTGCGAGCCATTGTAAGCCTAGGCAATTATCCCTTGTGAGACTCAAACCCTGCACCTTGTGTTTGTAAGGCAAACACCTTAACCATTAGGCCATCCTCCCAACCACTAGAAACCAAGACAGTCTGCTTTATTCATCAGCAACTCATTTCTGGATCAACAGAAAACATTCTCAAAACCTCTAAATATTACAGACTGTCAATGATTATTTCCTGAATCTTGGATATATGACCGTACTATCATTTCTTCCACATAACCATGACAATATCGCTGTTATTGCCAACCTGCCTTGGACTCCACTTCAAAGATTCTAGTATACTACCTGCAATGAATGTTAACACTACTGAATGATGCTCTCCATGCCAGTGTCCGAATCCTGTTTCAAACTATTACCCAGCTAAATCATCCACAAACATTTTCTAAACTGAAACTTATACTTACAGTTCCAGAAAGCTGCAATGCTTTGTCAACATTAATCAAACCCTTGGTCAAAAAAGGAAGTGTGCCAGTAATGCGGAAAATGTCCATGAGGTACCTCTACTGCTCTCTATCTCCCCACTGCCTTCCTGCCTACCTTCTCAAAAATTCAGCTGAAATGTACATACCCAACAGTTCTTTCACCTCTAACAGTCTCATATCTAGCAAGCAACATTGTTTTTGATATATCTGTAGTAAATGGACAAGCTCTACATAATGCTATGGAGCATCTCCTGTATGCACCTGGAGTAACAAGACTGGTCCCCTCTTCTTTTTTTCTTTTTATACTAAGATAAACTTTATCTCTTTCTCTACAATCTCTTACTTCATAGCCTGTTCCCTTCTCCAGAATTATACCCATTAAACTACCTTTGTCTAGATATGCTCCCCTTAATTCTCCACAACCTATGGGCCCCCTGCTTTCTTCTTGTATTCCTAATTACCCTATGCTACACCAGCTCATATTCTTCCAATGCTCCACCAATCTTGCCTTCAACTCAAACTACCACACATACCCACCTTCACCCTAAATCATACACTAATTTCCAATCCATCTCCTCTTCTCTTATTCAGCCTAACCCTCTGCACCTATTCTATGCTAAAATCATCTCCACCACAGCTAAAATACTTACACCTAAACTAATATTATAACTTTCCAAACTCTTACAATGTAAACCCAAATGGCTAAAGGTAATTTCTTTCAATAACCTAGTCTTAACTGGAGACGTTCATCCCAACCCTGGTCCTAGTCCCCTTACAAACAACTCCTTCACCCCATCTCCTTCTTCCCCTTCCTCCTCCCACAATACTCAAATTCTTTACAATCAAACCCCAGAGTCTCAACAATAAAGTACACCAATTTCAAGCATGGCTAAGCCACAACCAACCCAACATCTTAGCCATCTCCGAAACATGACTCAAACCACGTATCTCTGACTCCGAAATCCTGTCTACAGGTTTTCACACTCTTAGAAATGACTGATTAAATAAAAAAGGTGGTGGCACTGCCCTAATCTACTCTAATCTTCTTACCTTAATTCCCCTTCAAATTCCAATCCCTAAATTCAATAATACTAAACTAAGTGTTGGTCTTCTAAAAATGAATAAACATAAGAATATCTGCATCACTGCCCTATACATCTCACCCGGTAACATCTCTACCCTCGAAGATATTCTCCTATGGGCCTCAACTGAAATTAACTATGAAAATTACATTCTAGGCGATGTAAATATTGACTGGAATAAAATCAATAGTCCCTCTCCCTCCCCATCCATTAACCTCTATAACTTTACTCAAGTAATCCTCTCCGTCACCCGACCCAAAAAAAAAAAACCCAGGATCCATTATAGACTGGATCCTAGTCACCCATCCAAATAAAATAACCATCTCTGGCACCATTCCCGATACCATTAGCGACAACCTCCCAGTTTTCATTCATCGTTCAACTAGCTCTACCCCACATCAGCATCAATACATTCTTACTCGCAACCTTAGCAGCTTCAACCCCACGACTTTCTCAAATATTCTCAAACAAATGAACTGGCAAATTCTAAATACCCTCCCACTTGACAAAGCTACAGACCACTTCAGCTCTGTCTTCCTAGACATTCCCTAGCCCCACTAAGAAACAAAAGGATAAAAACTAATACTGCTCCTTGGCTATCCAAAGAAACAAAACAAATTATGCATCAAAGGGACAAATCGTGGAAGCTTTACCAAAACAATAAACTGCCCAAAACCCTGCTCCAATACACTCAACTCTGTAACCTTGCAAAACAACTAATCAGTAAGGGCAAAAAAATCCTACTATAGTAAGCTCCAGTCCAATAATAATAAAAACCCCAAACAATTCTGGAAATCCATAAACTCACTTCTCAATCCAGGCTCCAAGAATAACCCCTGTCCTGACCCAAGTATATGGGACCTCAAATTAGGCTCCCGATTTAACTCATTTTTTATAGAAACTATTTCTGACCCGACCAAGACTTTTCCCAACAATAATCCACCTGTCCCTCATTCTTCTCCTTCTAAACCCCCTAATAACCCTCCCCTTATGTTTGAGCTCAAACCTGTCTCTAATAATTTTATAAAAAGACTTCTATCCAAACAAACCTTGCTCCAATGCTCCTGACAATATTCTCTCTTCCTTCCTAAAATGTGCTGCTGACGGTATAGCACTCCCAATCAGCATCCTAATCAACAGATCTATAAAGGAATCACATATAGCCAAACTCTGGCGTACAGCCAATATTCTTCCTCTTCACAAAGGAGGCAAAAACACCATCTCAAACTTCCACCCCATTGCTCTGCTCTCACTAATCTCCAAAATCCTAGAAAAATGTATCCACCTCCAGCTTATGCCTTTCCTGACCCAAAACCAACTCCTTACACCTACCCAGAATGGCTTCCGCCCAGGCCATAGCACTATAACCGCACCATTCTCCTTCTTAGAAACTGTCTATCAAGCCTGAGATTCAAGACACTTAGTATCCACATTTCTCCTCGATCTAAAGCATTGGATACTGCTTCCCATAAATACCTTCTCGATCTCTCAAACCTACATCTCTCACCAAATACTTTATCCTGGTTCTCTAGTTACCTGTCAGACAGATCTTAGGCAGTTAAATGGAAGAACACCACCTCGACCTTCTTACCTACCCCAACTGGCGTACCACAGGACACATCCTCGGACCTATGCTTTTAACATCTTTATTAATAACTTTCACACTGCTATTCCTGATGCCAAAGTTATTTAATATGCAGACAAATCAACTTTAGTCTGCTCTGCCTCGAACCTCCCTGAACTGCTGACTAAAACCCAAACTGCTTTTTCAACTACTGAGAATTGGATGCGCCAAAACCACCTCTCACTCAATGTAAATAAGTCAAAAATTCTACTATTCCCTCCAAGACTTTCTCTTATGACAAAAATGCAATCAAAGTCCTTAGCCAAACCAACTCACCTATAGAAGTGGTCCCTTTCGCCAAACTTCTTGGCATTACTATAGACCAACTCCTCAAGCTTGATATCCATATTCAACAAAATATAAAGAAAAGCCTCCAAAAGTTAGGTATGCTTTACAGGAACAATTTCTCAGTCTCCAATTCTACTAGGCATACCCTGGCTACCACTTAACTTCTCCCATCCTTATTATACGGAGCCCCTCTTCTAACTAACCTGACCGTTTCCATTACCTCTAAACTAGAAAAAGTACAATTGTGTACACTTACCATAAATGTAGATGATAGAGTGTATTCACTCAGTCATTACCTTTGGGTTATCTGCTTGCAGCAGCCCTGAGTCGGCCTGATTAACAAAGTCTTGGGTCCTGCATCGGTTGCTGTCCCTTCTTCCATGAAGTCAGGTCGTCAGGGGTATAAAACATGCAGCCGACGTCATTACATCAGTTTTTCTTGCCCCAGATGTCATGTGCCCCCTTAATGGGAAGCAATTAAATCTATAAATACAAGGATATACCTCCAACAAAAAAGCAAATACACCAAAAAGCTTTTAGAGCATAGTAAATGAGAGTAGAGGCATAGCCAAACGAAGAAAGGGGGCTGGAGGGAGGGTAACCAGGACTGCAATAGTGAATACACTCGAACATTTACATTTATGGTAAGTGTACACAATTGTACTATGTTCTTCATGTTTCACTGTTGCAGTCATTACATTTGGGTAGATTCCCAAAGCTAAGGTTGGGAGGAGGAATTTAAGTAGAATTAGGACCAGCTATAAGCTTCTGCAAGACTGCAGTGGCAAAACTAGCTCTAGATTTAGAGAAAATTGGCAAATGATAATGCTTGGTAAAAGTATGTACAGAACTCCAGGCAGCAGCTTCTAGGATGTCCCTAGTAGGGACGCCCCTGAGAAAGGCTGTAGCGGTAGATGCAGCCCTGGTTGAATGGGGTCTGATGCCCTGTGGGATAGGTTTTCCATGGTGCTTATAGCAGAAATGAATGCAGTGGCCTATCCATTTTGAAATGGTTTGCTTTGAAATAGCTTTCCCCTCTGTCCCTGCAGTAAATGCCACTAGCAGTTGTTCCGATTTCCTTTGAGGTTTAGTCTTGTCCAAGTAGAATCTAAGCCGCCTATGCACATCTAAAGAGTGCAGTATCCATTCCTCTTTGTTCTGTGGGTTAGGAAAGAAGGTAGGCAAATGAATGAACTAATTAAGAGCCACACTGGATACAACCTTGGGCATGAAGGAGGGATTGGTTCTGGGGGACACCCTGTCCGCATGAAAGATGATGAAAGGTTCCACTGCCATAAGGGCCTGTAATTCACATACCCTTCTTGCATAAATGATTGCTAAAAGGAAAGCTGTTTTCCAGGAAAGAAATTTTAAATCTGCCGTAGCAGCTGGCTCGAAAGAGGAAGAGTGAGTTTCTACAAGACAAAGTTAAGATCCCAGGCTGGAGTTGGAGCTCTCCTGGGTGGCCTTAAATTTCTGGCCTCCCTGAGGAACTGCTTGAGCAGTGGGTGATAGAAGAGGGGAGGCTCTGTGCTACAATGAGCTGAAATGGCTGAGGCATGAATTTTGATGGAAAAAAAAGACAAGCCCTTATGAAGCATCTCAGTCGAGTATTGTCGAATCTGAGGTAAATTGGGCACTGCTGCGTTCATTTCTTGTGATTGGTTCCAGGCACAGAATCTTTTCCATTTTGCAGCATAAGATTTTCTAGTACTAGGCCCTCCTTGCCTCTAAAATGATATCCATCACTGATTTACTGAGGGATGGTAAAGAGATTAGGTAATTAGCCAGGCTGCTAGGTTCAGGGTTTGCAGCTGAGGGTGCAGAATCTGGTTCTCCTGCTGAGACAACAGGGAAGGAGTCAGAGGCAGGTGCCATGGAGCCAAGCATGACACACTGCGTAAGAGTGGGTACCAGTGTTGGCGAGGCCAGTCTGGTGCAATTAAAATTGTCCTTGGCTTGTCCTGTCTGATCTTTAGTAGTACCTTGGAGAGCAGAGCCAGAGGAGGAAAGGCATAAACTGATAAGTTTTTCCATCTGAAGGATAGAGCATCCACTTTCCAAGCTAGCTTGTGGGAAATCTTTGTGTAAAATTTGTCCAGTTGATGGTTCTGGGGGGAGGCAAACAGGTCTATATCTGGGCTCCCCCATTTGCTTGTCAACATGTTGAAAATCCTTGGTTCCAGTTTCCACTCGTGTGGGTCCATAAGGTTTCTGCTTAGTCTGGCTGCCAGTGTATTTAGTTTTCCTGGTAGGAATTGAGCTTGTAGATTCACTTGGTAGCTCAAGGCTTGTGTTCCACAATGCCATGGCTAGTCTGCAGAGGGGGTAAGAAAGGGTACCCCCCTGCTTGTTTATGTACCATATGACAGTGGTGTTGTCCGTCTTTACCACTAGTTGTCCTGGAAGAATGTGGCCTTGAAAGCTGTCAAAGCATTCTGTACAGCTAACATTTCCTTTTGATTTATATGCAGGTGCATTTGACTTGGGTTCCATTTGCCCTGAATGCACTTTCCTGCCACGTGAGCCCCCCATGCACAGTCTGATGCGTCTGTTAAGATTTGGACGGCAGGGCGTAATGTGAATGGTAGTCCCTTGTTTTGGTGGCAGGCCTCTGCCCACCAAAGGAACTCTAGGCGTAGGCAAGGTATGACAGGAATCCTTGCTTCTAGATCCTGTGAATGTTGACACCATAGGCTTTTGAGATACCACTGTAGTTTCTTCATATGCAGCCTTGCTTATGGAATTAGAAGAATGCAGGAGGCCATGAAACCCAAGGCTTGCAGTATTTGCCTTGCGGAGCTGGGTTTTTGTGGCCACTTGTTTGAAGTAAGTTGTCAAACGAATCCATTTCTCTGGCGTGAGGAAAGCCATCTGGGAAGTTGTATTCAAACTTGCTTCCAGGAATATAATTTGTTGGCAGGGTACCAGGTGGCATTTATTTTCATTTATGGTTAACCCCAGACAAGTCGTTACCCTTTGAACAAAGGTCAGATGATTCAAAAGAATGTCCTTGCTTTTTGCCTGAATTAGACAATCGTCCAGGTATGGGTATATTTGAATATTTCTTTGCCTGCAAAATGCAATGACTAGAGCTAGGCACTTTGTGAATACCCTGGGCACATTAGATAAGCCAAAGGGCAGTGCAGAGAACTGATAGTGCATGTAGCTTCCTTTGAAGCACAGGTATCTTCTGCAAGACTCCCTGATAGGGATGTGCAGGTATGCTTCTTTTAAGTCTAGTGTTGCCAACCATGCATCCTTGTCTAGCATAGGAAGCAGCTGGTGAAGTCACCATTTTGAAGTTTGGAATCACCAGAAAGGTGTTTAGAATCTAAAGGTCCAGGATAGGACGCTATGTATTGCCTTTTCTAGGTACCAGGAAAAGTCTTGAATAGAAACCTTGTCTCTTTTCCTCTTCTGGTACCAACTGAATAGCCCCCATGTTTAAGAGAGACAGTACTTGATTTTGGGCCTCTGCCCACTGATTTGGGGGTAGATCTGGCCACCCCTCTTGGTGTTGTTAACGTGTGGAAATGAAATCTGGATCCTTGGGACACTATTTAAAACCCATTTGTCCTGGGTAATGAGTTCCCAGGTTTTGGCCTGCAAACCAATCTTTCCGTCTAAAGGAGCATTCAGTTGGGAAGTGCTTGGAAGTTTTAAAAGCAAGTCATTGAGACAGTTTTCCATAGGGGGAGTCTTACTACTCTCCCAGGTTTGGGGGCAGAAACCCCCCACTACCTAGTCTTGTGTATCCCTTGGGACTGAAACCTGGGGTTTCTGCTGGGTCTGGAATTGGCTTGAGAAGACCTGGAAGGGACTGTAAAGGACCAATTTTTAGAGGGCCAGTGACTACTAAATCTAAAAGGCTGAACATGTAAGAAATCTTTAACAGTTTGCATAGATTTAGCTTTATCTTCCATCTTTTTAAGAACTTCCTCAGCCTTGTTGCCAAACAGGTGGTCCTGATTTAAGGGAGCATCCAACAATTTAGCTTTAACATGATCAGGCAAACCTTGCGCCTTAAGCCAAGCATGCCTTCTCAGCACAGACCCAGTAACAGCAGCCCTGCAAGCGGCCTCTAATGAATCAAATCCACAATGCAAAGTATGTTTTCCAACCTGTTCAGCAGAATGCATTAAATCCTGTAATTCTTTATTTTCAGCACAGTCAGGAATCAGCATCATTTTTTGTTTAAGCAATCCAATAACATGTTGTTGATACTTTAACATATGAAACTGGCAGTTTAAAGCCCTAATGGCCAAGGGTGCAGAAGTGTAATCTTTCTTACCCCATCTATCCCAGCACCCTCAGAGGGGGTAGGATTTTTAGCAGTAGAAGCCTTAATTGTCCTTGGGTCGCTGTGAAATAGTCTCTGGATCCGCAATACGATTTTTAAAAAGGAACTTGTGAGAATCAGGAACCCTGTAATATCGGTCAGGTTTTCTGGGAGCAGGAGGCAAAGCATCAGGGGCCAAACTAGATTCTGAAAAAGCATCATCAACAACGTCTAGTAAAGGAGGAATAGCTAAAGGCGTATGCTGAGGCAAGAGTAAGAAATCCCTAAGCTTCTTTTTTGAATCAGAAAAATCCTGGGCTTTCCCAGTGGAAATGCTCCCTTAGAGTATGCAGTAAGGTTTCACTGAAAGAAAAATCCTCTGGAGGGGAAGCAGAGGGAAAAGAGTCCTCTGCAAAGTGCAAATCCACATCATCAGAAGAATCAGAAAAATCAGAATCCTGTTCAGAAAATTCATAAACAACTTCAGTCCTAGGTCTCTTAGAAGGGGAAGGTTTGCTTCCCCATCTTCAGCCATTCTTATCCTTTGTTTTTTTAGGCATAGAGGCCTGAGCATGCAGCCTGGGCGTCGGTTTCTTAGGCATGGTTTGAGATTTTGGCCTAAATGAAGGAGGCGTCTGTTTAATATGCGGGACCGTAGGCCTGAATACACCCTCAGAAGCCAGTGCCGGACCCATCCATGGTAGAGACATCTGCAGGTTCCACAGCTGAAGCATCTCACGGCATACCGGACTCTGGATGGGTCCCAGTAGAGGCTTGCGAGTCAGAAGTAGCGGGTCTCAGGGGCTGCGAAAGTGCCTCACTGAGTACCGGCGAACTGGCGATTAGCTTAAGAGAAGCGTCGTCGGCAGCTTTGGACCTTGGCAGCTTGTCTGTCTTTATCTTTGCATTTTTTCAGAATCCCGGTAGTGGGATGGCTAACCGACGACATTTCTGGATAATTAAACTGAGAACCGAAATATTTAGAAGCAAAAATATACAGACGACGGATAGTGCGCTGATTAAATAAAGCACAAAACCGACAGCAAGGTACGTCGTGATCAGGGCCTAGGCAAGGAATACAGTACGAATGAAAATCTTTGTGAGGTATTTGCTTTCCACAAGTAATGCAATTATTAACTTTTACTGACATCGGTAAGGAACAAGAAAAGTTTCCCCAATGGGGTACTTAGCTTTAGTTGAAGACTTCGGTTCTGAAACTCGAAAAAGAAAATTTCAGGAGTCGGCTGACCGGCACTTGCGAACTGCTTCTGCTTTGGGCACCGCACAGCAAGAAAGACTGATGTAATGGCATTGACTGCATGTTTTATACCCCTGACAACCTGATTTCATGGAAGAAGGAACGGCAACTGACGCAGGACCCAAGACATTGTTAATCAGGCCGACTGAGGGCTACTGCAAGCAGATAACCCACTGTAATGACTGCAACAGTGAAACATGGAGAACATATGCTGTAGAGGGTGATGTAGCCCTACTGGAATGTGTTGTGATCCCCTGTGGGGTAGGTTTCCCAAGGTGTTTGTAGCAGAAATGGATGCAGTGTGCTATCCATTTAGAAATGGTGTGCTTTGAAATGGCCTTGCCCTCTGCCCCTGTAGCAAAGCTGAGTAGCAGCTGGTCAGATTTTCTGAAAGGTTTAGTCATGTCCAGATAGAACCTAAGCTGCCTGTGCACATCCAGGGAGTGCAGGATGCTTTCCCCTTTATTCTGAGGATTAGGGAAAAAGGTTGACAAATTAATGGATTGGTTTAAAGCCACACTAGATACCACCTTGGGCATAAATGACGGGTTAGTCCTGAGGGAAACTCTGTCCGCATGGAAGACAATGAAGGGTTCCACGGTCATAAGGGCCTGCAATTCAGACACTCTTCTGGCTGAAGTGATGGCTAGAACTAAAGCTGTTTTCCAGGAGAGGAATTTTAACTCTGCTGAGGCATCAGGTTCAAAGGGTGGAAGCGTGAGTTTTTCCAAGACAAAGTTAAGGTCCCAGACTGGAGTGGTAGCTCTCCTGGGGGGTCTTAAATTTTTGGCTCCTCTCAGGAACTGTTTGACCAGAGGATGAGAGAAGAGGGGTGGCTCAGTATTATAATGAGCTGAGATGGCAGAAGCATGAATCTTAATTGAAGAGAAGGTCAGGCCTTTGTGGAGCATTTCTGTTAAGTAATCTAGTATGTGAGGTAAGCTGGGCACAGTTGTGTCCATTCCTTGAAACTGGCTCCAAGAACAGTATATTTTCCGCTTTTCTGAATAGGATTTTCTAGTACTAGGCCTCCTTGCCTCAAGGATGACATCCAGCACCTGTTTACTGAGTGTTGGTGGTGATGAGTTCAGGGGATGAGCCAGGCTGCTACGTTCAGTGATTGTAGCTGAGGATGCAAAATCTGGCCCTCCTGCTAGGACAGCAGGAAGGGGGTCTGAGGCAGGTGCCATGGTGGCAGTACTTTCAGACTGTGCAAAAGTGGGTACCAGTGCTGGCGTGGCCAGTCTGGTGCAATTAGGACTGTCCATGGCTTGTCCTGTTTGAGCTTTAGTAGAATCTCCGAGAGGAGGGCCAGAGGGGGAAAGGCATAGATTGAGAGATTTTCCCATGTAACGGACAAAGCCATCTACTTTCCATGCTTGGCTGTGGGTAGTTCTGGTGCAATATTTTCAAATGATAGTTCTGAGGGGAAGCAAAGTGGTCCACCTCTGGTGTCCCCCACCTGTGGATCAGAAGCTTCAGTGATTTGGGTTCCAGTTTCCACTCATGTGGGTCCATTAGATCTCTGCTTAAGTCATCTGCCAGTGAATTTAGTTTGCCTGGCAGGAATAGAGCTTGCAGGTGCACTTGATTGCTCACTGTGTTTCTCA
This sequence comes from Protopterus annectens, assembly GCF_019279795.1. Lineage (NCBI taxonomy): Eukaryota > Metazoa > Chordata > Ceratodontiformes > Protopteridae > Protopterus > Protopterus annectens. The sequence goes on from NC_056725.1 coordinate 1,823,117,347, forward strand.
GAGCCATGGATAACCTACAGAGTGGGTAGGAATGGGTTCCCCCCTGCTTGTTTATGTACCACATAACTGTGGTGCTATCAATAGTTGCCCTGGAAGAATAAGGCATATGAAGGCTGTCAAGAGCATTCTGTATAGCTAACATTTCTTTTTGATTGATATGCAGGTGCATTTGCTTTGGGCTCCATTTGCCTTGAATACATTGTCCTGCCATGTGAGCCCCCATAAATAGTCTGATGATTCTGTTAGGGTTTGGGCGGCAGGGGGTTGAGTGAAAGGGAGTCCTTTGTTGTGGTAGCAGACGTCTGCCCACCAAAGGAACTCTGTCCTTAGACAAGAAATGATAGGAATCATTGTTTCCAGGTCCTGAGAATGTTGACACCAGAGACTTTTTAAGAACCATTGAAATTTCCTCATATGTAGTCTTGCATATGGGATTAGTAGAATGCAAGAGGCCATGAACCCTAAGGCGTGCAGTATTTTTCTTGCAGATAGCTGGGTTTTGGTGGCCAGTAGACTGAAGTAGTTTGTCAAATTTGGTTTTCTGGAGTGACGAATGCCATCTTTGAAGTTGTGTTCAAGCTTGCTTCCTATGATTTATTTTCGTTGAGGGTGTACTCCAGTGAAGTTAGAAGCCTCTTTACAAATGTCAGGTGCTGGAGTAGCAATTCCTGACTGTCTGCCTGAATCAAGCAATCGTCCAAGTATGGATACATTTGAATTTTTCTCTGCCTACATATGCAATGGCTGGAGCTAGACATTCTGTGAATACCCTAGGAGCAGCAGATAAGCCAAAGGGAAGTGCAAAGAAAGTACAGCTGTGTACACTTACCATAAATGTAGATGTTGAGTATATTCACTGTTGCAGTCATCACATTTGGGTTATCTGCTTGCAGAAGCCCTCAGTCAGCCTGATTATCAAAGTCTTGGGTCTTGCGTCGGTTGCTGTCTCATCTTCCATGACATCAGGTAGTCAGGGGTATAAAGCATGCCATTACATCAGTTTTCCTTGCCCTAGATGTCAGGTGTCCCCTTAATGGGAAGCAATTATATATATATATATATATATATATATATATATATATATATATATATATATATATATATATATATATATAGAGGTTCATAGGTTGGTACTGAGCTATCTGCCCGAAGGCATATATCACTGCCCCTTTAGTAGTTCCCTAGACCCTTGTACTAGCAGCTAGTACCCTTGGCCCCTATCTAGTAGTGCCGTTGGTGTGATCCCCGGTGTGAACTTTCTGTTACCCATCCACTCATCAAGGTTCCTCTTGAAGAGTGATAGTGAGGGGCTCCGTCTTATGTAGATCGGGACCCTGTTCCATAGTAAGGGAAGTCTCTGCGAAGGGAATCTATCCCTCCAGCATGTTCTATTCATTGTTGTGTTCAGGTTTATATCCCTAGAGCGTGTAGCTCGAGTAGATTTGGTTTTGCTAAGATGGAGCATGTTCAACAATTCTGGGTTGGGCATGGCTCTGTACGTTAGACAGAGATCGCCTCTGAGAAAACAGTATGCAACAGAGAACAGTCTTAGCTTTTTCAATCGTGCTGCATAGAGAAACTGTTTGAGGCCAGTAATCCTCTTGGTTACGTACCTCTGTGGTCTCTCCAGCTGCTGGAGATGTCTAGCCAGGTACATTCCAATTGGTGCATTGTACTCAATAATGGGTCTGATGAGGGAAGAGTAGAGGGGCACCATTACATCCTTAGATCTTGATGCAAACCCTTTCATGATCAGATGGGTCACAAAGAAGGATTTTCTAACCACTTTGGCAACATGGTTATCAAAGGAAAGCGGACTATCTACTTGGGTCCCTAGATCCCTTATTTCTTCTTCAGATTTCAGGGGATTACCTCCTATGTTGCAGTTTGTGGGTACTCTGTTTTTTCCAAAGGGGATTACTACACATTTTTTTTGCATTTAGCTTGAGACCATGGCTTTGACACCATGCACCAGTCTCATTTAGGCCCTTCGGGAGGATCTCCATGTCGGCCGGAGACTCTATTATAGCAAGTATATGCAAGGTTATAAATCCAACAAAAAAGCAAATACACCAAAAAGCTTTTAAGCATAGTAAAGGAGAAAAGAGGTATAGCCAAAAGAAGTCAGGGGGCTGGAGGGAGGGTAACCAGGACTGCAACAGTGAATACACTTGATCATCTACATTTATGGTAAGTGTACACAACTGTACTATGTTCTTCGTGTTTCACTGTTGCAGTCATCACATCTGGGTAGATTCCCAAAGCTAAGCATGGGAGGAGGAATTTAGATAGCCTTAGGACCAGCTATAAGGCCTTGCAAGACTGCAGTGGCAAAGCCAGCTCTGACTTTAGAGAAAATTGGCAAATGGTAATGTTTGGTTAAATTATGTACAGAACTCCAGGTAGCAGCTTCTAGGATGTCCCCGGTAGGAACACCTCTGAGAAAGGCTGTAGAGGTAAATGCAGCCCTGGTTGAGTGTGGTCTTATCCCCTGTGGGGTAGGTTTTCCATGGTGCTTATAACAGAAATTAATGCAATGGCCTATCCATTAAGAAATAGTTTGCTTTGAAATGGCCTTCCCCTCTGCCCCTGCAGCAAATGCCACCACCAGTTGTTCAGATTTCCTTTGAGGTTTAGTCCTGTCCAAGTAAAATCTAATTTGTCTGTGCACATCTAAGGAGTGCAGTATCCGTTTCCCTTTGTTCTGTGGGTTAGGAAAGAAGGTTGGAAAATGAATGGACTAATTAAGAGCCACACTGGATACTACCTTGGGCATGAAGGAGGGATTGGTCCTGAGGGACACCCTGTCCGCATGAAAGATGATGAAAGGCTCCACTGCCATAAAGGTCTGTAATTCAGATACCCTTCTTGTTGAAGTGATTGCAAGGAGGAAAGCTGTTTTCCAAGAAAGGAATTTTAACTCTGCACTTGCAGCTGGGCTCAAATGGAGGTATAGTGAGTTTTTCCAATACAAAGTTTAGGTCCCAGGCTAGAGATGGGGCTCTCCTGGGTGGTCGTAAGTTTTTGGCTCCTCAAGGAACTGCTTGAGCAGTGGGTGAGAGAAGAGGGGTGGTTCTGTGTTGTAATGAGCTGAAATAGCTGAGGCATGAATTTTGATGGAGGAAAAAGAAAGGCCCTTGTGAAGCATCTCAGTTAAGTATTGAAGAATCTGAGGTAAATTGAGCGCTGCTGTGTGCATCCCTTGAGTTTGGTTCCAGGAACAGAATCTTTTCCATTTTTCAGCATAAGATTTTCTAGTACTAGGCCTCCTTGCTTCTAAAATGACATCCAACACTTCTTTACTGAGGGATGGTAATGGAGAGATTAGGTAATTAGCCAGGCTGCCAGGTTCAGGACTTGAAGCTGAGGATGCAGAATCTGGCCCTCCTGCTATGACAGCAGGGTAGGGGTCTGAGGCAGGTGCCATGGAGCCAGCAGTAACACACTGCGCAAGAGGGGGTACCAGTGTTGGCGTGGCCAGTCCGGTGCAATCAGTATCATCCTTGGTTTGTCCTATTTGATCTTTAGTAGTACTTTTGAGAAGAGAGGCAGAGGGGGAAAGGCATAAACTGATAGATTTTTCCAGTTGAAGGACATGGCATCCACTTTCCAAGCTTGTTTGTGGGGAGTTCTTGTGCAGAATTTGTCCAATTGGTAGTTCTGGGGGGAGGCAAACAGGTCTATATCTGGTCTCTCCCATTTGTTTATCAACATGTTGAAAATCTTTGGTTCCAGTTTCCACTCGTGTGGGTCCATGAGATTTCTGCTTAGTTCATCCGACAGTGCATTTAGATTTCCTGGCAGGAATTGAGCCTATAGATGGACTTGGCAGCTCAAGGCTGTGTTCCACAGAGCCATGGCTAGTCTGCAGAGGGGGTATGAATGGGTACCCCCCTGCTTGTTTATGTACCCCATAACAGTGGTGTTGTCCTTCTTTACCATTAACTGTCCTGGAAGAATGTGGTCCTTGAAGGCTGACAGAGCATTCTGTACAGCTAACATTTCTTTTTGACTGATATGCAGGTGCACTTGACATGGGTTCCATTTGTCCTGAATGCACTTCCCTGCCAGGTGAGCCCCACATGCATAGTCTGATGCGTCTGTTAGGGTTTGGGCGGCAGGGTGTACAGTGAATGGTAGTCCTTTGTTTTGGTGGTAGGCCTCCGCCCACCAAAGGAACTCTGACTGTAGACAAGGTATGATAGGAATCATTGCTTCTAGATCCTGAGAATGCTGACACCATAGGCTTTTTAGAGACCATTGTAGTTTCCTCATATGCAGTCTTGCATATGGAATTAGGAGAATGCAGGAGGCCATGAACTCAAAGGCTTGCAGTATTTGCCTTGCAGATAGCAGGGTTTTTGTGGCCATAAGTTTGAAGTAAGTTGTCAAATTAATTTGTTTCTCTGGTGTGATGAAAGCCATCTTGAAGTTGTGTTCAAGCTTGCTTCCAGGAATATAATTTGCTGACAGGGTACAAGATGTGATTTCTTTTCGTTTATGGTGTACCCATAATGCCAGATGATTCAAAACTATGTCCTGGCTTTCTGCCTGAATTAGATAATCATCCAGGTATGGGAATATTTTAATATTTCTTTGCCTGCAAAAAGCAATGACTGGAACTAGGCACTTTGTGAATACCCTGGGAGCAGTAGATAAGCCAAAGGGCAGTGCAGAGAACTGATAATGCATGTAGCCTGGGTTGAAGCGTAGGTATCTTCTGCAAGATTCCCCGGATTGGGATGTGCAGGTAGGCTTCCTTTAGATCCAGTGTTGCCAACCAGGCATCCTTGCCTAGCATAGGAAGCAACTGGTGAAGGGTTATCATCTTGAATTTTGGGATTACCAAAAAAGGTATTTAGAGAGGTCCAGGATAGGACGCCATGAGCTGTCTTTTCTGGGTACCAGGAAAAGTCTCGAGTAGAAACCTTTTCCCTTTTCCTCTTCTGGTACAGTCTAAATAGCCCTTGTGCTAAAGACAGAGAGTACTTGCTTTTGAGCCTCTGCCCACTGATTTGGGGGTAGATATGGCCAACCGTTTGGGGTTGGTAATGTGTGGAAGTGAAATTTGTATCCTTGGGAAACTATATTTAAACCCCATTTGTCCTGGGTAATGAGTTCCCAGTTTTTTGCCTGCAGAGCAATCTTTCCACCTAAAGGCACAGTCAGTTGAGAAGGACTTGTACGTTTTAAAGTTAAGTCATTAAGACAGTTTACCATAGGGAGGAGTCGTACTTCTCCCTGATTTGGAAGTGGGAGCCCCCCACTGCTTAGTCCTGAGAGAACCCTGGGACTGAAGCCTGGGTGTTCTGCTGGTTTTGGACTTGGGCTGAGAAGGCATGGAAGAGGCAGGAAAAGGACCATTTCTTAGAGGGCCAATGCCTACTAAATGTTGGAGGCTGTACGTCTAGGAAATCTTTTAATAGTTTGCATAGATTTAGCTTTTTCCTCCATCTTTTAAGTACTTCTGCACTGTTACCAAACAGGCATTCCTGATTTAAAGGAGCATCCAGCAATTTAGCTTTAACATGATCTGGCAAAGATTGCTCCTTAAGCCAAGCATGCCTTCCAAGTACAGACCCAATGACAGCAGCCCTGCAAGATGCCTCTAGTGAATCAAAACCACACTGCAAAGTATGTTTTCCAACTTGTTCAGCAGAAAGCATTAAATCCTGTAAATCCCTATTTTCAGCACAGTCAGGAATCAGCATCATTTTCTGTTTAAGCAATCCAATAATATGCTGTTGATACTTTAACATATGAAACTGGCAGTTTAAGGCACTAATAGCCAAGGGTGCAGAAGTATATATCTTCTTACCCTATCTATCCAGCACCCTGGAATCGCTATCAGAGGGGGTAGGATTTTTGGCTGTAGTAGCCTTAATAACCTTGGGTCTCTGTGAAATAGTCTCAGGATCTGCAATAGGATTTTTAAAAAGGAACTTGTGAGAGTCAGGAACCCTGTAATATCCATCAGGTTTTCTGTGAGCAGGAAGTAAAGAATCAGGGGCCACGCTAGATTCAAAAAAGGCATCATCAACAATGTCTAGTACAGGGGGGATAGCTAAAGGCCTGTGCTGGGACAGGAGTAAGAGATCCCTAAGCCTCTTTTTAGAATCAGAGTAATCCTGGCTTTCCCAATGAAAATGCTCCCTAAGAGTATGCAAGGTTTCACCAAAAGAGAAATCCACTGGAGGGGAAGCAGAAGGAATACAGTCTGCTGCATCAGAATCCTCATAGGTAGATAAGGGTAAATCCTGGTCATCAGAGGAAACAGAAATTTCAGAATCCTGATCAGAAGTATCATAAGCAAATTCAGTCCTAGGTCTCAGAGGAGGAAGAGTGGCATCCCCTGATCAAAGTAATAAGGTATTCAGCCATTCTTATTTGTTTTTTAGGCATAGAGGCCTGAGCATGCAGTCTGGGCATCAGTTTTCTAGGCATGGTTTGAGTTTTAGGCCTTGAAGAAGAAGATGGCGTCTGTTTAATATGCAAGTCAGTAGGCCTGAATACACCTTCAGAAGCTGGTGCCTGCACAGCATTTCCGGATCCAGCCAAGGTAGAGACATCCGCAGGTTCCACAGTTGAAGCATCTCGTGGCATACCGGACTCCGAATGGGTCTCAGTAAAGGCCTGTGAATCAGAAGTAGCAGGTATCGGGGGCTGTGAAAGCGCCTCACTGAGTGCTGGTGAACTGGCAACTAGCTTAGGAGAAGCATCGTTGGCAGCTTTGGACCTAGGCAGCCTGTCTCTGTCTTTATCTTTGCGTTTTTTCAGAATGTCGGTAGTCGGATGGCTTACTGAAGACATATCTGGATAATTGAACAGAGTACGAAAATATTTAGAAGCATAAATATACTGACGACGAATAGTTCGCTGTTTAAATAAGGCACAAAACCGACAGCAAGGTACGTTGTGGTAAGGGCCTAGGCAAGGAATACAGTACGAATGAAAAATCTTTATGAGGTATTTGCTTTCCACAAGAAATACAATTATTGACTTTTACTGTCATCGGTTAAGAGCAAGAAAAATTTTCCCCAATGGGGTACTTAGCTTTAGTTGAAGACTTCGGTTCTAAAACTCGAAAACAAACATTTCAGGAGTTGGATGACCAGCACTTGCAAACTGCTTCTGCTTTGGGCACCACACGGCAAGAAAAACTGATGTAATGGCGTCGGCTGCATACTTTACACCCCTGACTACCTGACGTCATGGTAAATGGGACAGCAACCGACGCAGGACCCAAGACTTTGATAATCAGGCCGACTGAGGGCTACTGCAAGCAGATAACTCAAATGTGTAACTGCAACAGTGAAACACGTAGAACATCTGATAGTGCATAGAGCCTGCTCTGAAACGTAGATATTTCCTGCAAGATACCCTTTATGGGGATGTGCAGATAAGCTTCTTTTAAGTCTAGGGTGGCTAGCCAGGAGTCCTTGGCTAGCATAGGAAGCAGCTGTTGGAGAGTAAGCATTTTGAACCTTGGAACCACCATGAATGTGTTGAGAATAGACAGATTCAGGATAGGGCACCAAAAAGTTTCTTTTCTAGGTACCAGAAACAGTCTGGAGTAAAAACCTTGTCCCCTTTGCTTGGCTGGGACAGGTTGAACAGCCTTGATACTGAGAAGAGAAAGTACTTGCCTTTTGGGCCTCTGCCCACTGGTTTGAGGGGAAGTCTGGCCATCTGTGCTTGGGGTTGGCAGTGAGTGGAAGTAGAATCTATATCCCTAGGATACAATGTTCAAGATCCATCTGTCCTGGGTGATGTACTCCCAGTTTTTTGCATGCAGGGCAAGTTTTCCTCCTAAGGGTGCAAGTACTTGGGCAAGGCTTGGAAGAGTTAAGGATAAGTCATTGCAAGATTTTACCATAGGATGGTGGCTTACTACTCTCTGTTTTAGAGGTGGGAGCACTCCATTGCTTAGATCTGTGCATACCCTGACACTGTACTCTTGGTGGTCTGCTGCCCCTGGGTTTGGACTGGGAAGGTCTGGGAGGGACTGAAAAGGACCAGTGTTTAGAAGGCCAATGCCTACTGAATCTAGGTGGCTGTACCTGTGGGAAATATTTAACAGTTTGCATATATTTAGCTTTTTCTTCCATCTTTTTGAGGACTACTACTGCTTTATTGCCAAACAGGCGTTCTTAGTTTAATGGTGCATATAAAACTGGCAATTAAAGCCCTGATGGCAAGAGTAGCAGAGGTGTATACCTTCTTACCCCATCTGTCTAAAGCCCTAGAGGCCCTGTCTGAAGGGGTAGGGTTTTGGCTGTTGTAGCCTTAATGCCTTTAGGTCCCTGGAAAAAGATCTCTGGATCCGTAGTAGGATTCTTAAAGAGGAATCTGTGGGAAGTCCTGGCTCTCCCAGTGGAAGTGTTCTCTAAGAGTATGCAAAGTTTCACCAAAAGAAAAATCTTCTGGTGGGGAAGCAGAGGGAATAGAATCCTCTGCATCAGAATCCTCATAGGTAGATAAGGGTATGTCCTGGCAATCAGAAGGATCAGAGTCAACAGAGTCAGAGTCAACACAGTCATGATCTGAAGAATCAGAAGAAAAATCAGTTCTAGGTCTTTTTGAGGGGGAAGGCTGGCTTTCCCTAATTAAAGTAATAAGATCTTCAGCCATTCTAACCCTTTGTTTCTCAGGCATGTAGGCCTGAGAATGCGCTTTGGTCTTCGGTTCCTAGGCGTAGTGCAAATTCTGGGCCTGAGAAATTCGGTATTTTTTGTTTGAAACAAAGTCGTTGGTTTAATATGAAAATTGGAAGGCCTGAATACACCCTCAGAAGCCAGTGCCTGCACAGCGGCTCCGGAGCCATCCAAGGTAGAGACATCTGCAAGTTCCATTGTTGAAGAAGCATCTCGCGGCATACCGGACTCCGAATGGGTCTCAGTAGAGGCCTGCGAATCTGCAGAAATGGGTAACAGGGGCTGCAAAAGCACCCCACTGAGTACTGGCGGACTGGCGACTAGCTTAACGGACGTGTCGCCGGCAGTTTTGGACCTATGCAGTCTCTGTCTTTATCCTTACGTTTTTTCGTAAGATCGGTAGTCAGATGGCTTATCGAAACCATTTTGGAATACATGGAACGAGAGAGAATTTAGCAACAAAAATAGCCCGAAGATGAACAGTTCGGGTGTTGAACAAGGCACAAAACCGACAGCGAGGAACGTCATAGTCTGGGCCTAAACAGGTGACGCAGTAAGAATGAAAATCTCAGAGGTATTTGCTTTCCACAGGAAAGACAATTAACTTTTCTGACATCGGTTAGAGCAAGAAAAAAGGATCCCCAATGGGGTACTTATCTTTTCAGGAGGCAGCCAACTGGCACTTGCAAACTGCTTCTGCATCGGACACTGCATGTCCAGAAAGACTGATGTAATGGCGTCGGCTGCATGCTTTATACCCCTGAAGACCTGACATCATGGAAGAAGCAATAGCATCCGACGCAGAAATCCAAAGACTCTGGTACTCAGGCCGACTTGAGGGCTACCCTGCAGGCAGATAACCCAAATGTGATGACTGCAACAGTGAAACACGAGAACATTTGAACACCCAGGAATATCCACTCATAAGCTGAAAGACATGCAGACTCAGTAAAGGTACCCCTGCCCAGAATCAAACTGCAGAACTAAGTGCTCTGAGGCAAAAACACTAACAAATGTGTGAACTCTCACTCCCATCTTCTCTCTTGAGACAAGCATTATCTGCTTCTCTTGTATTTCTGCAGGTATATATGTACTAACTGCACCCTGTACAACAAAAATGAACATGTGAATTGCCCCCCATACTAGTCCTAGTCTACTTCTGATTTAATTTATGTTTGATGGCTAGGTTAGTCCCATTAGGCCAGCAGACCCTTTTTCCAGGGGAAGATGTGAGGTAGTATTCACACTAATTCGAGGAAATTTAGTCAGGGCACCTGGGCTCTTCCTCTACTCTTTTTGATAAATGACGTGGGATATTTTACATCCAGCTGAACTGCCAACCTGGGCAGATGAAACCTAGGTTTAAGATCTTGTCAGAAGGATAGGACACAAGAGTAGCACCTCCCCTTTATGCAATATATCACTATTGAAAAAAAATAATCCAAGCACATGGGGTGGGAATAGAACCCACAATCTACTGATCTTCCAAAGACAAGTGCGCTATCTGTTGAGCCAATGACCCTTCATTCTCTAATACCCACCTCACCTTATTCAGGGTCTGGAGGAGAAGCCACAGCCTGCCCCTTTCACACAGAGATGTTATTAATTTAATTTTCTTTTATATGTTTCATAATGTATGTTTTGCTTTTGAAACTTCTCTCACTGTGACTCTAGTCAACACAGACACTTCTCAAAGAGAAATCTCAGTCATCGAATGTAAACAATAAAACATTCTGAAATCTTAATTGTTGCACTTGAAAAGCTGCCTCAAAAGGAAGGGATCATATTTTTTTCCATGCAAAGTACCAAAAAGATTCCCTAATGCTTTATTTTCTCGTAACTACACTCTGAATTTTAAGACAAACCTCTGGAATCCAGCTTAAAAATTTTTGATAACATCAGGAAGAAAGCACAGATATGCAAGGTCCTCACCATACAAGGAGAGACTCTTGCCAACCGGTAACTGTAAATCTACAGTTAATTGTGCTTGGTCTACATACCATCTATGCTACGAAAATCCAGCAAGTATGTCCTGCTGTCAACCTGATATAGCTGAAGGCTCATCTTGGAGTACATTCCTGTCACAGGGTTCTTTCTTCGAACACGAAGATAGTAAGGATTTACAATCTAAAAAAATAACAAATGACATGTTAAATGCCTGCAGTAATAAAACAGACTAAAGTTAAATTTGCTGTACTTTCCCAAACAGATCATATAACATCTCACCATTGCCAAATATGGCAAAGATAATTTATCACAGCCAGAGGATTGACTTGCCAGCATTTTACATGGGACACTGTCTCTCACCCTTCCAAATGACAAGTAATTGAGATCTAACCTCACTGCCTGTTTAGTTTTCTGGTTCCAACTCAATTAGCTTTGATGTGTCTGGCTGAGATGAAGTTATTTAATAGTGCATTTAAGGTGTTTCACAGATTCACGGTGCCCCACCTTTCACATAACCAAATCAATAGAGACAGTATCTCAAAAATGTCAAGTCTTAAGTTTTGGTAAGCTTCACAAAGCTAACAAGGAAATGACAAATGCCTTCACTTTACGTAATGTGCTGGCAGTTTGGCTTTACAAACGGATCATATTTAACACAGCAAAGTCCAATCAGTGTACTCACTTCATACATTACACTACAATACTGATAAGTGTAGTCTTCAACCCATTACCTCAAAAATAAGAAACAGAAAATAATAGCATTTTATCCTGAAACTTAATAATGGGATGCATATGAATATATAGTTTAAAGCAAGAAGAAGGGTCTTCTGGGTACTCTGGGATAAGTGAAGACATGTTCTGCAGGAGCTCCATGGTACCGTGCCAAGCACAACTACTCAGTCATGTTTGCCCAGTCATTCTGCCATAACTGAAAGTACAGTTTTGTACCTACCATAAATGTAGATGTTCGAGGATCCACATTGTATCCTCTAAAAAAAAAGACAAGAAATAAACCACCACCAAAATTATGTACAATATATACAAATATAATACAAATATACAATAAGATATTAACCTCACCTACACAACAACCCTAAAGAGGGGGGAAGGGAGAGAATCAAGGGTGGGTGGCGGCAACATGGACATTTATGGTAGGTATTTATGAGTAGGTACAAAACTGTACTATGTGCCCACATCCACATTGCTGCAGTCCTAATGGTAAGCACCCAAAGCAGAGGGAGGGAGGCTGGCAAATCATGAGAAGCAGAGCCACAACATGCAGCTAAACTGGCTGGAAACCAGCCCTAGACTTAGAGTAGATAGGAAGGAAGGTGATATGCTTGAAATGTAGCACTGAACTCGAAGTAGCTGCCTCAAAAATAGTCTTTATTGCCACCCCCTTAGAATGTGTTGAGAAGGCAGTAGCCCCCCTAGTGGAATGAGGCCTAATCCCACTGGATCTTTCTTGCCTTTGCTTAACTCAAAAGCAAAAGAAACAAAACAACCGCTGAGACTGCCTAAAAATCCTTAGTCCTGCTCAAATAATAACGAAAAATATGTGTACATCTAAAGTGTGCAAAATCTTTTCCCTTTTTTTTAGGGTCTTTTGGGGCTCGTACAAATGAAATAAAATGAATAGTTTGGTTTCAGGACTAAAACCACACTAGAGGCATAAAGAAAGATTAGTACGTAATGAATGCCCTATCCCCCATCCTTATGGAAAAGGGCTCTACTCGCACTGCCATAAGGGCCTGCTCAGACCCTCTCTTCTGCACAGCCAAAAGAAAAAGAGTCTTCCAGCTCCATGACACAAGTATTTCAATTCAGCAGAGCCAGGCTCAAAAAAGGTTAGGTAAAGTTTTCCAACACAAAAATTGAGATCCCAAGCAGGAGTAGAGCCTCCTACGTGGGGTCTTATATCTTTGCCCCTCTAAGAAACTGCTTGAACAAAGGATGCGGACAAACCTTTAACTCACAATAAGATATTGAAGAGCCACACTCAACCAAATTAGGCTCAGAAAAATTCATTCCTGTGCTCAAAATAAAAATCTCTTCCATTTTTCATCGTACTTTTCTCTTGTATCTCTTCCACTTAATCCATAATCACATAAAAAACTGTTTGAGAAGTTGAGGACCGCTGTGTGTTTCAACACAGAATATGCCAGGCTGTTAGATGGAGAGACTCCTTCTCAGTGGGTCAAGGGCCAATCTGGCTTGTGGAGTAATCATCCTTGCATGGCCTTTCAGACTTTTTAATAGCACCCTTGGAGAGCATTGCAGAGAAGGGAAAGATACACTGGAAGACAGAGCCAAAGGAATGAAAGCCCAGGTTTTCCACTTGAACTGAAACCCCATGAAACAGCTGTTTGCCAAATTCTGGTTTGAGAGAGATTGTGTGAGTTCTATGACACTCTCAATTTACACATGGACAACGAAGATCCAGTTTGAAGATCATTGAATATTAGTTTCCCAGCTCTGATTCATCTGCTTAACACATGTGCTATGTGCAGAGTGCTTACTCTGTGCTCCTGTCTGAAGAGTACCATAAAATCCGAAAAGAGTTTGTAGATCTGGTTCCAAGCTTGGCATTGCTTGCCCAGAATGTGTTGATGTGATTTTTGATGTGTTGATGTGCCAGAATGTGAACCACGTGAACTTGAAACACCTGCCCTGGAAGAATTAACCCAAAATCTACTCATACAATCTCCTTTGCAAACTGGACTGCTAACATCTCCTTTCTTGACCATGTGTGATCTGGTGTAGTCAGGGGCCTGTCTCCCCTCCACATGTCGATTCTCCTGTGATTATGGCCAATGGCCCGGTGGGGAGGTCTGGGTGAGTCCCTTTGTTTAGTGCAGGTCCTGGAGCCCACCACAAAAATTCTTTGACATTAAAATTTTTTATTATTTGAATGACAGTTGAATGACAGTGTCAAAATCCAGTCCATGCTGTTTCCATACATTTTGTCCATACATTTTGAGCATCATTTGGTTGGAGCATTGGGCTGGGAAGATTGGATGAACCTAAATATTGAATGACTGTCCTTGCAGTGCTTGAAGGACTGTCCTTGCATGGAGAGATGACTGATGAGAGAGTAAGTGATAGACTCTTTTGGGGTTGTGGGGTTAAAAGGGCTCTGGGGGCTGCTATCTTCAGTCACACCCCCAGTCAACATGTACTGAGAGAGAGAGGGGACTTTACTGACTTATTTCTACCTCTAGGCAGGCACTGTCTTCTATATGCTATATAACATGCAGCAGAAGGCTGTCTTCCCTTTTCTTTTGGCCAGAATGAATCAGGCAGTCAGTAAAGTAAGGATAGATTTGAATTTTAGCCCCTGAGTAAGCTATCACTGGAGCCAGAACATAGACTTATTTTCTTTAAAACTGCATTTCTTTAAAGAACCAACACCACTGTAACAGAGGCAACAAAAGGATTTGTCTTAACATGCTCAAAGTCTAACATGCTCAACCAGGCCCAATGCCTCAAGCACCTCAACCAGGCAAGAAACAGAACCAGCCGCAGCAGGCCCACCTCGAAACCACATTGCAAAAACCACATTGCACAACCACCTTGCATTGAACATGTGACATGAACCAAAACCAACAACTCATCTCTTCCAATACCTTCCAAAGCATTAGATTTAGAATTCAATTGTGAGAAAGGAGATAATTTTGATATTTTGAGCATAAACAAACTCAACAAGCTCTCATGGCTAGAGTGGAAGATATAGTACCTATCAGGAGCAGGAGATCAGGAGTCAGGAAGCCTCTGCAAAACAAGCCTCTGCAAAAAACATTCACCACAGGACTTTGGGAGGGCCTATGCTGGGGTAATGCAAAGAAAAAAAAACTGGCCTTTTCCTGGAATCAGAGTAATCAGAGCCTTCTGGTTAAAGTGCTCCCTCATGGAATGCTCAGGAGAGAGTCTGAGAAATCCCCTCAGGAGGAGGAGCTGTAGAGGTGGAATCATCCACATCAGAATCAAGAAGGAGGGATACTCCTGCAAATCTTCAGGCATCTCTTATCTCAAGGGCTCTAGTGTTTTCTCAGTAATTTTATCCATCAGTTTTTTAAGCATGTTAAACTGCTAGAGAAGCCCCCGAAGCTGAACTTGGCCTACCTCTCAAAGAAGCCTACCTTGGCAAGAGAGAGGGAGCAAGAGACTACCTTAACTATGGGAAGAGAGAAGAACAGTGACCAGCCCCCCCAGCCTGGCCTACCTCCTCCTGAGAAGGCACCTGTACCACCTGTAAGTTTGCCCTGAGACTCCATAGAAACTCCTGGCAAAACCTCCGGCTCCACTGAGCCTAAAGAACCGACCCCGGGATCATCAACCATCATCATCAACGCTTCGCCCCCTTGTTTGCCCTTTGCCTCGATCAGCCGGCCTGAGCATCCATCCGGGCATTTTATAATATCACAACGCTTTCCCAACACTAAACCTGGCACAGTCTAACCTCTTCTAAATAGTGCTTTTGTTAAACTAGCACAAGAGCGGCATCAAAACAACAGCTCAGGTGGCCCTAAAACAGGTACAAGGGTAGGGTAATCCCTATGGGGTATCTGTTTTCCCAAGAAATACAATTATTCACTTTTTTGACATCATCCTGGTTATTGAATGCCAAAAAAAACCAAAAATGTTCTAACGGGTACTTAGCCAACTCTGATTCGCCAGCAGTATATTCAATGCTACTCATAACTGCTTACACATTTTACATGGCTGTCAGTGATAATGGACAATTCCACAGTGATGCAAACCTTTACTTCCTGTCACACTGTACTCAGGTCACTGCAGAAAAAGTACTGTTATGTGCAGGTAAAGTTACCATAACAGCAGATGCTCGAACGGTCACTGCTGCAGTAGCCAAAGCTGCATGGGTCATTCTGCAAAGGATATTACAGCTGACCAGCTTCCAAACCCTCAGGGCACCCTGTTTGTACACAGTCAGCTCAAGCCTAGCTGACTGTATGCCAAGCCCTTCACAGCTTTCTTACTAAGAGAGAGAGAGAGAGAGAGAGAGAGAGAGGTATGCTAATTCCCTGAGGGCAATGCTAGGAAAATAATGTGGATGTCCACACTTTGGCATAAAAACATACAAGAATAAGGGGGTGGAGGGAGGGAGTAGCTACTGCAGTAGTGATAATTTGAACATCTACTGTTAAGCTAAGTTTACTTATACAACTGTACTATGTTCTTCATATGGATCACTGCTCACAAGCTTAACCTACATGGGTAGATTACACCATTGCTTACATAAACAGGGAGGAGGAAGGATGTGGGTTCAAGAAAGAAACGTTGTGTAAAGGTTTACCATAATCACAGATGTCCTTCTCTTCCATGTTGCAGTATTCTGGATATGTGTTTATCCCTTCAATCTTGCTTACGTATGGCCAGTATTCAAAAGCTTTCAGTCCCTCTTTGGGGCATCAGATGTCAGGCAAGGCGAAGGAACGTGGGCCATAAAAGTGATGCCGGCATGCACTAGCCCTCAGAAGAGTAGCCCCATTTGGAGCCAGTCCTGTAAGTGCAATGCTATATCATTGCCATCCAGAAAGGGAAAAATGTAGCAGATGAGAGGGGAAGGTGAGTGGGAAGGAATACTGCAGCATGGAAGAGAAGGACATCTATGGGTATGGGAAGACTTTATACAACTTTTCTATGTCCTTCTATTCCCATGTTGCAGTATTCTGCATATTTGGGAGTGCCAAAGCTCACTGAGGTTGGGGTGGTGGTCTAGAAGTAGATTCCAGGAATCCATGAAGGATAGCCCTGGCAAAACCTACCCTGGATCTGGAGATGAAGTCAAGCTTGCAGTGTTTGGTGAAGGTGTGGACTGATGTCCAAGTAGCCGCTTCCAGAATAGAAGGGGTATCCAAACCCTTCAAGAAGGCTTCTGAAGATGCCATTGCTCTAGTGGAATGAGATTTTACTGCCCCTTGCAGTGTCTTGCAATGAAACTGGTAGCAAAAGGTAATGGCTGTTGATATCCAGGTAGAAATAGTCTGCTTGTTAACTGCCTTACCCAGGGCTCTGGGATGAAAGGATACGAATAGCTGGTCTGTCTGATAGCCTTGGTGTTGTGCAGGTAAAATCTGATCTGTCTATGCATGTCCAAGGAATGCAGAAATCTCTCACTGTCTTCCTGTGGGTTAGGGAAGAAAACAGGTAGCTGAATGGCCTGATTTAGGGACGTGCTGTTCACTACTTTGGGCATAAAGAATGGATTTGTCTTAAGGGTAACCCTGTCTTTGTGGAAAACTAGAAAGGGTGGTGTACCCATTAAGGATTTGTAGTTCGGATACTCTCCTGGCTGAGGTAAGAGCCACCAGCAGGATGGATTTCCAGGTGCAGTGCTTTAAGGAGGCCTTGTTAGCTGGCTCAAACGGAGGTAGCGTAAGCTTCTCCAACAAATAGCTGATGTCCAAAGGAGGGGGGATGGGTCTCCCTGGAGGCCTTAGATGCAGAACTCCTTTGAGGAAAAATATGCAAGGTAGTCATGAAGCAAGAGGGGGGGGTCTAGAGGTAAGCAGGTGGAAATAGCAGAGAGATGGGCTTTAATGGATGAGTAAGCCAGTCTTAACTGCAGTAGCTCACACAAATAGGAAAGCACTAGGGGAGGTTCGCTAAGAAGTGGGTTGAGCTGTTTTTTGTGACACCAAATAGTGAATCGTTTCCACTTGGAGAGATACAATTTCCTGGTATTAGGTTTCCTGGCCTCCTGCAGGACATAGAGCATGTCCTCATTGTAAAGGTGTCTAAACGGAATCAGAATCCTATCAGCCACAGAGTTAGGTGGCGCATTTGCCACTGTGGATGGATAAATGTTCCCTTGTTTTGTGTGAGGAGGTCCACTCTGGGGGGTAAGTTGTGATGATTGCCCTTGGACAGATGAAGAAGTAAGGGGAACCAGTGCTGTCTGGGCCAGTAGGGAGACACCAACAAGCTTTTGGATTGCCCTGCTGTATTTTCAGCACGGCATTCTGAATGAGAGGGAAGGGGGGAATGCATACAGATATTTCCGCTTCCAGGATATTGAGAAGCTATCAGTTGCCAGTGCCTGTGGTTCTGATGTCCTGGTGCAAAACCCAGGAAGTTGCCTGTTGAGTGAGTGGAGGTAGGTCACTCACAGGGAGATTCCCTGTGAGGTAGCCCACTCCCAAACCGAGACAGCTGGACTGCATAACAGGTAGGACTTGGTCCTCCCTTGCTTGTTGATATACCACAGTACAGTTGTGTTGTCTGTGTATATCAGAAGAGTCCTCTGTAGGAGGAAAGGTTGGAATGCCTGTAGGTCTAGCAGGATTGCCCTTCATTTCTCTGGCATTAATGTGTTCTGATTTTAGGTGATCCGGCCACAAGCCTTGCACCCGTCTTAGTCCTAGAGTAGCTCCCCAGCCCAGGTCAGAGGACAAACCAACCTCCTAGGGATGAGGAGGTCCTTTCAGACTCCTCTGAAGAATCTCTCCCCTACAATTCACAGGTTTCATCTCCTTTGGGAAACGGATCCCCTGAGGAAGAGTCCCTGGACCCTGATTCCCCAGTGTAAGATTTAACATTTAGTGAGACCATTAGGAGGATGAAGGAACATTTCAAATGGGATTCCTCAGAAATGTTTGAGGTACACAAGAGGTATTACGACCTCATGCAAATGGAAACACCTAGCCCATCTGTTGTTCCCCCCCATCCTCCCGGCCTTCCTAGATGCCTTTTCTTTGGCATCCACTAATCCTGACTCTCAGCCTTTTGCTCCACAAAGACCAGATAGGCTGTACAAAGTACCTGACACTGCTAAACACCTGATAAAGTGCCCCCAGCTGACCCAGCCACTATCTCTGTGGCCACTGACAAAGCCACCAAATTATTACCCACCAATACTATTCTCCCTGCTGACAAGGACAGCAAGACCATGGAGAAAATAGGGAAAAAGAGTTATAACTCTGCTACATTGGCCTTCACAGCCACTAACAAACAGACCCATATGGCTAAGTATAATCCAAGTCTTTTACAATCTGTCACCAAACATTTGGCAGATACTCCAGACTCCCTGCCAAAACAGCCCTGTCCTCCCTTCTGGCTCTTACATCTCAAGTCACTAGACACTCCATTAGGTGCAGCTATGATGCTGCTGCCGAATCCTCTGCTAGATCAGCAGCATCAGCATCCACCCTACGCAGCTATTCTTGGCTGCGCCTACAACCCCTGCCAGATTTTAGAGCCAAGCTCATGGATGCACCCCTGGATAATGCTGCACTTTTTGGATCTAAAGTAGCAGACCTCTTTAAATCACTGCAACAAAATGGCAAAGAGATGCAAGACCTCAAACATCTCCTGGTCGCACCAATTCCCAAGTTCCACTGGAATTATCCTTCCAAAACACAGTTTATCAGGAAACAATCTTGACCAGACCTCGTAAACCCACTAGGAAACAACCTCCTATGCCTACAGCACCTACTGCATCTAGCCAGAGATCTTCCTTTCAGGACAGGGCCGGTAACATCTGACTACCTGCCACCTCTGCCTCAACCCCCCCCCCCCCACCATGCCCCTGTCTGCCCGCCTCACATTCTCTCTCTCTTTGGACCCAGATCACCAAAGACAAGTGGGGTCCTGTCTATCCTCAAAGAGGGCTACTACATGACTTGGCTCTCTCCTCCCATATGGAAGGGCATTCCCCGTTCCCCT
The DNA here is from genome assembly GCF_019279795.1 of Protopterus annectens. Classification (NCBI taxonomy): domain Eukaryota; kingdom Metazoa; phylum Chordata; order Ceratodontiformes; family Protopteridae; genus Protopterus; species Protopterus annectens. The sequence continues at coordinate 1,823,136,633 of NC_056725.1, forward strand.
TCACAACTACCACCCCTCTTACAACCAGTACTGCAGACATTACTAGACCAGGCCACTATACAGTCAGTTCCCCCTCTGCAAAAGGAAAAGGGTTTTATTCAAGGCTGCTCTTGTTCACCAAAAAAGACGGACCATGGAGACCCATCCTGGACCTTTCCTACTGCAATCCCTTTCTAAAAGTACCCACCTTCAAAATGCACACCTTGCCTACCCCTTTTCCCCTGATTACTCCACAGGGTTTTATGGCTACTCTAGACATAACAGATGTCTACCCTCCACACTGCTATCAAATCCTCCCACAGGAAATACTTAAGATTCTTGGTGGGCTCCTCTCATTGGCAATTTTCTGCCTTGCCTTTTTGTCTTTTCACTGCTCCCTGAGTCTTTACCAAATGTTTGGCTCCATTGGTAGCCTACGCCAGGGCAAAGGGGATACAGATATTCCCCTACCTGGACGACATGCTCATCCAGGCCCCCAACCAACAAATACTACAAGATTACCTACACCTGGTGATCTCCTTATTGCAGTCCCTGGGGTTCAAGATAAATCTGCCAAAATCCCACTTCCAGGCAACTCAGGACATTGTATTCATGAGGTGCAGAATAAGAACAGACCTCATGGAGGCTATCTTGCCACCCCCCCAAAGGTGAGCTCCCTGTCAGACCACCTCCTAAAGGTGCTCCAGTCGACCCACTTGATGGCAAGACAGTATCTGAAACTATTGGGTTACATGGCAGCCACTATACCCATGCTACCTTTAGCAAGGCTCCACATGAGGAAAAGTACAGTTGTGTACCTACCATAAATGTAGATGTTCAAGTGTATTCACTGTTGCGGTCATTACTCTTGGGTTATCCTGCTGGCAGTCTACCCTCAGTCGACCAGAATTCCAAAGTCTAGGTCCGGCGTCGGTTGCTTTCGTCTCTTCCCTGACGTCAGTGCGCCAGGGGTATAAAAGATGCAGCAGACGCCATTTTCTTCAGTTTTTCTTGCCCCAGATGTCAGGTGCCCCCCAAATTGGTAGGCTGAAAAATATGCCAATAAAAATGCCTGAACAAAAATAACATTTTCTTTATCTACAAGCAAATACACCAAATAGGTTGTATAGGGTAGAGAAGTGCAGATAAGTCCCAGCAAAAAGAAGGGGGGTGGTGGGTGGGTAACCTGGACTGCAACAGTGAATACACTCGAACATCTACATTTATGTTAAGTACACAACTGTACTATGTTCATCGTGTTTCACTGTTGCAGTCATTACTCTTGGGTTGAATCCCAAAGCCGAGGATGGGTGGCTGGGCTAAATAGGATTAGGAGAGGCTATGAGGCCCTGCAGAACTGCAGTGGCAAAGCCTGCTCTGGACAGAGTAAAGAGGTAAGTGGTAGTGCTTTGTGAAAGTGTGCATAGAACTCCAAGTTGCAGCCTCTAAGTCAAGATATCTTTGGTTGGTACTCCTCTGAGGAAGGCTGCTGAAGTGGCTGCTGCTCTGGTGGAATGAGGCCTAATGCCCTTAGGCACAGATTTGCCATGTTGAGAATAGCAGAAACGGATGCAATGGCCTACCCATTTAGAAATAGTCTGTTTTGAGATAGCCTTTCCTTGTGATCCTGCAGCATATGACACTAGAAGTTGCTCAGTCTTTCTGAAAGCTTTAGTTCTGTCCAAATAGAAGCGTAACTGCCTGTGTATGTCCAAAGAATGCAGAATTTTCTCACCCTTGTTCTGTGGATTTGGATAAAAGGTAGGCAAGTTACTGGTTTGGTTGAGGGCCACACTAGATACCACCTTAGGCATAAATGTAGGATTTGTCCTCAGAGACACCCTGTCTGGATGAAAAATGATAAAAGGTACCACAGCCATGAGTGCTTGTAACTCAGAGACTCGCCTTGCTGAGGTTATTTCTAGGAGTTGAGCTGTTTTCCAGGATAAGAATTTTATATCTGCTGTTAAAGCTGGCTCGAAAGTAGGCAGTGTGAGTTTTTCCAAAATATAATTGAGGTCCCAGGCCGGAATTGGTGCTCTCTTGGAGGCCTAATGTTTTTGGCCCCTCTGAGGTACTGCCTTATTAAAGGATGAGAAAAAATAGGTGGTTCCGTATTGCAATGGACTGAAATGGCAGAGGCATGAATCTTAATTGATGAAAAAGTAAGGCCTTTGTTCAGCATCTCAATTAGGTACTGTAAAATCTGAGGTATACTTGGCACACACAAGCACAGAATTTCTTCCATTTTTCTGCATAACATTTTCTGGTACTGGGCCTCCTGACCTCCAAGATAACATCCATAACAGCTTTTGAAAGAGGTGTGTTCTGAATGGTCACATTATCCGCCAAGCTGCCAGATTTAAGGTCCTTAGTTGGCTATGCAGGATCTGATTGTTTTGTTGAGTCAGCAAGTGAGAAGTTTGAGGCAATATCCATGCTGGACCTTGAGGCAAGCTCTTTAGGACTGGGTACCAGTGCTGGCATGGCCAGTCTGGTCCAATCAGTATCATTTTTGGCTTCTCTTGTCTGACCTTTAGGAGTACCCTGGGAAGGAGAGGCAGTAGAGGAAAGGCATATATGGTTAGGTTTTTCCAGGTGAAGGATAGGGCGTCCACTTTCCATGCTTGCTTGTGATAAATCCTTGTGCAAAATCTCTGCAATTGGTAGTTGTTAGGGGAGGCAAATAGATCTATGTCTGGGTATCCCCATTTCCTTATTATCATGTTGAAGACTTGTGGATCCAGTTTCCATTTGTGGGGATCCATGAGGTTTCTGCTTAGTTCGTCTGCCAGAGTATTTGTTTTTCCTGGCAGGAATTGTGCTTGCAGGTGAATTTGAAAAGCCAATGCTGTGTCCCATAAGGTCATTGCTAGTCTGCAGAGGGGGTAGGAATGTGTACCTCCCCACTTGTTTATGTACCACATGACCGTAGTATTGTCTGTCTTTATCAGTAGCTGTCCTGGATGAAGCAGGTCTTTGAAAGCTGTTAGGGCATTTTGAACAGCTAGCATCTCTTTTTGATTGACATGAAGATGCATCTGGTTTGCAGGCCATGTGCCCTGAATACATTTTCCTGCCATATGGGCACCCCAGGCATAATCTGATGCATCCGTTGTTAGTGTCTGTCTGGCTGTGGGTAAACTGAATGGCAGACCCTTGTTGTGGTGACAGGCTTCTGCCCACCATCAAAACTCCTGTTGTAGGCAGGGAATGAGTGCAATTACTGTCTCCAGGCTGTGGCAATGCTGAGTCCAAACACTTTTTAGATACCATTGTAGTTTCCTCATATGCAGTCTGGCATATGGAATTAGTAGAATGCAGGATACCATGAAATCCAGGGCCTGCAGGATTTTCCTTGCAGATAAGTGGGGTTTTGTTGCCAATTTCTTAAAGTAAGAAGTCAGTTGCTTTTGTTCGTCTGGCGTGAGATGAGCCATTTGGGCACTTGTATTTAATCTTGCACCCAGGAATATTATCTCTTGAGAGGGCACTAGTTTTGATTTCTTTTCGTTTACTGTGTACCCTAGGCCAGTTAGTAATCTTTTTACAAACGCCAGATGCTTTAAAAGAATGTGTTTGGTGTCTGCTTGAATTAGGCAGTCGTCCAAGTAGGGATATATTTGAATTCCTCTTTGTCTGCAAAACACAATTACTGGTGCCAGGCATTTTGTGAAGACCATGGGTGCAGTAGATAAGCCAATGGGCAGTGCAGAGAAAGTACAGTTTTGTACCTACCATAAATGTAGATGTCCGATAGGAATGCATCTGCAGTCTTTACAAATGGGTTGTGCTGTCGTCAGGCAGCCCTTCGGTCGACCGGATTCCAAAGTCTGGGTCTGGCCTCGGCTGGTGTCGCACTTCACCCGACGTCATAGCTGCAGTTCTTCGGGTATAAAGGCATCAGCCGACGCCATTTTCCTCAGTGTTTCTTGCCCCAGATGCCAGGTGCCCTCTTGGATGGCTAAATTTGGATAAATGCCAATGTTGCCAAATAGTAGAGAGCAAACACATAAAATAAGCATGTATGTACATATATACAAACAAATACACCATAATAGATCCCCCCCAAGCTAGCTGAAAGGTGGCATGTACCCTAGGAGTACCACAGAGGGAAGGGTGGGTAATCCTGACTGCAGATGCATTCCTATCGGACATCTACATTTATGGTAGGTACAAAACTGTACTATGTCCTTCAAGGATGCATCTGCAGTCCTTACAAATGGGTAGAATACCATAGCCAAACTAGGGGAGGAGGAAAAAAAGAGATTATGGTGTAGCTAGAATCCCTTGCAAAACAGCAGTGGCAAACCCTGCTCGGGATCTAGAGTATAATGGTAAATTATAATGCTTGGCAAATGTATGCACGGAGGTCCAAGTAGCAGCCTCTATAATGTCCTTGGTAGCCACCCCTCGTAAGAAAGCTGTAGTGGCTGTAGCCCTTGTGGAGTGAGGCCTGATGTTCTCTGGAGTTTTCTTTCCGTGGAAGGAGTAACAAAATCTAATGCAATTTCCTATCCACTTGGAGATTGTCTGTTTTGAAATTGCTTTTCCTTCCCTTCCTGTTGCATATGCTACCAGAAGCTGGTCAGTTTTTCTATTTGACTTGGTCCTGTCCAGGTAGTAGCGTAATTGTCTACGCACATCCAAGGTATGCAACAGTCTTTCTCCCCTGTTCTGTGGGTTGGGGAAGAATGTAGGAAGGTGGATAGCCTGGTTTAAAGACACTCTGGATACCACCTTAGGCATAAATGTAGGATTTGTTCTCATGGACACTCTTTCTTGATGGAAGATCAGGAAGGGTTGCAACGCCATTAATGCCTGTAGTTCAGAAACCCTTCTTGCTGAGGTGATTGCCAGCAGGAAGGCAGTCTTCCAGGATAAGTATTGTAATTCTGCTGTTGCTGCTGGTTCGAAAGGAGGAAGTGTCAATTTTTCTAGCACAAAGTTCAAGTCCCATGCTGGCAATGGTGGTTTCCTAGGAGGTTTTACATTTTTAATTCCTCTCAGAAACTGCCTGAGCAGAGGATGTGAGAAGACAGGGGGATCCAAGGTGTATTCTGCCAAAATAGCTGATGCGTGTATCTTGATGGAGGAATAGGACAGGCCTGTATGGAAGAGCTCTGCCAAGTACTCCAGGATGTTGGCTATGTTTACCAGAGACACATCTTTTCCCTTTGCAGTACTCCAAATGAGATATCTTTTCCATTTTGCTGCATAATTCTTTCTTGTTGAAGGTCTGCAAGCCTCAAGGATAATGTCTTTAACCCTTTGGGATAAATTTGGGTTAGTTGCTCTTATGTAATGTTCCAGGCAGTCAGTTGCAGAGTTTTCAGGTTTGGATGCAGGATGTTGTAGCTGTTCTGAGTTAACAGCAATGGGATTAGGGGTAGTGTCCACATTTGTTCCTGAGACATGCTCCTCAGTAATGGGTACCAATGTTGTCTTGGCCAGTCTGGAGCTATTAGAATGATCCTTGGGCGTTCCTCTTTGATCTTCAAAAGCACCTTGTGCATCAAAGGAAGTGGTGGGAATGCATATGCTGTCAGGTTTTTCCAACTGAAAGATAGGGAGTCCACCTTCCATGCAAGTGGGTGGTACGTCCTTGTGAAGAATTTCTTTAGCTGGTGATTGAGTGGGGATGCAAATAAGTCTATTTGTGGTAGTCCCCATTTTCTTGTGATGGCTTTGAAGATGTCCGGGTGCAGCTTCCATTCGTGGGCATCCGTGGTAGTTCTGCTTAATATGTCTGCTAGAATGTTTTCTTTTCCCGGTACAAAAATTGCTTGCAACTGAATGTTGTAGCTCAGAGCCACATTCCATAGGTCCATTGCCATCCGGCATAGAGGGTATGAATGTGTGCCTCCCTGTTTGTTGATGTACCACATAACTGTGGTGTTGTCTGTCCTTATCATCAACTGTCCTTCTTGGAGGAATGGTCTGAATGTCTGGATTGCCAATTTTACTGCCAGCATTTCCTTTAGATTTATGTGTAGGTGCAGCTGATCTTGAGTCCATAAGCCTTGTATGCACTTGTCCAGCATGTGGGCCCCCCAACCGAGGTCTGAGGCGTCCGTTGTGATGGTTTGGCTTGGTGGAATGCTGTAGAAGGGCAAACCTGTGTTCGATTGACAGGCCTGAGCCCACCATAGGAACTCCTGCTTCAGACATGGTATTAGTGGAATTTTGGTTTCTAGGCTGTGTTTGTGTTGAGACCATAAATTCTTCAGGTACCACTGTAGTTTTCTCATATGCAGTCTGGCATGAGGGTCCAGAATTATGCAGGATGCCATGAAGCCCAGGGCTTGCAGTACTTTTCTTGCTGTTAGATGGTTCTGCTTTGTTAATGTCAAGAAATAGAGAGGGAGTTCTTGTTTTTCCACAGTTAGGAATGCCATCTGCTTTGATGTGTCCAGCTCTGCACCTAAAAAGGTTATTCTTTGGGATGGTATCAGCCTTGACTTTTTTATATTGACTGTATATCCCAGGGCTTGCAGCAAGTAAATGACTCTTTGTAAATCTTCTGTTAGCTTGTTTTTGTTGTCCGCTTGTATCAGGCAGTCGTCCAGGTAGGGATAAATTTGGATTCCCTGAACTCTGCAATGAGCGATTACTGATGCCAGGCATTTCGTGAACACTCTGGGCGCAGTAGATAAGCCAAAGGGCAATGCTGAGAATTGATAATGCTCTGATCCTGCAAGTAATCTGAGGTATCTTCTGCAATTTGGTCGTATGGGGACGTGCAGGTATGCCTCCTTGAGATCTAGAGTTACCAGCCAAGACTCCTTGCCCAGCATGGGAAGAAGCTGCTGTAGAGTCAGCATTTTGAATTTTGGAACAATGAGGAATGTGTTTAAAGCGGACAGGTCGAGAATAGGCCTCCATTTTTTCTCTTTTCTGGGTACCAGGAAGAGTCTGGAGTAAAATCCCTTTCCTTGTTCCATAGATGGTACCTTTTCCCCAGCTCTCATTCTTACTAATTGAGCTATTTGTTTTAGAGCTTCTGTCTTTTGATTTGGTGGTAGGTTTGGCATTCCCCTTTTTCCTGGTAGAGTATGGAAATGAAACCTGTAGCCTTGATCTATAGTTTGCAAAATCCACTTGTCCCTTGAGATGTAATGCCAGTTCTTTGAAAATAAGGCTAGCTTTCCGCCTAAGGGTGCTGCTAGCTGTTCCCTAGTAGGCGGTGCCAGAGCCAAGTCACTGTGATTGTCCTGTTGCAGTGGTAGTGGCTGTGTCTGTGCCTCGCTGGTTGTTGCCCTGCCACTGGCGTCCCCTGTAGGCACCCCTGGATTGATTTCTGCCTCTTGAACGTCTATTCCTGCCTCTCTGTGCTTTAGAGGAGTCTGGAAAGGACCAATTTTTGGAGGGCCAGTTCCTGCTAAACCTTGGAGGTTGGACCTGTAAGAAGTCTTTCACTGTTTGGACAGATTTTGCCTTCTCTTCCATTTTCTTCAGTACCTGCTGTGCAGGAGAACCAAATAAACTGACCTTGTCCATGGGAGCATCTAATAGTTTTGATTTGACATTGTCCGGCAAGGCCTGTTCTTTCAACCATGCATGCCTTCTGATAACTGTGCCAGTCATGGCTGATCTAAAGGAAGCCTCCAGTGCATCATAGCCGCATTTTAAAGAATGGTTACTAACTTGCTGAATGTTATGCACCATTTCCAGAACATATTTCTTATCTAAAGTTTCATCAGAGGACAGTTTCTTAGTTAACTGATCAAGCATAAACTCCTGATATTGGATCATATGAAATTGACAGTTCAAGGCCCTAGCTGACAGAGTAGCAGAGGTGTATACTTTTTTACCCCATCTCTCTAAGGACCTGGATTCCTTTTCAGAGGGAGGGATTTTAGCAGAGGTAGATGCTACTGCCTTAGGCCCCTGGGAGATAGTCTCGGGATCTGCAAAAGGAGCCTTGTATAAATGGTGATGTCTGTCCGGGACCCTGTAGAACCTATCGGGCTTAGCAGGGGCTGGAGGTAAGGAATCAGGAGCAGTACAAGCATCATTAAATGCATCATCTACAACAGAAAGAACTGGAGGTATAGCTAAAGGCCTATGTTGTGGTAAATGCAAAAAGGTCCTAAGCCTTTTCCTGGAGTCTGAGAAATCTTGGCCCTGCCACTGAAATTGTTCCCTCATGGCATGTAAGGTTTCCCCAAAGGAAAATTCCTCAGGTGGAGAGGCAGAAGGAATCGACTCTTCAGCATCAGAGTCTTCGTAAGGAGAATAAGGAGCCTCTGGAGGGTCTGTATTGTCTGAATCATCCGAGGAATCATCCGTGGATACTGGCTCAGGGGGCTCTGCTCTAGGTCTCTTCTCTGGAGGTGGATGAGAAGCCCTGTCTGGATGAGGCTGGGATCCCCTAATTAAAGAAATGAGATCCTCTGCCAAAGAAAGCATTTGGGAACTGGAGCTGGGCCTGTGAGAGGGGGGCTTAACAGGCACAGTCTTAGAAGCTTTAGCTGCTTTAGCCCTGGCAAAGGCCTTAATGGACATGGCTGCAGGAGGCCTAGCAGCTCCACGTGCAGGAGTAGATATATCCAAGGGAATAGTGTCCGATAATTCCTGAGAAACCACAACAGCAGGTTGGATTTCAGAAGCCGATTCTACCAGGTTAGAAGAGGCCTCGGTAGAAGGCATGGTTTCGGCTGAAGAAAGAACCGCTTGCTCGGTTTCGGCCGAAACCGAGACACTCGCGGTTTGCTTAACCGCGGTTTCGGCCGAAACCGCGGACCGCGAGTGTCGGTCCTTTTCTTTGTGTTTTTTGGTAATTTGTGTAGTCGGAGGATCCGACGGCATAATATAGGCAAAATCAGAGCCGAAAAACTGCTCAGCAAACTCCGACCGACGTCTAAGCGTCCGTCGGTTAAAAGAAGCACAGGCTAGACAAGCTGCTACGTCGTGGTCTGGGCCTAAACAAGGTAAGCAGTAAGAGTGGAAATCTTTATGAGGTATTTGTTTCCCACAAGTTAAACAGTTATTCACTTTTTCTGACATCGGCTGAGGCAAGAAAGAGTCCCCAACGGGGTACTTAGCTTTTTAGAAGTCTTTGAAGTAGTATTCGGTAGTAGGAATCTCTGGATCTGACCGACCGGCACTTGCGAACAGCTTCTGCTTCGGGTGCCATGCGGCAAGAAAGACTGAGGAAAATGGCGTCGGCTGATGCCTTTATACCCGAAGAACTGCAGCTATGACGTCGGGTGAAGTGAGACACCAGCCGAGGCCAGACCCAGACTTTGGAATCCGGCCGACCGAAGGGCTGCCTGACGACAGGACAACCCATTTGTAAGGACTGCAGATGCATCCTTGAAGGACATTTGGTAATGCATTGAGCCAGCTATGAATCTGAGGTATCTTCTGAAAGATTGTCTGATTGGGACATGCAGGTATGCCTCTTTTAGGTCCAAAGTTACGAGCCAAGCCTTCTTGCCCAGCATGGGCAGTAGCTGCTGTAGAGTCAACATCTTGAATTTTGGGACTTCCAGAAACGTACTTAGTATAGATAGGTCCAGAATTGGTCTCCAGGTTCTGTCCTTTCTGGGTACTAGGAAAAGTCTGGAGTAAAATCCTTGCCCCTGCTCTTGTTGTGGTACTTGCTGAATGGCCCTCATGTCCATGAGGGCTGTAATCAGTTTTTGTGCCTCTGCCTATTGATTGTGTGGCAGGTCTGGTATACCTTTTGACCTTGGTAGAGTGTGAAAATTTAACCTGTAGCCTTGGGACACTATGTTCAGGACCCATTTGTCTTGGGTAACCATTTGCCAATTTGATGAAAAAGTGCTAGTTTTCCCCCTAAGGGGGCTGTCAAAAGAAAAGTGCTTGGATCTGGCAAAGGAAAGTCATTGGGACCATTTCCTGTAAGGTTGTGATTTGTCTTCTCTGCTTTTGGAGGTAAGAGCACCCCACTGTTTAGGCCTGTATGAGCCTTGGGGCTGAGATCTGCCTCTAGGATGCCTGTATATGCCTCTTTGTGGTCTGTCTGACACTAGAAAGGACAGATTTTTAAAAGGCTAGTTTCTGCTAAACCTGGGTGGCTGTACCTGTAGGAAATCCTTGACTGTCTGCATGGATTTTGCTTTATCATCCATTTTTTTCAACACCTCTTCTGCTTTAGTACCAAACAAAGTATCATGCTGCAATTTGCTTTAACATGATCAGGCAGATTCTGTTCCTTTAACCAAGCATGCCTTCTAATAACAGAACCTGTAACAGCGGCCCTGCAAGAGGCCTTCAATGAATCATAACCACATTGCAAAGTATGCTTTTCCACTTGTTCAGCTGCATGCAATAAATCCTGCAATTCCTTGTTCTCTGAACATTCAGTATTTGTCAACAATTTCTGTTTAAGCAGTGACATCAAATATTGCTGATATTTAAGCATATGAAACTGACAATTTAAAGCCCCTACAGCCAAGGTAGCAGAATTGTAGACTTTTTTCCCCCATCTGTCTAGAGCCCTAGAATCTCTATCAGAGGGGACAGAGTTTTTTGCAGTGGAAGCTTTAACCCCTTTGGGACCTTGAGATATAGTTTCTGGGTCAGCAGCAGGGTTCTTATATAGGAATTTATGAGAATCCGGAACCCTGTAGTATCTGTCTGGCTTAGCAGGTGCAGGGGGTAGAGAGTCAAGGGACAGGTCGGACTCTGAAAATACATCTACAATGTTTAAAACAGGTGGAATAGCAAGGGGTCTATGCTGAGGAAGTAGCAGAAAGTCACTGAGCCTTTTCTTAGATTCAGAATAATCTTGGCTCTCCCAGTGGAAATGCTCCCTCATGGTATGCAGGGTTTCCCCAAAAGAATAATCCTCAGGAGGAGAGGCTGAAGGAATGGATTCTTCAGCATCAGAATCCTCATAGGGAAGCATGGAGTAATCCTGTTCAGAAGAGGAATCAGAGGAAATAGAAACCTGCTCAGAAGAATCATACTCTGTCTCTTGCCTAGGCCTCATCAGGATGGGGATGGGAGCCCCTGATCAAAGTAATTAGGTCTTCGGCCATTTTGAGCATCTGTTTTTTAGGCATGGAAGTCTGAGTAGGAGAATGCTGTACTTGTTTCTTCGTCTTTAGAGCTGCTTTAGTCTTTGAAGCTGAAGACGGCTTAATATATAGCTGTGTAGGTCTGAAGACACCCTCAGAAGCCGATGCCTGCTCAGCGGCTCCGGACCCACCTGATGGAATGATTTCCGAGTGCCCAATACCTTGAGTATCCAGTGGCCCAGTCGGCTCCACGTGGGAGTCGGAAGCGGCCTGTGGCTCTGAGGTAGCGGGCACCAGGGGCTGTGAAAGTGACTCACTGAGAACTGGCGAACCGGCGACTGGCCTAGCAGAAGCCTCGTCGTCTGTTTTGGATCCTGGATGCTTATCCTTTTCCTTGTCCTTGCGTTTTTTGTAAACTCCGGTTGTCGGCTGGTCCGACAGCATTATATAATTAAATCTTCAGCCAAAGTAATGAAATGCAAAATCAAACCGACACTTAATAGTGCGTTGGTTAAATCTAGCACAAAACTGACAGCTAGCAATGTTGTGATCAGGGCCTAGGCAAGGAATACAGCAAGAGTGAAAATCCTTATGAGGTATTTGCTTCTCACAAGAAATACAATTGTTAACTTTTTCTGACATCGGTCTGGAGCAAGAAAAAAGTTTCCCCAACGGGGTACTTAGCTTTAATGAAGACTTCGGTTCTGAAATTCAGATTTGAAAATCTCAGGAGTTGGCCGACCGGCACTTGCGAACTGCTTTTGCTTCGGACACCATGCGGCAAGAAAGACTGAAGAAAATGGCGTCGGCTGCATCTTTTATACCCCTGGCGCACTGACGTCAGGGAAGAGGCGACAGCAACCGACGCCAGACCTAGACTTTGGAATTCTGTCTGACTGAGGGTAGCCTGCCAGCAGGATAACCCAACAGTAATGACTGCAACAGTGAAACACGATGAACATCTGCAGTGATACCTTCACTCAGTCTGGAAACAACACAAACAGCCTTTGGAGCACACTGTACCACTTCTTCCCTGCTTAAAAAAGGAGGTACTCTGGGGGGGACCAGGTACAAAGAAGCCCAGGACTCCCACTACAACCACCACAACCCACCCAGGTCATGCACAAAGATACCTCAGACCTGGGCTGGGGAGCTACTCTAGGACTAAGACAGGTGCAAGGCTTGTGGCCGGATCACCTAAAATCAGAACATATCAATGCCAGAGAAGTGAGGGCAATCCTGCTAGACCTACATGCATTCCAACCTTTCCTCCTACAGGGGACTCTTCTGATATACAGAGACAACACAACCATACTGTGGTATATCAACAAGCAAGGGGGGACCAAATCCTACCTGCTATGCAGGCTAGCTCTCCTGGTTTGGGAGTTGGCTACCTCAAAGGGAATCTCCCTACAAGTGACCTACATCCCTTCCCTCCATAACAAACAGGCAGATTTGTTGAGCAGAACCAGTACAAACAAACATGAATAGATGCTGCACAGAGAGGTCTTCTTGGATCTAGTCCACAAGTGGGGTATACCTCATATAGACCTGTTTGCCTCCAACCTCAACAGCCAACATCCTGGATTTTGCACCAGGACACCAGAACCACAGGCACTGGCAACAGATGCCTTTTCAATATCCTGGAAGGGGAAACATTTGTATACATTCCTCCCCTTCTTCTCATTCAAAAAACCCTGCTGAAAATACAGCAGGACAATCCAAAAATCTTGTTGGCGACTCCCTACTGGCCCAGATAGCACTGGTTCCTCTGTCCTTGGACAGATGCAGAAGTAAATTACCACAAGTTACCCCCCACCCAGAGTGGACCTCCTCATACAAAACAAAAGATTATTAATCCATCCACAGTGGCAAATGCTCCACCTAACTCTGTGGCTGGACTCCACTTAGACACCTTTACAACGAGGACATGCTCGATGTCATGCAGGAGGCCTGAAAACCTAATACCAGGAAATCGTATCTCTCCAAGTGGAAACGATTTGGTGTCACAAAAAACAGCTGGACCTGCTTCTTAGTGAACCTCCCCTACTGCTGTCCTATTTATGTGAGCTACTGCAGTCAGGACTGGCTTACTCATCCATTAAAGCCCATCTGTGCATTTCTACCTGCTTACCTCTAGACCCCCTCTTGCTTCACTATCTTGCAAACTTTTCCTCAAAGGAGTTCTGCACCTTAGGCCTCCAAGGAGACCCATTTACCCTCCTTGGGACCTCAACTAGGAGTTAGAGAAGCTTACGCTACCTCCCTTTGAGCCAGCTAATACGGCCTCCTTAAAGCACTGCACCTGGAAAACCATCCTGCAGATGGCTCTTACCTCAGCCAGGAAAGTATCTGAACTACAAGCCCTTATGGCTACAACACCCTTTCTAGTTTTCCGCAAAGACAGGGTTACCTTTAGGACAAATTTGTCTTTTATACCCAAAATAGTCAATGACAGGTCCCTAAATCAGGCCATTCAGCTACCGGTTTTCTTCTCTAACCCACAGGGAGACAGTGAGAGTGCTGCACTCCTTGGACATGCATAGACAGATCAGATTTTACCTGCACAACACCAAGGCTATCAAACAGACAGACCAGCTATTCATACCCTTTCATCCCACAGCCCTGGATAAGGCAGTTACCAAACAGACTATTTCTACTTGGATATCAAAAGCCATTACCTTTTGCTACCAGTTTCATGGCAAGACCCTGCAAGGGGCAGTAAAAGCTCTTTCCACTAAGGCAATGGCATCTTCAGAAGGCTTCTTCAAGGGTTTGGATACCCCTTCTATTCTGGAAGCAGCTACTTGGACATCAGTCCACACCTTCACCAAACGCTACAAGCTTGACTTCATCTCCAGATCCAGGGCAGGCTTTGCCAGGGCTATCCTGCATGGATTGCTGGAATATGCTTCTAGACCACCACCCCAATCTCACTGAGCTTTGGCATTCACCTATATGCAGAATATTGCAACATAGGAATAGAAAAGTTATATAAAGTCTTACCATAACCATAGATGTCCTTATCTTCCATGTTGCAGTATTCCTTCCCACCCTCCTTCCCCTCTCATCTGCTACATTCTTCCCTTTCTGGATGGCAATGAAATAGCATTGCCCTTACACGACTGGCTCCAAATGGGACTACTCTTCTGAGGGCTGATGCGTGCCGTCACTTTTATGGCGTGCCGTCACTTTTATGGCCCACGTTCCTCTGCCTTGCCCGACGTCTGATGCACCAAAAAGGGACAAAGCTTTTGAATACTGGCTGTACATACATGAGACTGAAGGGATAAACCCATATGCAGAATCCTGCAACACGAAGAGAAGGACATCTATGGTTATGGTAAGACTTTACAGAACTTTTCTTTCTCTCTTCTCCCTTCTTTTTAAAGGGGTGTTGGCCGGTTTCCTAGAAACTGTGGACTGTAAAGGAGCAGAGGTCCCCAACTCCCCATGAATCGCTGGACCCCCCCCCGGCGTAGGCTAGTGGCGCCGGTATAGCCTCGGGAGACGTGCTCTTGTCTGCGGATGGTGTAGTGTCCTTAGAGGTACTCGTGACCTCTGCAGAAGTGGACTGGGACCCGGTTCTGAAACCAGGGCTATGTCGGCCACAGGGTGGGAGTCGGGCAGATGAGGCACAACAGAAGTCGAAGGCTGCAAAGTTCTGGCATTCTTCTTGGGTGGTTCTGGATGGATGTCGGCAGGACCTTCCATTCTAAGCATAAGACATTTCAGGCATTGGTTCTCAAGATACAAACTGAATGTGTGCAAACAGCTACGCAGAGTTTTCGGCATGAACGCCTGGCAAAATCTGGCAGGTTTTATACTCGTGAGCTCTACCTAAACAGAACAAAAGTACAGTTTTGTACCTACCATAAATGTAGATGTTCGAGTGCTAATACAGCTGCAGTAATCTCATATGGGTTCTCTGCCGTCAGGCGGTCCCTCGGTCGGCCGAATTCCAAAGTCTTGGTCTGGCGTCGGTTGTTGTCGCTTTCTTTCCTGACGTCAGTGCGACAGGGGTATAGTATATAAGACACAGCCGACGCCATATTCTTCAGTCTTTTCTTGCCCCAGATGTCAGGTGCCCCCAGAAGGAAGGCAATACATAAATTATATATAAAAATATATTCAAGCAATGCAATGTAATCAAAAAACAGTAGTTGCAAGCAAATACACCATAGGAGGATAACCCAAATTAGGTTGTAAGAGGAGGTGTTAGCCACTAGTCCTTTACCAAGAGGGGAAGGAGGGAGGGAAACCTGTACTGCAGCTGTATTAGTACTCGAACATCTACATTTATGGTAGGTACAAAACTGTACTATGTTCATCGTGCATACAGCTGCAGTAATCACATATGGGTAGAATCCCAAAGCTACGCACAGGGTGGTAGGCACTAGGTGGAACTGGGATGAGCCAAAATGCCCTGCAATACAGCAGTGGCAAAGCCTGCTCTAGTTATGGAATACAAAGGCAGGTGGTAGTGTTTTGTGAAGGTATGCACAGAACTCCAAGTCGCTGCCTCCAAAATATCTTTGGTAGGAACTCCTCTGAGGAAGGCTGTAGAGGTAGCTGTGGCCCCGGTGGAGTGGGATCTGATGCCTGTAGGGACAGATTTCCCATGATAGGAGTAACAAAATCGTATGCAGTGGCCTATCCATTTTGAAATTGTCTGTTTGGTAACAGGCTTCCCTTGAGCTCCTACAGCATAGGACACAAAAAGCTGTTCTGATTTCCTGAAAGGCTTTGTTCTGTCCAAATAATAACGTAGCTGCCTATGGATGTCTAAGGAATGTAGCAGCCTTTCCCCTTTGTTTTGAGGATTGGGGTAAAAGGTAGGTAAGTGTATGGCTTGATTCAAAGCTACCCTGGATACCACTTTAGGCATAAATGACGGATTGGTTCGAAGGGAAACCCTGTCCTGATGGAAGATGAGAAAGGGCTGCACAGCCATGAGGGCTTGTAGCTAGAAACCCTATGAGCTGAGGTAATGGCCAGAAGGAAAGCTGTTTTCCAGGACAAATATTGCAAATCTGTTGAGGTAGCTGGTTCAAAGGGAGGCAATGTTAATTTTTCTAGAATGTAATTAAGATCCCAGGCTGCACTGGTTGTTTCCTTGGTGGTCTTATATTCTTAGCCCCTCTGAGGAACTGTCTTAAAAGTGGGTGAGAGAATAACGGCGGATCCGTGTTGAATTCTGCAGAAATGGCTGAGGCATGGATTTTTATGGAGGAAAATGAAAGCCCACTGTTCAGCAGCTCAGCTAGATACTGTAATACCTGAGGCAAATTTAGTTTTCTAGGATCCTGGCCTTTTTTCTCATTCCAGGAGCAAAACAGTTTCCATTTTGCGGAGTAGGCCTTTCTAGCTGATGGCCTTCTGGCCTCCAGAATGACGTCCTGCACCTCTTTGGGGAGTAGGATTTGTTGTGGTGTTAAGGAATTTTCCATGCAGCGAGATTGAGTGTTTTCAGCTGACTGTGAAGAGTTTTGTAGCTGTGCTGAGTCAGCAGAAGAGGCATTAGAGGTAGAAGCCAGGGAGGAGTATGTGTTAGGCTCCTCAGGAGTGGGTACCAGTGCTGTCTTGGCCAGTCTGGAGCAATCAGTATCATCTTCGGTCTGTCTGCTCTTGCTTTCAAGAGCACCTTGGGCAGAAGAGGCAGAGGTGGGAAAGCATACACTGTCCATGCTGTCCAACTGAATGAAAGGGCGTCCACTCTCCAGGCCTTTGGATGGAAGGTCCTTGAACAAAACTTTTCCAATTGATGATTCCTGTGGGAAGCGAAGAGATCTATGTCTGGCCTTCCCCACACTTGGATTATCTGTGTAAACACCTGAGGATGCAACTTCCATTCATGCGGATCTGTCATATTTCTGCTTAGGCTGTCTGCCAGCGTGTTTTCCAAACCTGGCAAGTACTGTGCTTGAAGTTCGATTTGCCATTCCAGAGCCAAGTTCCAAAGTGTCATGGCTAGTCTGCACAGGGGGTATGAATGTGTTCCTCCTTGCTTGTTTATGTACCACATTACTGTGGTGTTGTCTGTTCTTATCAATAATTGTCCTGGATGCAGGAGGTCCTTGAATGCTGTAATTGCATTTATCACTGCTAGCATTTCTTTTTGATTGATGTGAAGGTGCTTTTCCTTTTGGGACCATTTGCCCTGAATGCACCTGTCTGTCATGTGTGCCCCCCAGGCGTAATCTGAGGCGTCTGTTGTGATGACTTGATTTGCTTGAGGCTTGCAGAATGGGAGACCTGTGTTTGTTTGACATGCTTGGGCCCACCATAGAAATTCCTTTTGCAAACATGGAATTATTGGTATTATTGTTTCCAAATTGTGGCTGTGCTGAGACCATAGGTTTTTTAGGTACCATTGAAGTTTTCTCATATGCAACTTTTCACATGGGATTAAAAGAATGCAAGATGCCATGAAGCCCAGAGCCTGCAGGATTTTCCTTGCAGTAAGCCTGGTACAATTTGCTAGTATTCTGAAGTACTGTGTTAGTTGCCCCTGTTTTTCTGGCGTAAGGTAGGCCATCTGGGTGTTTGTGTCCAAGTTGGCACCCAGGAAAGTTATTTTCTGAGATGGTGTTAGCCTGGATTTCTCTTTGTTGATTGTGTATCCCAGAGAATTCAGTAACCGTATTGCATAAGCCAAATGTTCCAGAAGTTTGTGCTTGCTGTCCGCTTGGATCAGGCAGTCGTCCAAATAAGGGTAAATTTGTATCCCTTGAAGTCTGAAGTAGGCGATTACTGATGCCAGGCATTTCGTGAATACTCTGGGCGCAGTAGATAAGCCAAAGGGCAATGCAGAGAATTGATAGTGGATTGAACCTGCAAGAAATCTGAGGTATCTTCTGCAGCTTTGTCTGATTGGGACATGCAGGTATGCCTACTTGAGGTCCAATGTTACCAGCCAAAACCCCTTGCTCAGCATGGGAAGAAGCTGCTGTAATGTGAGCATCTTGAATTTTGGTACGAGTAGAAATGTATTTAGGATGGATAAGTCCAAAATGGGTCTCCAGTCGGTTCCTTTCCTTGGTACCAGGAATAGTCTGGAATAAAAACCTTGACCTTGTTCGTGAGTAGGTACCTCTTGAATAGCTTTCATGTCCGTGAGTTTTGAAATTTGTATGTGTGCCTCTGCCCTTTGATTGTGTGGCAGGTTTGGCATGCCTCTCATTTTTGGAAGAGTGTGAAAATGAAATCTGTAGCCTCTGTTTATAATGTCCAGGATCCATTTGTCTGTTGTGATAATATGCCAATTTCTTGTAAATAATGCCAGCTTTCCTCCCAAGGGAGCTGCCAGCTGAGACTTGCTTGGCATGAAAAGGAGGAAGTCATTGGGTTTGTTTTCTGTATTGTTGTGCACTGTCTTCGCCACCTCTTGGTGCTGGAGATTGCCATTGTCTGCCTCTATATGATCCTTGAGATTGTCCTCTGTCCTTGTGCGCCTGTATCTACCTCTTTGGGGCTTGTCCGTGGCTGGAAAGGACCAGTTTTTAGAAGGCCAATTTCTGCTAAAACGAGGTGGTTGTACCTGTAGAAAAGCCTTGACAGTTTGCATAGATTTAGCTTTTTCTTCCATTTTACGTAGTATCTCCTCAGCATTAGTACCAAATAGTACATCCTTTTGTAAAGGAGCATCTAGTAGTTTAGCTTTAACATGGTCAGGCAAGCTTTGTTCCCTAAGCCAAGCATGTCTACGAATGACTGATCCTGTAACAGCAGCTCTACTTGAGGCCTCTAAGGCATCATAGCCACATTGTAAAGCGTGTTTACCCACTTGTTCTGCACTATGCATCATACCCTGCAATTCCTTCAAATCTGGTTGTTCAGGTTGAGCCATTTTATTTCTTAATTGAGATAACAGAAACTGCTGGTATTTAAGCATATGGAACTGACGATTTAAGGCCCTCATGGCTAGAGTGGCTGAGGTGTATGCCTTTTTCCCCCACCTTTCTAAGGATCTAGATTCTCTTTCGGAAGGTAGTGGGTTCTTGGCAGTAGAGGCCTTCATTCCCTTGGGGCCTTGAGAAATGGTTTGAGGGTCAGCATTATGGCTTTTGAAAAGAAATTGGTGAGAGTTAGGAACTCTGTAGTACCTATCAGGTTTGACTGGAGCAGGAGGCAGGGAATCCGGACTAAGACAAGCCTCCGAGTAAACATCATCAAGTATGTCCAAGACAGGAGGTATAGCCAGCGGTCTGTGTTGAGGTAACAAAAGAAATTCCCTAAGCCTTTTCTTGGAATCAGGAAAGTCTTGGCCTTCCCAATGGAAATGCTCCCTCAAGGTGTGCAAGGTTTCCCCAAAAGAGAAATCCTCTGGGGGAGATACAGAAGGAATGGACTGTTCTGCATCCGAATCTTCATAAGGGGAGTACGAGTGTTCCTCTACATCAGAATGTTCTGAGAAAATGGAGCCCTGTTCAGAAGAGGGAGAATCTTCCTCCACTCTGGGTCTCTTGTCTGGAGGGGGTTGGGAACCGTAATCAAATCCTCAGCCATTTTAAGCATCTGCTTTTTAGGCATGGGGCCTGGGGATGGGCCCTGAGCAACAGGCCTCTTGGGATGCATGGCTGATTTGGACTTAGTAAAGGCCTTAATGGAAAAGGAAGATGAGGACCTAAAGACACTCTGGGTGGAAGTGGACCTGTCCACATTAGGAGACTCAACACTCACAGTGGCTTCGGTGGTTGTAGTCTGAGTAAGGGCCGAGGCACCTGCGGTCTCGGGTACAGAAGACACCGCCAAAGAAGTGTCGTTGGTAGTCAGGGACTGCAAAGGCGTCTCGCTGAGAACCGGACCACGTGCAGTCGGTTTTGGCGTGGTGTCGGTGGAGACCGTGGACCTCGCGTGTCGGTCATTGTCCTTGCGTTTTTTGGACAAAACGGTAGTCAGAGTCTCCGACGACATTTTATAATCAAAGGCTTTACCAAAATAATGTTGGGCGAACTCCGCCCAACGCTTAATAGTGCGTTTATTGAAAGTAGCACAAAAGCGACAGCCTGAGACGTCGTGGTCTGGGCCTAAACAAGGTATGCAGAGGGAATGGAAATCCTTATGCGGTATTTGCTTCCCACAAGAAATACAATTGTTAACTTTGTCTGACATCGGTCTGAGGCAAGAAAAGTTTCCCCCAACGGGGTACTTAGCTTTAAAGAAGACTTCGGTTTCCAATTTTTCATAAATTCAGGAGCTGGCCGACCGGCACTTGCGAACTGCTTCTGCTTCGGGCACCGCGCGGCAAAAAAGACTGAAGAATATGGCGTCGGCTGTGTCTTATATACCCCTGTCGCACTGACGTCAGGAAAGAAAGCGACAACAACCGACGCCGGACCAAGACTTTGGAATTCGGCCGACCGAGGGACCGCCTGACGGCAGAGAACCCATATGTTATTACTGCAGCTGTATGCACGATGAACATCACTTCTTGTGGGCATCATTATGAAGGATCTGGCATCCACACTGACACTTTTCCTTTCTGGATGACATTTATTTTTATTTATTTATTTTACATTTGTTAACTGGGATAATCCAACTGGACCAGGTCCATTTTCAGTGGAGGCACGGGGATAAAAGCTCCGCAATTAGATAGATTAAGTAACAAAAATAGACAAACAGACAATGATAGCACAGAGACATGCATAATAACAATAGTGAGCTTAAACTGTCCCAATAAACTATGAAATAATTACAAGTCTACAAGTCTAGACCTTATAATCTTGTGTTATTTCAACAGTAGGAAGATTAGGAAGGAGGCAAAGCGAAATAAGAAATACAGTCATCTTTATGTTATACATGGGCAAATCCAGGTTTTTCTGAGGTGTGATTTGAGTGATTTTTTGAATTGTGTGGCAGTAGAGGAAGATGTTATAGAAGAGGGGAGGTTACTCCAGTTTTTAGCTATGGTATGAGTATAGAGCTTTCCCTGCAGTATTGTTGGCACTACTTACACAGAGGAGAGATTTAGTGGTAGAACGAAGTGGACGATTAGTAGAAAGTACAGTTGTGTTCACTTACCATAAATGTAGATGTTCGAGTGTATTCACTGTTGCAGTCATTACATTTGGGTAATCCGGCTGGCAGGTTGCCCTCAGTCGGCCTGAATTCCAAAGTCCTGGGTCCGGCGTCAGCCGCTGTCGCCCCTTCCCTGATGTCAGGTCGTCAGGGGTATAAAAGATGCGGCCGACGCCATTTTCTTTAGTTTTTCTTGCCCCAGATGTCAGGTGCCCCCTAAAAGGGTAGCCAAAATTTATATACAAATATATAAATACATACACCAATATAAACTTTACCTTCATCTACAAGCAAATACACCAGATAGGTTGTGTAAATCAGAGAAGGAAAGATAGGTTCCATCAGAAGAAAAGGGGGATGGTGGGTGGGTAACCTGGACTGCAACAGTGAATACACTCGAACATCTACATTTATGGTAAGTGTACACAACTGCACTATGTTCTTCGTGTTTCACTGTTGCAGTCATTACATTTGGGTAGAGTCCCAAAGCTATGGTTGGGAGGCTGGAGCTAAACAACATTAGGGGCGGCTAGGAGGCCCTGCAGAACTGCAGTGGAAAAGCCTGCCCTGGATTTAGAGTAGAGTGGCAGATGATAGTGCTTTGTAAAGGTGTGCACTGAACTCCAAGTAGCAGCCTCTAAAATGCCCTTGGTTGGTACTCCCCTGAGAAAGGCTGCTGAAGTGGCTGCAGCTCTGGTTGAATGTGGCCTAATGCCCTTAGGCACTGGCTTGCCATGGTGTAAGTAGCAGAAACAAATGCAGTGGCCTATCCACTTTGAAATAGTCTGCTTTGAGATGGCCTTTCCTTGTGATCCTGCAGCATATGCCACTAGTAATTGCTCGGTCTTTCTGAAAACCTTGGTTCTGTCCAAGCAGAATCTAAGCTGTCTGTGTACGTCCAAAGAATGCAGAATTCTCTCCCCCTTGTTCTGTGGATTTGGATAAAAAGTTGGCAGATGAATAGTTTGGTTAAGAGCCACACTGGACACCACCTTAGGCATAAATGTTGGGTTTGTCCTCAGAGAGACCCTGTCTGGATAAAAAATGATAAAAGGTTTCACAGCCATGAGTGCCTGTAGCTCTGAAACCCGTCTTGCAGAAGCTGTTTTCCAAGATAAAAACTTTATATCAGCAATAGCAGCTGGCTCAAAAGGAGGCAGGGTGAGTTTTTCCAAGACATAGTTAAGGTCCCATGCAGGCATTGGTGATCTCCTTGGAGGCCTTAAATTTTTGGCTCCTCTGAGGTACTGTTTTAATAAGGGATGAGAAAAGTTTGGTGGCTCTGTATTGCAATGAGCTGAAATGGCAGAGGCATGAATTTTAATAGATGAAAACGATAGGCCTTTGTCCAGCATCTCAGTTAAAAAAAAAAATCTGAGGAATATTTGGCACAGCTGTATCAGTTCCTTCTGCCTGGTTCCAAGCACAGAATCTCTTCCATTTTCCAGCATAAGATTTTCTAGTACTAGGCCTTCTGGCCTCCAAAATGACATCCATCACAGCTTTACTGAGAGGTGTGTTTTGTATGACTACATTATATGCCATGCTGCCATGTATAAAGACCCGAGTTGGCTGCGCAGGATCTGATTGTTTTGCTGGGACAGTAGGTGAGGTATCTGAGGTAAGGTCCAAGCTGGGCATTGAGACAAGTTCTTTAGGATTGGAAACCAGTACTGGTGGGGCCAGTCTGGGGCAATCAGTATCATTTTTGGCTTTTCCTTTCTGAGCTTTAGGAGTACCTTGGGAAGGAGAGGCAGAGGGGGAAAGGCATATACTGATAAGGTTTTTCTAGCTGAAAGATAGGGCGTCCACTTTCCATGCTTGTATGTGATAAGTCCTTGTGCAGAATCTTTTTAGCTGGCAGTTGTGAGGGGAGGCAAATAGATCTATGTCCGGACATCCCCATTTCCTTATTATCATGCTGAAGACTTGTGGATCCACCTGCCACTCATGGGGATCCATGTTTCTGCTTAGTTCGTCTGCCGGAGTATTTTTCCTTCCTGGCAGGAATTGTGCCTGCAAATGTTCTTGGTAAGTTAATGCTATGTCCCACAAAGTCATGGCTAGTCTGCAAAGGGGGTAAGTCTGTGTGCCCCCCTGCTTGTTTATATACCACATGACCGTGGTGTTGTCTGTCTTTATCAGTAGTTGTCCCGGATGAAGTAGGTCCTTGAAGGCTGTCAGGGTATTCTGAACAGCTAGCATCTCTTTTTGATTGATATGTAGATGCATTTGGGTTGAGGACCATGTGCCCTGAATGCATCTTCCTGCC
This sequence comes from Protopterus annectens, assembly GCF_019279795.1. Taxonomy (NCBI): domain Eukaryota; kingdom Metazoa; phylum Chordata; order Ceratodontiformes; family Protopteridae; genus Protopterus; species Protopterus annectens. The sequence continues at coordinate 1,823,159,895 of NC_056725.1, forward strand.
ATGTGGGCCCCCCAGGCATAATCTGATGCATCCGTTGTTAGTGTCTGCCTGGCTGGGTGGCTGGGTGTAATGTGAATGGCTGTCCCTTGTTTTGGTGACAAGCCTTTGCCCACCATCGAAACTCCTGTTGTAGGCAGGGAATAAGAGTAATCATTGTTTCCAGGCTGTGGCAATGTTGAGTCCAAACACTTTTTAGGTATCATTGAAGTTTCCTCATATGCAGTCTTGCATATGGAATTAGTAGGATGCAGGATGCCATGAAACCCAAAGCCTGCAGAATTTTTCTTGCAGATAACTGGGCCTTTGTTGCCAACATTTTGAAATAGGTAGTCAGTTGCCTTTTTCTGGCATGAGATAAGCCATCTGGGCAGTTGTATTTAAGCTTGCACCTAGGAATAATATATCTTGAGAGGGTACTAGTTTTGATTTCTTTTCGTTGACTGTGTACCCTAGGCATGTTAGAAGTCTTTTCACAAACGCCAGATGCTGTATAAGAATGTCCATGTTCTCTGCTTGAATTAGACAGTCGTCCAAGTAAGGATATATTTGTATACCTCAGTCTGCAGAATGCAATTACTGGTGCCAGGCACTTTGTAAAGACCCTGGGCATAGCAGATAAGCCAAAGGGCAGTGTAGAGAATTGGTAATACATTGAGCCAGCCTTGAATCTGAGGTATCTTCTGCATAATTGTCTGATTAGGACATGCAGGTATGCCTCTTTTTAAGTCTAGAGTCACCAGCCAAGCGCTCTTGCCCAGCATGGGCAGAAGCTGCTGCAAAGTCATCATTTTGAATTTTGGTATATCCAGGAATGTGTTCAGAATAGATACGTCCAGTATTGGTCTCCAGGTCTTGTCCTTTCTGGGTACCAAGAACAGTCGAGTAAAATCCTTGTCCCTGCTCTTGTACTTGTTGAATGGCCCCCCATTGTCCATGAGGGATGAGACTTGTTTTTGTGCCTCTGCCCATTGATTTTTTGGCAGATCTGGCCAGCCGTTTGCCTTTGGCAGGGTATGAAAATGGAACTTGTATCCTTGTGACACGATATTTAGAACCTACTTGTCCTGAGTTATAATTTTGAGAAAAAAGTGCAAATTTTCCCCCTAAGGGTGCTGCCAGGAGATAAGTGCTTGGTGCAGGCAGGGGAAGTCATTGGGTCTGTTTCCTGTATGGTTGTGATTTGTCTTCTCCAACTTTGGAGGTAGAAGCACCCCATTGTTTTGACCTGTAGGAACCTTGCGCCTGGGTTCTGCCTCTAGGGTGTCTGGATCTGCCCCTTTTGAGGTCTGACACAGGAAATGACCAATTCTTTGTAGGCCAGTGTCTACTAAACCTAGGTGGCTGTACTTGTAAAAAATCTTTGACAGTTTGCATAGATTTAGCTTTGTCCTCCATTTTCTTTAACACCTCCTCTGCCTTAACACCAAACAAAGTATCATGCTGTAAAGGTGCATCTAATAATTTAACTTTGACATGATCAGGCAGATTTTGTTCCTTTAACCATGCATGCCTCCTAATTACAGAACCCATAACTGCGGCCTGCAGGAGGCTCCAAAGAATCAAAACCACATTGCAAAGTATGCTTTCCAACTTGTTCAGCTGCATGCAATAAATCCTGCATTTCCTTGTTTTCTGCACATTCAGAGTTTAATAACATTTTCTGTTTAAGCAATGCCATGAAATGTTGCTGATATTTGAGCATATGAAACTGACAGTTTAAGGCCCTTATAGCCAAGGTTGCAGAAGTGTAAACCTTTTTTCCCCCATCTATCCAGTGCCCTAGAATCTCTGTCAGAGGGGGTAGGTTTTTTTGCAGCTGAAGCCTTAACTCCTTTGGGACCCTGTGAAATAGTTTCTGGGTCTGCTGAAGGGTTTTTAAAAAGGAATTTATGAGAGTCCGGAACCCTGTAATATCTGTCAGGCTTAACAGGAGCTGGAGGTAAGGAGTCACGGGTAAGACTAGACTCCAAAATCACATCTACAATATCTAACACAGATGGGATGGCTAGTGGCCTGTGTTGAGGAAGTAAAAGGAAATCCCTGAGCCTCTTTTTAGATTCTGAAATCTTGGCTCTCCCAGTGGAAATGCTCCCTCATGGTATGCAAGTTTTCCCCAAAGGAATAGTCCCCTGCAGGAGAAGCTGAAGGTATAGATTCTTCAGCATCAGAATCCTCATAAGGGGGAAGAGAATATTCCTGATGAGAAGAAATAGAAACCTGATCTGAAGATTCATAGTCAGTCTCTTGCCTAGGCCTCTTATCAGGAGGGGGATGGGAACCCCTGATCAAGGTAATTAAGTCTTCGGCCATTTTGAGCATCTGTTTTTTGGGCATACAGGCCTGGCCACGTGGATCTTGAGTTTGTTTCTTTGCTTTAGAAGGTGCTTTAGTCTTTGGATTTGAAGCTGAGGTTAGCTTAATGTAAAGATGTTTAGGTCTGAATACACCCTCAGAAGCCAGTGCCTGCTCAGCGGCTCCGGACCCATCTGAAGGAATAGTATCAGAGGCTCCAATACCTTGAGTTTTCAGCAGCATGGCCGACTCCACGTGGGAGTCGGTAGCGGGCTGCGACTCTAAAGTAGCGGGCATCAGGGGCTGCGAAAGTGCCTCACTGAGAACTGGCGACTGGCTTGGGAGAAGCTTCATCGGTTTTGGGCCTCGGTTGTCTATCTCTCTCCTTTTCTTTGCGTTTTTTGTGAACTCCGGTAGTCGGATGGCTATCTGACGACATTTCTGGATAATTTAACCGGGGTCCAAAATAGTTTAAAGTAAAATCATGCCGACGCTTAATAGTGCGTTGGTTAAATCTAGCACAAAACCGACAACCAACGTTGTGATCAGGGCCTAGGCAAGGAATACAGTAAGAATGAAAGTCCTTATGAGGTATTTGCTTTCCACAAGAAATACAATTAACTTTTTCTGACATCGGTCTGGAGCAAGAAAAAAGTTTCCCCAATGGGGTACTTAGCTTTATTAAAGACTTCGGATCGGAAACTCGAACACGAAAATCTTAGGAGTCGGCCGACTGGCACTTGCGAACTGCTTCTGCTTCAGGCACTGCGCGGCAAGAAAGACTGAAGAAAATGGCGTAAGCCACATCTTTTATACCCCTGACGTCAGGGAAGGGGCGAAAGCGGCCGACGCAGGACCCAGGACTTTGGAATTCAGGCCGACTGATGGCAACCTGCCAGCAGGATTACCCAAATGTAATGACTGCAACAGTGAAACACGAAGAACATCAGTAGGAAGCTAGTTGTTGTAGAGCTACAGTTTTGTCAGGGTACTTCAGGATACTGACGGCACTGACTAGCCATTTGTAGGTGAGTAGTTGAGGAAATTCTAGCCATTGAATATCCCTAAGTGCCTGGCAGTGATGTGTTCCGAAAGTAAAGTTGTTAGCAAATTTGGCAACTTTGTTATAACATGACTCAATTTTGTCAAGGTCAGTTTTTCTAATGTGAGTCAGGATTGGTGCTGCATACATAAGGGTGGACAGTAGGTGAGTTTGAGTTAAGGTGATTCGTGCTTTGTCTGTGAGAAAATTCTTGCGTCTATAAAGAGTTCCCATTTTTTGTGGACCTTTTGGATAGTCAGAGCAATATGGACATCAAAGAAAAGATTTTTGTCTATTTCTACCCCAAGGAGCTTAGTATGGGCCGTAGGAGAGATAACAGTGCCATTTCTAGAAGTGATAGAGAAAGTTAGGGGAGTAGATTTAGTAGGGATGAACAGGAATAATTTAGTCTTGCTGGGGTTTAGAATAAGTTGGATGTCAGAGATTCAGCTTTCAACAGAGGTAAAGGATTCTTGGGTCAGCTGCTTAGGGTGGTCAGAGATGGGGCTGAGCAGATAAGCTTTGGGTCATCTGCATACTATACAAGTGTGGCCTGCAGGGTGGCGGCATGTAGATATTTTGTGAAGATAGAAAATGTAGTGGGTCCAGGATTGAGCCTTGTGGTACACCTACGGTAGTTGGAAATAGAGGAGATAGTTCACCTTACCATTGGATCAAAAAAATAGCAGATACATAATTATTGTTGTTTCTATGCTGGTTAACCTAATTAGTAAAAGAGAGAAGAGCAGTAGTTGTGCTGTAGTATGGGCAGAAGCCGTGTTGACTGGTGGAGAGGAGCTTGTGTGTGTTCAGGAATTGCATAACTTGGGAGTGAATACATTTCTCAAGAAGCTTAGATAAGGGAGGAAGTATGGCTATTGGACGGTAGTTTGAGAAATCATAAGAATTGCCATCTTTATGTAAAAGGTATAATATATACGTTCCATAGTAGAGAGACATAGGCTTCTTGAATAGATTGGTTGATAAGGATTGAAACTGGGTAAGATAAGGATTCAGCTGCTATTTTTAGGAAGTTAGCAGGTATACCGTCAGCTGCAAGAGTGGTAGGTTTCAAGTTTAGGAGGAGTTTTTTGATTATAGAGATAGGAACAGGGGAGAGAGTGAAGGAAGGCATGTCATCTGGACATTTACTAGAGGCAGATGAAGAGTTATTTTTGGATAGCTAGGAGGACAGCATCCGGGTTGAGTTAGTAAAGTGATAATTAAGTTGGGAAGCTATGTTGTTATTACTGGGAAGGTGGGGGTAAGAGTGGTTGTTTTTCCAGGTTTAATAGAGAATTGATTGCATGCCAAAATTTTGGGGGAGTCTTTTGAATGTCTGTTTTGGAGACCAAGGAAGTAGTTTTGTTCATCACGTTTGGTTTGTTTTTTAGCCAGATTCCCAAGTTGTTTGTAGTTTTGATTGGCTTGGTTAGAGCTATCCTTTTTCCATTGTTTCCAGGCCTTGTGTCTAGACTTTAGTAAGACTCTTGTGTCCCTACTTAGCCATGGAGCATAATTTGCCTTAGTCCTAATTTTCCTGACTGGAGAAACTGAATTAAGGACACTAATGAAGATATTGTTAAAGTAGTCCACCGCCTGATCTAATTCTAAGGTTCGTAGAGGTTCCCAGTTGCACTGTTTTAATATATTGTTTAGATCCTGTGGGTTTAGTTTGCAGACATGCTTGATTTGTCTACAGATTATTGGCTTGGGAATGCTGGTATGTTTCCTTAGGAGGAATGTAGGGTGGTGATCACTAAGCCCATTTGGTAGGCATCCTGTCTGGTAGTTTTGTTTGGAGCTGTTCACTAGTGTCCAATCAATAATGGATTTAATTTGGGATTTTGTATCTATTCTGGTGGGTTCTTGAATAAGCTGAGTAAATCCAAACAGGTTGATCTGGTTGGTGGGACTGTTAGAATTGCAGGCTAGCCAGTCAGTATTTAGGGTCACCTAGTAGAATAGTCTCTTGTGGAAGGTTATGTCTGACCCATTGAAGGATTTCTTCAATTATGGGGGTGTTGCTTCCTGGAGGGATATAGCTACAGAGAATGTTGATTTTTTTGTGTGATTTATAGCTAGAACGGAGCCTAAGGTTTCAGCATTTTGAAATTTGGGTAGAGGGGTTTGTAGAGGTTGGATGCTGAGTAATTTTCTTTAAAAGAATTGCTACTCCACCTCCCTTTCTACCTGTTCTGTTTAGCCTTAAGACATCATATCCACATTGACAAGCAATGTTATAATAAGGAAGGACTGAAAAAAGGTTCCTCAATGGGGTACTTATCTCAAAAACGAGCGATGCCATCGGTAGCAGGAACACCTGGCGTATGAATGGCAGCTGAAAAGTTCTGAGGGCTGGTGCGTGCAGTCACTTTTATGGCCCACGTTCCTCTTGCCTGACGTCTGATGCACCAAAGAGGGACTGAAAGCTTTTGAATACTGGTCGTATGTACGCAAGACTGAAGGGGTAAACCCATATGCAGAATACTGCAACATGGGAATAGAAAGACATCTAGCCAGTTCTAGACCTAGGGAAAGAATCTAGTTCATAGCGCTGTGTAAAAGAGTGCAGAGAAGATTGAATTGCTACTTCTAAAATCCAACTCTGACCTAAAAGCCACAAATGATGCCAAAGCCCTGACAGAATGTGCCTTGACCTTGCCTGGAATGTGTTTTTTTTTTGTGGTGGTATAACAAGAAGGTAATAACAAGGGATAACCATTAAGAAATTGTCTGAACTGACAAAGACTTCTTGTTAAAAAAAAAAAAGACAAAAAACATCACATCACACACCATACACAATTTTGTTTTGCCAAGACTGTACCAGAGAAGTCTGTGAACATTTCTCATACAAGGCTCTGGAAGAAAGAGGAGATGGACAGTTTGGTCGAATGAAAAATGATACCACTATATGCATAAATAAAAAAATACATTTGCGCTTAAGGAAACCTAACCCACCATAAAAGCTTGCAACTTGGATACGCTTCTTACAGATGATCAGAATGATTAGTAGCACTGTATTCCAAATCAAGAACCTCAAGGCAGCTGACTGAAATGGAGCAAGAGTTAGTTATACTAACAACAAATTAAGAGACCAAGGAGGAGCCACCCGAAATTTAGGAGGCTTCATATCCAACACCCCTTTCAAAAACATTCTCACAGGCCACAGGATACTAACTCGCACAAAAAGGAGAACCAAACAACCCTACCACAGAATGGGTACTGGTTCTTTTATTGGTACCAAATAGAAAACCTCTTCTCTTTACTAATAAAATCATTTCTAGTAGAAAAAAGATTTGTTGCCTAATTTAATACCTGCTGCATGTTCTTATAAAAAAGGTGCCATAAATGTATAAACATTCTAAGGTACAGGCAGTCAGTTACAGTTAATATGGTTGCGATGTGCCAAACACCTCTGGTCTTGTGTGAGCAGATGCAGTCTGTGAGCAGCTTGTGGTAATTGCCCAAGGCCATTTTAAAAACTGAGAAACACTGCTGCAAGGGCCAGAAGGGATTCACCATAATCATCTCTGGAGAAGGCTTCTGAATCTTCAGAATGATCATGAATGTTGTTGGATAGGGTGAAAAAGGATACAGAAAAATTATTGGATACGGTGAAAAAGGATACAGAAAAATTCTAAGAAAAAAAAAAAACACCCGTCTTCCAGGCATTCAAGGTTGGGGACCTGGAGCAGAAATTTGCCAAACAGTTAAGAGAGTGCAGGAAACAGATCTACTTGAGCTACTCCCCAATGATGGATCAAATCTTGGAAGACCACCAAATGAAACTTTCATGAGGGTCTGTCCTGGTCCTGTTCAACTTAAGACTGGGCTGAAAATCTATATACCTGGCTACTGCATAGGGGGTAAAAGTTGTCTCTTGCTTGTTTATGTACCACATCATTTGTCAAGTGGTTTGTAAGCATTTGTAAGGGTCCCACGGACCAAGAGAGAGATGAGCATATTCAGATAAGTGTCACTATTGCTATTTTGTGTAGTTTTGCTTGCCTTGACTGTAGCAAAGGGCATACACATTTATCATAATAAAAACTGCTACCCAGGCAAAGTCTGAGGCGCCTGACAGCTGTGCTGGAGCTTGAAGGGATAATGGGAGGGAGACCTGGTTTTGAAAAATATGGTGCCTCCACCAAAAAAAAAAAAAAACCCTAATCACAAACCACAAAACAAGAAATGGAACTGTCAGGGGATAAAGATGCTGAGACCATACAATTACCATTACCCAAAGGATTTTTGTCATGTGGAGCTTTGCTGTAGGACTCATGAGAATCACAGATGACATGAAACCCAGAATCCAGAGTAATTCCCTTGCTGAAAGAGTAGTCTACATAGATCAACTCAAGAACAGATCTAGATAAACATCTGGTTTACGCTATATCTGAACAAAGATGTCCAAGAGACTCCCCAGGAAATAAACTTGTGGGAATTAATCAAAAACAAGACATCTGTACATCCTGTTCGAATCCCAGTTTGTGTAGGAGATTCCTTAACCCCAGTGAGGAGTTCCTGACACTTTGAAAAACATTATGCAAAGAAAGATCACTTTAAATAAGAAATGCAATGAAAAATAAACCTTCAGTGGGTTTTTACAAGAGCTGGCCAGTTTGTACATACCCTTACAGTAGTGGGCAGAACAAAGAGTAAATGCAGAGCAACTGATAATGTGGGGATCCATACTCAAGAATACCTTTAGAAACTTCTGACATTTAGAGCTAGAAAAGTGATGGAATACATCTTTTGAAAATCTAAGGTTACAACACAAAAATGCTCAAAGAAATTAAGGGATAATATTCAGAATTTGGTCAAAGAAGCCACAATGAAAAAAGCTGAGGGACAAGAAAGCTGATGTTGCTCAAAACCTTTCTGTACGTAGAAAGCAGTCTGTGTCCAATACAGAAATTGGAAATGGCCAGTAACTGCACCTCGATTGTTGAAAATCTACAGCCTTTTTGGAAAAAAAGGAGAGGAGATGAAAAAGGATCTATCACTTCGGAAGCTACCAAGATTGAAGTCTCCATTTGTTGAGGTAAACTTTTCTGGTAATCAATTTTTCTGAGGCTGAAAAAATATGAACCACCTGTGCAGAACTCCAGGCATCTCTGTTCACTGTTAAAATTGGAGGGACCATGTGGTTAGCTTCTGTCTCTCTGGGTTCAGGAGAGGCTGTCCAGATGGGCGAGCCAGAAGATCTGAATGGTAGTCCAACATCCAGGGAGGACGTACTAGATGACGCCAGAAAGGAAACCAAATTTGCTGAGTCCAAAAAGTGGCAATGAGGATTACACCTTGAGCTTGAACCTTCTTGCTTTCTGAATAAAATGCATTACTGAAGGGAAGGAGGGGGGCATATAGGAGAACCAGAGGCCAACTGTGGACTAGAGCATCCCTCAGTGACTGTCCCTCCAGAGGGATTGGGGAAAAATTACTATACTGTCTAGGTATGAAGCAGAGAGAGTACAGCACGGTTGACCACACTGGTTGATGACTTGATATGCCACTGTTTGATTGCAGGACCACTTATAAAACAAAAGGATGAAACTGCTCAATTTGTCTTCTAATACACTGGAAATCCCCAGGATATGTGTTACTGAAAAGGGGACGGGAAGACATTGCCACTGGGACACTCATGCCTGATGGCATAAAGGATATGAATAAGTTTTGCCTTGCTTGTTGATGTACCAGACTACTGCCAACTTGTTTGCATGGATGCAGATCACATCACAGCGGAGAGAGTCATATGCAAAGCTAGAAGAACTGCTTTCATCTCCAGGATACTGATGTGGAGATGGCCTCCATGTGCGACCACGAACTTTGGACCATCTTCTCTTCAAAATGCCCCCATCCAAAAGGGAAGCATCCATGGTTGCTATGGCTGTGGGGTGATGTGGAGAAAAGGGTTGGCCTTCCAGGAGAGCTGTTGAGGTCAACCACCATCTGATAAGAGACTTGCAAATAGGTGTCAGACAAATCTGAGCATGAAGATGAAGTGAAAACTGTGACCACTGTACACAAATGGGCCGCTGAAGAACTCTCAAGTGGTATATGGTTGAGGAATCAAAGTTCCTGTTGAAGCCATCTACCCTAGCAGTTGCAGAATAAATGTTGTGGGGCATAAGGGCTGCTGAAGAGAGTACAGTTGTGTAAAACCTTACCGTAACAGTAGATGTCGTCCTCTTCACTAGTGCAGTATTCTTCACCTAAGGGATCTCCTGCAAAGGATAGCCTTCTCTTCACTACTGCAGTATTCTTCACCTAAGGGATCTCCTGAAAAGGATAGCTTTCTCTTCACTATTGCAGCATTCTTCACCTAAGGGATCTCCTGCAAAGGATAGCCTTCTCTTCACTGCTGCAGTATTCTTCACCTAAGGGATCTCCTGAAAAGGATAGCCTTCTCTTCACTACTGCAGAATTCTTCACCTAAGGGATCTCCTGCAAAGGATAGCCCAACATCCAGCCAGTATATCAAAGCCTTCACCTCTATTAGGTGCCATACATCAAACGTATGCTCCCCACGCAAGATGTTGAGCATAAAGGTGACATACAGACGCAGACACTAAGAAATAAAAAAGCCCCAGGAGGAACAGAATACCTTCAGGGACAAGGAGCAAAATGTACATCTAGAAGAAAAATAAAGATGGAAGAAGGCAGAAGGGTCTCCATTGGCCAGGACTGAAATAGAGCCCACGGCAAGAGTCAGGACAGAGGGGGAAGGAAACAGGAAGCGAATACTGCAACAGTGAAGAGAAGGAGATCTACAGTTATGGGATTTTACACAACTGTGCTATATCTTTCCATATTACTGTTGAAGTATTCTTCAACTAAAGGAAAGTAAAAGAGCTCAAGAGGAAGCCTGGGGAGGAGGAAGGCACAACAAGCCCATGTATAATAGCCCTGGAAATAACATCCAACTAGTAATATTTAGTGAAAGTATGAACAGAGAACCAAGTAGCAGCCTCAAGGATAGAATTGGTAACCAGACACTTGAGGAGGCAACTGCCCTAGTAGAATGCATCTTTAGAGAGGAGGAGAGATTTGCCATGAAATGAACAGAAGAAAATGGCTTTAGAAATCCAGGAAGAGATGGTTTGCTTAGAAGCATCTAAACCCAAAGTCCTAGGATGAAAAGAAACAAAAAGCTGCTCAGATTTGTAAATACATTTAATTTTGTCTAAATAATATCTGAGTGCTCTATGCAAAACCTTCTCATTGGCAGACTGCGGAGATGGAAAAAGGGAAGGAAGATGAACAGACTGATTAAGGGACAACTCACTGACCACCACGGGCATGAAAGGAGAATTAGTGAGAAGAGACACCCTGTATCTATGAAAAACTGGAGAAGGGAAAAAAAAAAAAAAAACGAGGAACAGCCATGACAGCTTGAAGTTCAGACACTCTCCTGGCTGAAAAGAGAAAAAGAACAGTTTTCCAAGAACAATGTTGCAAGAAATCCAAAACAGAACAGGCTCAAAAGGAGAGCGGGATAAATTTAAGTAGAACTCTGAGGTCCCAACAAGACAGAATGGGCTTCCTGGGAAGCCTGATATAAAAAAAAACTTTCAGGAATTGATTGACCTCAAACCAGGCCAGAGGATGACTCAATGGCAAACAAACAGAAATTGCTGACAGGTGACATTTAGCTAAAAAATATGCCAACCCAACATGGAGTAGATCAAAAAAAATGAGAGAAAATCAGAGGAAAGTACAGTTTTGTATCTACCATAAATGTAGATGTTGAGTGTATACACTGCTGCAGTCATTACACTTGGGTTATCTTGCCGTCAGTCGGTTCCCCAGTCGGCCTGAGTTCCAAAGTCTTGGTCCGGCGTCGGTTGCTGTCGCTTCCTCCCTGACGTCAGTGTGACAGGGGTATATAAGATGCAGCAGACGCCATTTTCTTCAGTTTTTCTTGCCCCAGATGTCAGGTGCCTCTAAATAGGTAGGCAATTCAAATTGCTAATAAAACATACATAAGAAAAGCAAACAACAACTTTCAGCTACCAGCAAATACTCCCCATAGGTAGTAAACGGGTAGTAGACATAGGTACGTACCAGCAAGTAAGAGGGGAAGGAGGAAGCGTAACCTGGACTGCAGCAGTGTATACACTCGAACATCTACATTTATGGTAGGTACAAAACTGTACTATGTTCATCGTGTTATACTGCTGCAGTCATTACACTTGGGTAGAATCCCAAAGCTGAGGTAGGGTGGCTGGTTCTATAAGGCATTAGGGGTGGCTATAAGGCCCTGCAGCACTGCAGTGGCGAAGCCAGCTCTGGATTTAGAGTACAGAGGCAGACGGTAATGCTTGGTGAAGGTATGTACAGAACTCCAAGTTGCTGCTTCCAAAAAATCCTTGGTAGGTACTCCTCTGATGTATGCAGTTGAAGTGGCTGTTGCCCTGGTGGAGTGAGAGCTGATGCTGCTAGGTACATGTTTCCCATGGTGTGTATAGCAGAAACGTATACAATGTCCTATCCATTTTGAAATAGTCTGTTTTGAAATGGCTTTTCCCTGTGCTCCTGCAGCATATGCTACCAATAATTTCTCAGATTGTCTGAAAGCTTTAGTTTTGTCCAAGTAGAAGCGTAACTGCCTGTGAATGTCCAAATAATGCAGTAGCCTCTCCCCTTTATTCTGTGGATTTGGATAAAAAGTTGGCAAGTGAATAGTTTGGTTTAGAGCCACACTGGATACCACCATTGGCATAAACGTAGGGTTAGTTCTTAAAGACACCCTGTCCTGGTGGAAAATGAGGAAAGGTTCCACACTGCCATTAGTGCCTGTAATTCTGAGACTCTTCGTGCTGATGTTATTGCCAGGAGCAGAGCAGTTTTCCAAGAGATATATTTTAATTCTGCTGTGTTAGCTGGCTCAAAAAGAGGTAAAGTTAATTTTTCCAAAACAAAGTTGAGGTCCCAAGTTGGAGTAGGTGCTCTACGGGCAGTCTTATGTTTTTAGCCCCTCTGAGGTACTGTTTTAACAGAGGATTAGAGAAAATTGGTGGATCCGTGTTGTAATGAGCAGAGATGGCAGAGGCATGGATCTTGATGGATGAGAAGGAGAGGCCTTTGTCCAGCATCTCAGTTAGGTATTGTAGTATCTGAGGAATGTTTTGGACAAGAGGGTCAAGGCTGTGATCTTGGTTCCAGGCACAGAATCTCTTCCATTTATCCGAATAGGCTTTCCTGGTACTAGGCCTTCTGGCCTCCAGAATGACATCCATAACAGCTTTGGAGAGAGGCATTGCTTGCTTGACTAAGGAATCTTCCATGCAGCTAGGTTTAAGGTCTTTAGCTGGCTGTGTAGTATTTGATTGTTGTGCTGAGACAGCAGATGTGTGATTTGAGGCAAAATCCAGGGTGGTTCTTGTGCTAAGCTCTTTAAGATTGGCTACCAATGCTGGTGTGACCAGTCTGGTGCAATCAGGATCATCTTTGGCTCTTCTTGCCTGGCTTTTATGTGTACCTTTGGCAGGAGAAGTAGTGGTGGGAAAGCGTATACTTGTAGGTTCTCCCAGATGAATGAAAAGGCATCCACTTTCCATGCTTGTGGATGGTAACTCCTTGCGCAGAATTTTTGTAGCTGGCAGTTCATTGGGGATGCAAACAGATCCATGTCCAGGCTCCACCATTTCTGTGTTATCATTCTGAATATTTGTAGATTCAGTTCCCATTCGTGGGGATCCATGATGTTTCTGCTTAAGTCGTCTGCCAGTGGGTTTTTCTCTCCTGGCAGGAATTGTGCTTGCAGATGAACTTGATAGTTTATAGCCGTGTTCCACAAGGTCATGGCTTGTCTGCAAAGAGGGTAGGAGTGTGTGCCCCCTTGCTTATGTACCACATAACTGTGGTGTTGTCTGTCTTTAGTAGTAGTTGTCCTGGATGCAGCAGATCCTTGAAAGCTATAAGGGCATTTTGTACAGCTAGCATCTCTTTTTGATTGATGTGAAGATGCCTTTGTTCTGTGGGCCACTTGCCCTGAATACATTTGCCTGCCATGTGTGCTCTCCAGGCGTAATCCGATGCATCTGTTGTCAGTGTTTGCCTGGCTGTGGGTTGTGTAAAAGGCTGTCCCTAGTTGAGGTGACAAGTTTGAGCCCACCATTGAAACTCCTGTTGAAGGCAAGGAATTAGTGGTATAACTGTTTCCAAACTTTGACAGTGTTGAGACCATATATTCTTTAGGTACCACTGTAGTTTCCTCATATTCAGTCTGGCATATGGAATTAGTAGTAATGCCTGTCTTCCCCTTCTTTCTGGCCTGATGCAACCCATTGTCGAGGCCTGTAAGGACCTTGTGGTTGACCTCTACCTCTTGGACGTCTGTATCTTCCCCTTTGAGGTCTGTCTGTAATTGGAAAGGACCAATTCTTAGTTGGCCAATTTCTGCTAAATCTAGGAGGCTGAACCTGTAAGAAATCCTTCACCGTTTGCATAGATTTTGCCTTATCCTCCATTTTCTTTAATACCTCTTCTGCCTTAACTCCAAATAACACATCCTGCTGCAAAGGTGCATCCAATAATTTTGCTTTAACATGATCTAGTAACATATGTTCTTTTAACCAAGCATGTCTTCTAATGACAGAGCCTGTAACTGCTGCTCTGCAGGAGGCCTCTAAAGAATCAAAACCACATTGCAAAGTATGCTTTCCCTCTTGTTCAGCTGCATGCAATAAATCCTGCATTTCTTTAAAATTAGAAGGATCTGAATCTGGAAGCAAATTTTTTGTTTCAACTGAGACAGTAAAAATTGCTGATATTTTAGCATGTGAAACTGGCAATTTAAGGCTCTCATTGCTAAAGTTGCAGACGTATATACTTTCTTTCCCCATCTGTCTAATGCTCTGGAATCTCTGTCAGAGGAAACTGGATTCTTGGCTGATGAGGCCTTAACCCCTTTGGGTCCCTGAGAAATAGTTTCAGGGTCAGCTACAGGGCTTTTATACAGAAATTTGTGAGTCAGGGACTCTGTAGTATCTGTCAGGTTTAACAGGGGCTGGAGGTCAGGAATCAGGATTTAAGCTGGATTCAGTATACACATCATCCACAATATCTAACACTGGCGGAATAGCAAGGGGTCTGTGTTGAAGTAATAAAAGGAAGTCTCAGCCTTTTCTTGGATTCTGAGTAATCCTGGCCTTCCCAATGGAAATGCTCCCTCATGGTATGTAAGGTTTCCCCAAAGGAGTAGTCCTCAGGCGGTGAGGCTGATGGAATTGATTCCTCAGCATCAGAATCCTCATAAGGGGGTAAAGAATATCCTAGGTCTGAAGATGAATCTGAAGAGATGGACACCTGGTCGGATGAATCATAGTCTGCATCCTGTCTAGGCCTTTTATCAGGAAGGGCATGGGACCCCTTGATAAGAGTGATTAGGTCTTCGGCCATTTTGAGCATTTGTTTCTTAGGCATGGAGGCCTATCCTGGAGAATGCTGTATTTGTTTCTTTGATTTTAAAGGAGGCTTAGACTTAGCAGAGGGTTTAATGCTTAACTGAGTAGGTCTGAAGACACCATCTGAAGCTGCGGGTAGCTCAGCTACTCCGGATCCCTCTAAAGGGTTTGTTTCGGTAGGCTGAATAACTTGTGCATCCGAAGGCCCAGCCATCTCCACGTGGGAGTCAGAGGCGGCCTGTGGTTCTACAGAAGCGGTAGTCAGGGACTGCAAAGGCGCCTCGCTGAAAACCGGAGAACTGGCGACTGGCCTAGAAGAGGCTTCGTCGTCAGTTTTGGGCCTCGGATGCCTATCCTTGTGTCTGCGCTTTTTATGTCTTCCGGTCGTCGGAAGTTCCGACGGCATGGTATAATTTAATTTTCTACCAAAATAATGTCGGGCAAAACCAAACCGACGTTTAATAGTGCGCTTGTTAAACCTAGCACAAAACAGACAACCAGTGACGTCGTGGTCTGGGCCTAGGCATGGGATACAATAAGAATGGAAATCCTTATGAGGCATTTGCTTCCCACAAGAAATACAGTTATTAACTTTTACTGACATCGGTCTGAGGCAAGAAAAAGTTTCCCCAACAGGGTACTTAGCTTTGTAGAAGACTTCGGTTCTGGATTCGGAATGAAAATCTCAGGAGACAGCCGACAGGCACTTGCGAACTGCTTTTGCTCTGGGCACCGCACAGCAAGAAAGACTGAAGAAAATGGCGTTGGCTGCATCTTATATACCCCTGTCGCACTGACATCAGGGAGGAAGCGGCAGCAACCGACGCCGGACCAAGACTTTGGAACTCAGGCCGACTGGGGAATCGCCTGATGGCAGGATAACCCAAGTGTAATGACTGCAGCAGTGTAACACGATGAACATCTTCTACTGATTGGGGATTCTGATGGTGAGGGAGGCACCAGACAGAAAATCTTTTCCATTTGGACATGCACAATTTCCTGGTATTGGGATTCCTGGCCTCCAGCAGAACCCAAAGGACATCCTCAGAAAATAGGTGCCTAAAAGGGATCAAAACCTTATAAGCAACAGTGCCATTTGAAAAGTGGCCAGATGAGAATGGATAACAGACCCCTCATCTTATGTGAGAAGATCCACATGGTGAGGTAACTTGTGGTACGTGCTCCTGGCCAAGCGAGATAGAAGGGGGAACCAATACTATCTGGGCCAAAAGGGAGTCATAAACAAGATTTTGGGAGAGTCTTGACTGATCTTGTGCAGAACTTACAGTAAAATAGGAAGGGGGTAGGCATACAGAAACATCTCCTTCCAAGAAAAAGACAGTCATCCACTTTCCAAGCCAGAGGACTTAGGAATTTGGAACAGAATAGAGGAGGTTGTCTTTTAAGAGGGGAAGCAAAATATCTACCTGAGGAATACTCCACCGATGGACAATGTCCAGGAGCACATCTCTGTGAAACATCCATTCGTGAGCTCGTGTGCTGAAGCTACTCAAGGAGACTGCCACTAGACTGCGCTCTGAGGGTAAGTAAATTGCCAGAAGGGTCACTTCACAGTGGACAGCTAGATCCCTGACCTGCCCCCCTTGCTTGCTGACACACCACATCTCTGTAGTATTGTCTGTGCAAACTTTGAGGGGCCCAAGCTGAGAGTGAGAATTAAATGCTTCCAAAGCCCTCATCTCCTTTATGTTGATGTGGTCTGATCTCTGATGAGGAGGCCAGAGACCCTGAACCTTTAGGGAGTTTAGGAGGCACCCAGTCCCCTGTTTGATGCATATGTAAAGAGCTCTTGTGTGGAAACTGGTAAAAGGAAGCCCCAGGTTGAGAGTGAGTTGATGAATCCACCACTGAAGCTCTAAGATGAGACAGGGAAGAAAAGGTACCAGGAGCTCCAGGAGGTAAGCAATGTTTAAGCCACAATGATTTAAGGTAGCAATGAAGTTTCCTAATATGAAGCCCAGTGGTGAAAGTGAACATGGGAATGGCGGAAGCCATGACCCCAGGACCCTGAGAAATTCCTTGGCCATGACAAACTCCAGAGGAAGAAGGAAATGAATAAATGTGATCAGAGAGACAGCCTTGGGGGTAGGCAGAGAAGCCAATATGGGAACTGTCTGAAGCCCACAGCCAAGGAAATATGATCTTGGGTAGATGTCAGAACCAATTTCCTGAGGTTTACAGTGAATCCCAGACTGTGTAATAGGCAAGTAGTAAACTTGAGATTCTGAAGCAGACTGGTGGGAGAAGTTTGAATTAGTAGATTGTCTAGATAGGGAAAAATCTGAAAACATCGAATCCTGCAAAAAGCAATGACAGGAGCGAGGCATTTGGTGAATACCCTTGGGACAGTGGAGAGGCCACAGGGCAAAGCAGAGAACTGAAGATGCACGGAAGAGGCAGAGAAATGCAAAATTTCCTGAAAGGAGGATGGATGGGAATTGTGAAGGTATTCATCCTTGAGATCCAGAGAGACCAGAAAGGCCTGCAGAAGAAGAGGAAACGATATTTGAAGGGATAACATCTGAAATGAGGGAATTCTGAGAAAGATTTTCAGCAGGGAAAGATACAGAAATGGTCTCATTGTACCATCCTTTTGTGGGGCAAGTCTCTTCCCTACCTGGGCAGCAGGCATGGCTTGAATGGTGCCCTGAGCCAAACGTGAGTGATGAACCTCTGGGAAATGATATCCCCAAAGAAGAGCTCTTGTAAAGGTGAGTCTGGACTTAAAGATTCCGATGATTCCTCTAAGCTGTAGTCCAAGGGGGGGGGGATTTGGGAAAAATAAGCCACAGATTCAAACCCCCCCCGAGTCCAAATCTTCAGAGGAATCCAACTCCCTAGACCTGGAGTGGAATGTAAGATCAGGGAAGAGCAGGAACACAGAATGCCTGATGTGGCTTCAAGGCCATCAAAGCATTAAATAAACCTAGGTGAAATCCTGCCATTCACCAATGGCGATCTTTAGAAGAGGGGAAAATGTGCTTCATTTTTTTTGTTTCTTTTTCTATAGGACATCTGCTCGAAACACCCTTGGAGGGTAAGACCCCTGACATGATCGATAATGGTTGTAGGAATCTCCTCCCTCACTAACATCTGAGGAATCCCCCTAGGTTTTTCAGAAATAATCAGCCAAGGTTCCCCCCTCCCCATCAGGCACAGACATTTGAACAGACTCAAAGGACATGTGAAGAGCGGGATCCATGCTGGCCTCTGATGGGGTCAAGGCAGAGGAATCTGAGGTAGGCACTGAACGATCTTCAGGGCTTTCAGCAGCTTCAAGAGAGACTTACGGGGGGGGGGGGGGGGATGAACAGCAGCCAGATCAGGCCTAACTTTTTTGGCCTTCATGGCAAATGGTTGTCCCTCAGGATGGGAAGATTCTACCATAGCACCCTGAGCCAACAACTTATGACACTGTTTCTCCAGGTATATGGACAAAGAGAAGAGGTGAATAAGTAGGGTCTTGGACAGAAACACCTGGCAGATAAAACACTCCGTATGATCGTGGGAAGCACCCAAACAAAAAAGACACTAGTCGTGACTGTCATTATGGGGATTCTGGAATCCACACTGACATTTTCCCTTTCTGGATGACATGAACATATCAATAATGAGAAATGGAAAAACCACCCCCAATGGGGCACTTACCTAGACAGACATTCAATAATGGTGCTCAGACTGGTGGCAAAGAAGTCGAGTGTTTGTACATCACCTTTATGCCCTACATCTTGCATGGGGAGCATATGTATGACGTATGGCACCTATAAGATCAGAAGTATTTGGTAAATTGGCCAAACGTTGGGCTATCCTTGGCAGGAGATCCCTTAGGTGACTAATACTGCAACAGTGGCATGGAAGGACATTTTGAAAGTTTACCTGATGCAGAGATACAACCCTGGACTCTGGGAAGTTGGCTGATTGCTCTTATTCAAGTGGCATCCAGTGAACTGCTCTTATTCAAGTGGCATCCAGTGAGCTCTCTGTTGTGTGGGTGTCAACTGGATCTCTGCTTTACTGACTGGGATTCCCAATACCTGAAGTTGAAGAAAAGTCTGGTTGCTGGACCAGAGGATCCTGGCAGGGGTGGTGAGAAGCCAACTGTCTAAATATGGGAACACCTGCAACCCTAGTAGCCTGAGACAATCTGCAACCATTGCCATGCATTTTGTGAACACGCAAAGGGGGCTGTCACAAGACCAAACAGCAATGTCCTGAACTGGAAGTGATTGGCTTCCTGCTGCAAATGGAGAACTCTCCTGGATTGCCTCACTATTTTGATATGGCAGTAGGCATCCTGTAGTTCTACAAAGCATAGCCAATCATCCTTTGCCAAAGGAGGTAGAATGGACTAAAATGTGACCATCTGAAACTTGGTCTGCTTTACCAAACTGATTGAGATGACGGAGATCCAACTAACCTTTAGTCCCCTATCTTTTTTGGAACTAAAAAGAACATGGACTAGACTCCCGATTCTAATTGGTCTGGGGGAACCTGCTTAATGATTCTTTTCAACAGCTTTAAGATTTCTGCTTTTGCATATTCCATCTGAGTGGCACTGTGGAAATCCTTTTCTTTACAGGAGGGGAACATAGGGATTTACACAGCCTCTGGTGATTATCCTTAGCACCCAAGTATTTAATGTGATGGCTTGCCAGAGAGTTCAGGGCACAGCAGTCGAGCAAGCCTTCAGGAGCATGAAAGGAATTCTCAGAAAAAAGGTAGGGAAATCCCAGAGTCTATGGTCTGCCTCTGCCCTAGGGTGACATCCCTCTGCCTCAGGATGAGAAGTCTGCAGGAACATCCTGGTTGAATCCTTGAGATTTTCTGAACCACATCTTATCATCCCCCTGGTTCCTTGAAAAAGTTCTCTGAGGAGTAGAGAAGTGGATTCTAATGGCAGAAAGGGTCTTACCATCCTGCGCTTTCCTGGTAAAAGTTCCTTTAACCTTTGGTCTGAATAATGTGGAACTATCAAAGGGGATATGAAGGAAGGTCATCTTGAACCCTTCCGGAAAGTCACAAAATTGCATTCAGGTGGGACAACAGATGGTTATGCCAGTTTCTGCGTTTCTCACCATACCATCTGCTGCATTAGAATGCAGATGCATGGATATATTGGACATTGACAAGGCAGACAACTAGGACTCCACTCATTTTTTATGTCTACTGGTAGGTTACCAGAGAGAGACTTGGTGAGTTCCTTAGTCCAGTCCCTCTGGAAATAAGACACGTGGCCTGGTAGTTTAGCATTCTGAGTGTGAAAGTTGCTGACACATGTTCTTTTCCAAAACCCATCCTTGAAGCCCTGTAAGGAGGGTGGACAGATGTACTATCCTCAGTGTTCCTCCTCTGTGGACACTTCACACCTCAAGCCCTTGCACAGACTCTTCGACTACAGGAATCATCCTGATCCAAATCCACTGAAGTTTTGAGGGTAAGGGATAGTCGAAAATGAAGTCAAGACTGACTGCTCTGTCATAGGTGCTCTTGAGAAGCTTGGACTAGTGGGGGTTGGATCCGGAACAGGAGATATCAATGGAAGGGTTGTTGGAGCAGTACTCAGAATGCCCTGTGTGGATGGTACCAGAAGAACTCCTAGTTGAATTTGTCTCTAAAGGAACCTCTGCATCATTCTACTGACATCTGCCTTTGTAAGGCTCCTTGATGATTGACTGGGCCTGGAAGATGAAGCCACTGAATGTTGTCTTGACAAGTATTTTTCCTGCAAGAAAGGTGAATGGAGAAGTGGACTCACTAGCTCCAGCAAGAAACGAGGAGGTGGAAGTGTTCAGATCAGAGAAGGAATTGGATCCCTCTGTCATGGAATTTTCAGAGCCAGAGCCACGGGTTCTGATGTGACCAGAGGCAGTTTCCTTAGTGTCTGACCTCTCTTCTGCTTTTCTGAGGATTTGTCTCTCTTTCACTCTTTTTCTTTAGGTTTCTCCCTTTCTTTGGACAGGCATTTCCCCCATTTTAGTTCGGGGCACAGGAGAAGTAGCAGCAGAGGAAGTAGAAGCCTGGGTACAGACACCTGCATAAGCAGGGATAAGACCCTTTAAGACTAATTTATCTCTATGACTTTGAAGGACCCTGGCACCAACACAGGCACATGCCTCACATTCAAGATGAGCTGTCCCCAAGCAGTATACAGAAAGGGAGTGTAGGTCCTGTGGTAGAATCTTGTGGACAGAAGCCGAACACTTCTTAAAATCCTGAACATTGTCTAATACGAAAAGGTATGCTATGACCTACACCACTGTCCTATCACAGAAAATCACTAAATACTAGCCAACTGTAAATCACACAAAATAAGGTGACAGCTTCCAAGATACAAGATTAAGGTATAGTGAGAAGCATAACTAGAAAGAGAAAGAATTATTTTTAAATACCATACATAGATATTAAGAGGGATTATGGCACTGAGACAACAACTTAGTTGAACAAATATCCATTACAGCCCTTGAAACACATCCTCCTTGATCAGGTGGCAAACAAGATCTGAGACATTTGGAGAAAGAGAAGGATTATGGGTAGGGGAGGAGTCAAAGCCCTGGATCCACAGCTTCTAAAGGGTCTACATCATATAGTCGAAATGTTATAAGTTCAAATATGAAAATATCAAACTGAAAACTCCAAAATGTTATAAGTTCGAAAACTCACAACTTCGAAGATTGGAACTCCAAATAGCAACGGTTGGCCAGCTTTACACCCGTACTACAACGCAACACACAAACACTTCACACTATTACTAATGTGGGGCCTGTGCCTCTACACCCCCCCCCTACTTAAATATACCAACTCAGAGATCGCACCACGGTGGATACTTCATTCATATGCATGCTTCCACAATGACGCTAAACATCAGTGAGTACGGAAGGGCCAACTATAACCATTCGGAGTTCCGATCTTCGAAGTTTTGAGTGTTTAAACTCATTACATTTTGGAGTTTTCAGTTCGATATTTTCATATTCGAACTTATGACAGTTGGACTTTTTGATACAGACCCACTTCTAAAAGGTACTAAAGTCAGATCCAGTTAGATCCAAAAACCCAAAGGCTGAATCGGACAAAAAGACATGGACTGGCTCGTAGAATACACAAGGACAGAGTATGTGTCAAAAGGTGATGATGAAGCTTTCATGTGAAGAAAAAGTGGTCTTTGACTTCTGATTTGTATATTATAAATTACATACTCTAGTTCACGATGAGCTAGAATATACATGTGCACTTCATTCTTTTGTTAATGGAGGTAGAACTCAAACTATCTTCTTCTACATATATAAGGTGAAATAATTTTTCCTCCTTAAGGCATGAAAAAGATCTTAGTCTGACCTACTAAATAAGGTATGATTAGATGAAAGTATTCCTTAGTGTCCTCATTCTAATAATTTTATTTAGAATGTATTCAACAGTATCTACATACTGAGTTTTGATTCTGGACACGCAGGCAGATAAACATCTTTCACTGTTAAAATGTGACAATTCCACCTTTTTAAATTCACATTTTA
This sequence comes from Protopterus annectens, assembly GCF_019279795.1. Lineage (NCBI taxonomy): Eukaryota > Metazoa > Chordata > Ceratodontiformes > Protopteridae > Protopterus > Protopterus annectens. Next base: position 1,823,182,172 of record NC_056725.1, read on the forward strand.
TTACAGATTAACCACGGGGCACTTGAGTATGACCTTGGGTTTCTGCATATAACTCTCTACCACACAGGGAGAAGTTTTTGAAACTGAAGAAAAACATTTAATTTTTAAAAACTGCTTAAGTGAATTGGTTCTTCTTTAAACCAGTTCTCAGCTTTTTGGGAGACAGAAGGAAACTTGAGTACCAAAAAAATCCAAGTAGACAAAAACAAATCATGAACTACTACTTAGAGTTGAAATGTTATCTCAACAACATGGAATTCAAAATCCAAATAGGTAAAATTCCAACCTAGCCATAATCAAAGATGTACCCCCCAGGATTAATCCTCTCATTTCTATTTTTCCCTTTCCTACTAACCTTTATATTTCCACACAGAGATGACATGGTCATCTACAGGCCCAACACATCACATTCCTCCCATTAAAGGGCATCACATTCCTCCCATTAAAGGACTTCTGGATGATGATCTCAACATCCTCTCAGTGGCTTTCATTTAACAACCTCATTCTCAATACCAAGAAAACCAAAGCCATGACCTTAGCTTCTAGACATATCTCAAAATCCCTCTAAACTGGACAACCTCACAAGAGGAGTACTGTTTAGAAACCACCCCAGTTTTAAATTCTTAGGCATCTGGTTAGACCAGCCTCTAAACATCCAGGAATGGCAAAGTTCAAAATGAACACACTCCTGTTCTGGACTAAAAAAAGTATCATGCCTTGCCCTCACCTGATAGCAGAAACACTACAGGTAGAGGAGTCCTACTGCCCCCAGCCCAACTCTAGTACGGACTTGCCCCTTACAGCTACAACATTCAAGAAAGTACAGCTGTGTAAAATCTTACCATAACAGTGGATGACCTTCTCTTTACTGTTGTAGTATTCCTTACATAAGGGATCTCCTGCTAAGGATAGTCCAACATTCATCCATTACACCAAAGTCTTTAGTGTTTACAGGCATTGTATGTCATATGTATGTTTCCCGTGCAAGGTGTAGGACATAAAAATGATGTATGAACATACATACTTCAGAAATGAAATGCCCCATGAGGAACAGAATGTCCCTAGGGACCAGGAGGAACATATGCATCCAGAAGGGGGAAAAAAGAAATCCCCAGCCAAGAGGGTAAGAATAGGGCACAGCAGAGGGGAGGAGGGGGGAGACGGTGAGTACTGCAACAGTTAAGAGTAGGACGTCTACTGTTATGGTAAGACTGTACACAACTGTACTAGATTCCTTCCGTTTGACTGTTGGTAGTACTCCTTACATAAGAGAGTACAAAAACTAAAGAGGAAACCTGGGAGGAGGAAGGCACTAAACAGCCCTCTATAAACCCATGCAGAATAGTTCTAGCAATGCCAGCTCTTGCTCTCGGAATAATGTCCAACTTGTAGTGTTTAGTGAAGGTATGGACAGAAGACCAAGTCAGCCGCCTCAAGGATGGAACTGATATCCAATCCTTTGAAGAAAAAAAATACCAGAAGAAGCAACATTTCTGTAGAATGAGCCTTTACAGAACAGGAAAGACATTTACCATGAAAAGAATAACAAAAATAGACTTTGAAATCCAAGATGAGATGGTTTGCTTATAGACAGCCAAACCCAAAGAACTGGGATGAAAAGAAAGAAAACACTGCTAAAATTTATGAATATCCTTAGTCTTAAATAAATATCTGTTAGACAGCCTGAAGAGTCATTTGATACTGGACAACTAGATCCCAGACCTGAAGAGCAACAAGCCTGCAAAGAAGGTAGGACCGTGTCCCACCTTGCTTGTTGACATGCCACATTCATTGTAGCATCATCTGTAAAAACCTTGAGGGGCCAGGGAAGAAAGAGGGTATGAAAGGCCTGAAGAGCTAGGAGGAGTGTTTTCATCTCTTTAATGCAGATGTGGTCTGACCTCTGATGAAGAAGCCACTGACCCTGGAATTTGAGAGAACCAAAGGAAGCTACCCACACCCTGTCCGAGGCATCCAAATAGAGCTCTTGAGATGGGACTGGAGGACAGAAAAGAAGCCATGGGTTGACAGAAAGCTGATGAATCCACTGTTGAAACTCGAACTTGAGACAGGGGAGGAAGGGAACTAGGAAATCCACGGGATGGCAGTGTTGAAGCCACACTGAGAACCACTGGAGTTCTCATATGGAATGGAGTCTGGCCATAGGCATCATAGGAATGCCAGAAGTCAAACCTGAGGACCCTGAGAAAATCCCTGGCTGTGACTGAAGCCAGAGGAAGAGGAGACTAGAAAAAGGCAATCAGAGCAAGCCTTGGGGGAAGGCAGGAATGCCAGCATAGAAATGGTTTGGATCCTGATAAATAACCAGATCCGATTTTTTGAAAGTTTAAGGTCAAACCCAGGGCTTTGCAGCAGGGAAACACAAAATGGGGGTCATCCAGGGAGTGTAGTATTTTCTGTCATTCTGGGGAAAGAAAAAGAAGGTTGGTAGGTGAATGGACTGATTTAGTGATAGCTCGTTGATCACTTTTGGCATGAAGGAGGGGTTGGGTGTGCAGGGTCACCCTGTCTTTACGGAAGACAGTGTAAGGAGGGCATGCCATGAGTGCCGGTAACTAAGACCCTTCTTGCTGAAGTTAGGGCTATCAGCAAAACTGCTTCCCAAGTGCACATCTGCAGGGATGCAGAAGTGGCTATTTCAAATGGAGTCAGTGTAAGTTTCGCCAGGAAATAATTTATGTCCCAGGGTGGTGGGGTAGGCTTTCTGGGTGGTCTTATGTGTAAGACCCCTTTTAAAACAATTTAACATGCAACCTGGAGAGTAAAGGAGGTTCCAGGGGTAGGCAGGCAGAGATAGCAGAGAAGTGTACTTTCACTGAAGAGTATGAAAGATCTACTTTAATCAGCTCACACACATAAGCTAAGACTAAAGGGACATCCGCTAGAAGGAGGTCCTTATGTCTCTGGAGACTCCACTTGGAGAATCTCTCCCATTTAGAAATGTAGGATCTCTTTATATTGGGTTTCCTGGCCTGCAGGTTAGAAAGCACGTCCTCTGTATAGTGTGTCTGAAGAGTATAAGTTTATCACCCAGAGAGCAAGGCTCAGCATCTCTAGGTGTGGATGGATGAGAGTTTCCTTCTGTTGTGTGAATAGGTCCACCCTGTGAGGTAACGTGTCGTGATTGCCCTTGGCGAGGGATTGTAAAAGGGGGAACCAATGCTGCCTTGGCCAGTAGGAGTCTAAAGCAAGACTTTTGGCATGTCTCTCCTGATCTTCAGGAGGACTTGCTGAATGAGAGGGAAGGGAGGAAAGGTATACAGAAACCGTCCCTTCCATGAGATTGTGAAGGCGTCCACCCTCCAAGCTAGGGAAGAGTGGGGTTTGGTACAGAACTTTTTCAGTTGTCTGTTCTGAGGGGAGGCAAACAGATCTATATGTGGTGTAGCCCATCAGTAGACCACGTCTAGGAAAACTTCCCTGTGCAACATCCATCGTGATGTAGAGAGAATGATCTGCTTAGAGAATCTGCCTGAAGGTTGTCCTGGGAAGGAATGTATACTGCCTAGAGAGATAAGTTGTTCTGTGAGGCTAATTCCCAAATTTACATTGCCAGCCTGCATAGAAGGTAGGACCTGGTCCCCCCATTTGTTGATGTACCACATGACAGTGGTGTTGTCTGTGAAGATTAACAGAGGGCCTGGCTGAAGGATAGGGAGAAAAGCCTTCACGGCTAAATGAACCGCCATAATTTCCCTGACATTGACATGTTTCCTCAAGAGGGATGCCTACCAAGGTGCTTGTACCTTGAGTCCCTTCATGGTAGCCCCCCCCCCCCAGCCCAGATCCGAGACACCTGTGTGTTTATGTAAAGCTGGTGTGGTGAGGCAGGAGGGGTAGTCCTGGACTCCTCTGAACCTGTAGTATCCACCACCTTAGTTCTGTTTATAGACAAGGTAGGAAGGGTATTTGGAAGTCTACAGAATGGCTGTGCTGGGACCATACGTTCTTTAAATACCACTGCAGCTTCCTCAAGTGCATCCTGGCTAGGGTAAGCATAGGGATGGTGGCTGCCATAAGACCTAGAAGGCGCATAAACTGTCTTGCTGACAGCTGGCCTATCCAGAGGAGGTTCTGGAAATGGTTTGTCAGGGAGATTACTTCGTCTTGGGTAAAAATGCTTTCATTAGGTCTGTCCGAATTTTGCCACTCAGGAAGACCTTGTCTTGTTCTGGGGATAGGGATGACTTGGGGAGGTTCAGTGTGAAACTTAGTCTCGAAGCCAGGACATGGAGAATTGGAGATGGTTTTTGAGGGTCTCTTTTTCTGCAAGAATTAGTATATCTAGGTATGGATAGCTTTGTATGGCATTGGTCCTGCAAAAGGCTATAGCTGGAGCTAGACATTTGGTGAAAACCCTTGGTGCAGTGGACAAACCAAAGGGCAAGGCAGTAAATTGAAAATGACAGCAAGGCCAAGCAAAGCGTTGTGGTTTGGGTGTATGGGGATGTGGAGGTAAGCCTCCTTCAGGTCCAAAGTGGCCATGAATGCTTGTGGTGACAATAGTGGAAGCAGGGTCTGTAGGGACAGCATTCTGAAAGAGAAGACTTTTAGAAAAAGATTTATAATGGATAAGTCCAGGATTGGTCTCCATAGTCCCTCCTTCTACGGTACTAAGAAAAGTCTGGAGTAAAAACCTTTTCTTATTTGTCCTGATGGGCCGGGGTCTATGGTGCCTTGTGCCCATAGATACTGGATGATGTGGGGAATTAGGTGAAGCAGATTTTTGGGTGAAAAAGGAATGCCCTGTGGGATGGGTCTTTCTTGCCAGGATAGGAAATATCCTTTTTCCACTACTGTTAGCAGCCAGCAGTCTCTAGTGATTTCTTTCCAAAGGGGCAGACAATGACAGAGACAGGAAGACAGGGGGAGATGGGCAAGGCAGTCACACACTTTTGCCATTATTTCTGTCCTGAAAGGACCGTCTTTGGGCTGGCTGAGAAGAGGTAGTCCTAGAAGAGGATTGCCTCCTAGTCCCTTTCTAATGCCTGGTAGAAAGGGGTGATCGCGGAGGGGGCCCTTCCGACATAGGACATTTTGGCAGGATAATTTCTATAGTACTTGGGTATAGGAGATACCAGCAGGTGTTTAATATTTTGTAGCTCTTTGCTCTTCTCCTGTAGATTTTTAAATATTTCTGCAGACTGCTTACCAAACAGAAGGATATGATCAAGAGGAGCATCTAGGACTTTGGACTTAAAATCTTCTGGCAGTGGTTGGAGCTTAAGCCAGGAGTATCTACACAGAACTGATGCAGTTACAGCTGATCTAGTACAGACCTCTGCTGTGTCACAACTGTATCTAGTGGAGTGCCTGGCCACCTGAGATGCCAGGGACAGCTTAGATGCTACTTCAATTTTGTTAGGAGAGTCAGGCAGGGAGTTCAGAAGTGTACAGGCTTGGGATACCAAGTCTAAGGCATATTTCACCATATGTGTTTGGTAGTTAATTGCTCTGAAGGCCAAGGTGGAAGAGGTGGAAGTCTTCTTGCTCAGCCTATCCATAATTTTACTGTCTTTATCCGACGGTAAAAGAGATGAAGAAGGCAGCAGTCTATTGTCTATCTGGGGCAACAGCTATAACAGTAGGGTCTGCGCCAAGGGGGTTTTTACCAGGAATTTGTGGTCATCAGGCACCTTTATAGACATGGTCTGGTCTGTTTGGGGCAGGTGGGTGATCGCCAGGGTTCTTAGAGCAAGACGCAAATGCGCAGGGATCACTAGAAGAATGGCTGATTGGGAGAGTGATTCAACCTGCAAAAACTCAAAATATCTTTTTTGAGTTTGTCATTTAAGAAGTATCCCATTTCAACTATTCTTTCATCTTAGTGATAGTTTCAGCAAATGTTATGTCCTCTAGAGGGGAATCCCCTTCAGCAGAATCCTCAACTGGAGAATAATATTCCAGGGGGGAGGCTACTTGGGATGAGTAGGTGATAAGACTCCTCAGAGCAAGAGGAGACGGCCTACTCTTCTTCCTGGGGAACAGAAGGAAGGAGTGAGGTAGTAGAAGTAGGCCTTGGGCTGAGCACTGGAACAGAGCTGGCTGAGGAGGTTGTAGGCCTAACGGCCATGAAGGCCTGCATCAGGGACTGAGTAAAAGACTGCCAGTCCAGTAGTCTTTCGGGAGGGGTAGATAAATGTTTAGCTTTTTGTCATCTTTTTAAAGGAGTAGTTTTGGGAGACACTGTAGGCCTTGATTCTGGGGCCTTACCAAAGGAAGGAGACTCTGATTCCAGAGATCTAGAAGGGCTTCTGGTTGAACCTGGTTTCCCCTAGACTTCAGAAATAACCATAGCCGACGTCTGAGACATCTCTGAGATGTGGTGGCCGGCACTTCGGAAACGGCTTCCTTGAGGGGAGCCGTAGAAGCAGAAGGCTCTAGCGGATGTCTGTCAACTCTTATTATCAACAGTTGGTGGGATGTCCGAAGACGGACAGCCAGTGGTAATAGGCTGCAAAACTTTGATGTTTTTCTTTGGTGGTTCCATCGAGTCGGCCGACTCAGGATTCATCCTAAGGGCTAGCTTGTTAAGCCTTTGATTTTCTAAGTACAGGTTAAGGGCAGCCAAACGACTTCTAAGAGTTTTAGGGATGAAGGATTGGCAGATGGAGCAGGAGGTATGGTCGTGTTCCCGGCCTAGACAAAAGGCTCAACGGTCACGGGTGCTATGTGGAATTTGACATCCGCATCGGCATTTACCTTTCTTAGCGGACAACGGCTAATATAAAACCAGCAAACCAAGCTCAAGCAATTAATATAAGTAAGAAATCGCCAGTGCAGCTGCTATAAATCCACAAAAGTCTTTTACAAACACAAAATTTAAAAAAAAAAATTAAAAAAAACACATATACCTTATAATTTGCTATATAAGGTATATGTGTTTTTTTTAATTTTGGATAATTATATTGATTGAATCATTACATTGTTTAATATATGCTGCAAAAAGCTGCTTTGTGCTGATCCTATCCAGGCTTTTTAAATAATTAATTGATGTGTGAAGGTTTTGAATTACACAACATTTTATTGGTGGAATTTCAATTGATGTTAGTATTTAAACTGCATTTTTATGCCTTCTTTGTTATTCTGATGAAGTCTCTCTTTATTGAGACAAAAGCACTCAATAACTGTGTTAATAAAAGACTTTTGTGGATTTATGGCAGCTGCGGTGGTGATTACTTGGACTAAATTTCTTTTATGTGGAGTTTTTTCTGGTCTTTGTCTTTTATTGCTATACAAGTAGGAAATCCCCAATGGGGTACTTAGAGCTTTAGATGTCTTGATAGAGAGGAGTGATGCGATCCATCTGACAATTAACTGAGGCAGAAAAGTTATGAGGTCTGTGTGTGCAGACGTCACATTTAACGTCCCTGGTTTATGGCCCTATGTGTGACGACTGACACACCAACAGCATCCAGGCTGAAAGCTTTTGTTTAGGAGTCAACGTTCAGGTCGCCTGAGGCGGAAGATCCCACAGTAAAAATACTGCAACATGAGAACAGAAGGACATCCCTTTTTACCTTTGGGTGAAGGGTGAGACTGACTGCAAACAAAAGCAGATTTGGAAGGATAATTCCTCTGAAACTTAGGGATAGGAGAAACAAAAATATGTTTCAACTCCTGTAAGGCTTAGTCCTTATCCTTGAGGGATTTAAAAAGTTTGGCAGCAGCACAGCCAAAAAAATGTTTATCATCAAGAGGAATATCCAATAATTTGGCTTTAATGTCATCAGGCAAAGCCTGAAGACAAAGCAAGAGTAATGCCCCAGAACAGAACCAAATGCAGTAGTCCTAGAGGAAGCAGCAGCTGCATCACTACACTTAATGGAGCGGCAAGCCACTTGAGAGGTAGAACCCAACAAGGAAAGGGATGAAACCTTCCCTTCAGAATCAGTAATGTCAGAAACTACCTGAGAAACCTCAGAAAGAGCTAAAACACACTGTCATATGAGTAAGGTAATCAATAGCCCTAAAAGCCAGGGTGGCAAGCAGTATAAAGATTTTCCCCAGTCATTCCATGGTTCTAGTGTCCTTATCTGAAGGAAGCAGCTTAGAAGAAGGCAACAGCTTACAGGATTTGTCAGAAGAGAAAGACACCAAAGAAGGATCAGAAGGACATTTATACAGAAATTTACAATCATCAGGCACCTTGTAAAATCTGTCAGGTTTCTTGGGAGCTACATACTGAGAATTAGGGGCTACAGAAGCTGGTGAAACGTTATCCATGAGGGCAACCAGAACTGGAACAACAGCAGAGGGTTTGGGAGACTGCATCTGGAGGAGTTCATAACACTTCTTCTGAATATCAGAAACCTCTCAACAATACCACTTGAAAAATTCCATCATATGTGTAATAGTGTCTTTTGGCTTCTCCCATCAGGAGTTGCCACAGCAGACTGATTGGCAGTGGAATTTTTACAGTGTTGAGTTGCCAGCCTAGCACCAAACCTTCACAGGTGGTGCACACACATACATACACCTACTGCATATCTTTAAAACTCATTCGACCGCAGGGAGGACATGCAGATTCCACATAGAAGTAGCTCCAGCTGAGAATCGAACCAGAGAACCTCTTGCTGTGAGGCGACAATGCTAAATGCTGCACTACCTCTATGTGAAATAGAATCCCTAAAGGAGGGTTTTTCTAAAGAAGAATCTGGACTGCTAGACTCCTCTTCCGCAGAACCAGAGTCCAAAGCAGAAGGGATCTTAGAAGAATATGCCAGGAACTCTTCCCCAGAATCCAGGTACTCATCAGAAGACTCTTGCTCCCTAGGTCTTTTCAGAGAAAAGAACCAGGGAGGGAGTGGCACAAAGACTCCTTGAGGAGGCTTTAAAGGCCATTAAAGCACTAAATAATCCCAGAGTAAAATCCTGCCATTCATGTTGGGGATCTTTAACAGGGGGAAATGTGCTTTCTTTGTTTCTTCTTTTGTGGGACATCTGCACGAAAAATCCTAGGAGGGTCTGACCCTCGCCAACACCTTAGAGTGGTAGGAATCTCCTTCCGAACTACAATCTGTAGAATTCCTCTTGGTCCCTCAGAAATAATCAGCTGAGGTTCCCTCCTCAACGTCCAGAGCAGATGTTTGAAAAGCCTCAGAGGACATGCAAGAAGTCAGACTCATGCGAGCCTCTGACCGAATCGTAGCAGAGGAATCCGAAGTAACAGGGTGATCCTCTGGGCTTTCACCAGCCGCAAGAGATGTCCGGGGCAGGCTGGACAGTTTTTTCGCCTTTTTCTTGGCCGGCAGCTGACCCTTGGGATAGGAAGACTCCACCATAACACCTTGCACTGACAGCTTTAGATGTTGGTTTTCTACGTAAATAGATAAGGAGGCGAGATGACTACATAGGGTTTTAGGAACAAATGCTTGGCGAATGCAACACTGTGCATGGCTGTGAGAAAAGTACAGTTTTGTACCTACCATAAATGTAGATGTCCGATAGATATGCAACTGCAGTCCTGACATATGGGTTGTCCTGCCTCAGGCAGCCCTTCGGTCGGCCAGATTCCAAAGTCTGGGTCCGGCGTCGGCCGATGTCAGAGCGGATGGAGTATAAAGGCATCAGCCGACGCCATCTTCTTCAGTGTTTCTTGCCCCAGATGCCAGGTGCCCTCCAATGAAGGCTAAATTTGGTGAATGGATAAACTGATAAAATCAGACATGCACAACAGTAATAAACAGATACACCATAACATATATCCCCAGCTGATAGGTGAGGGGAGTAAGGACCCAGAATGGGAAAAAAGAGGGGTAGGAGGGACAGTAAACCTGGCTGCAGTTGCATATCTATCGGACATCTACATTTATGGTAGGTACAAAACTGTACTATGCCCTTCAAGAATGCAACTGCAGTCCTGACATATGGGTTGAATACCATAGCCAAGCTGAGGGTGGTAGGACTAAGTAAGAGATGGTGTAGCTAGAAGGCCCTGCAGGACTGCAGAAGCAAAGGCTGCTCGGGATCTGGAGTATAATGGCAGGTTGTAGTGTTTGGTAAATGTATGCACGGAGCTCCATATAGCAGCCTCTAGAATATCTTTTGTAGCCACTCCTCTTAGAAAAGCTGTGGATGTGGCCATAGCTCTGGTGGAGTGTGGTCTAATATTAGCTGGCACACTTTTTCCATGAAAAGAATAACAGAATCTGATGCAGTGTCCAATCCATTTTGAGATAGTTTGTTTGGTGACTGCTTTCCCTTGCACTCCAGCAGCATAGGCTACAAACAGTTGGTCAGACTTCCTGGTGGACTTTGTTCTGTCCAAGTAGTAGCGTAGTTGTCTGTGAATGTCTAAAGTATGCAGCAACCTTTCCCCTTTATTTTGAGGATTAGGAAAGAAAGTAGGCAGGTGAATTGCTTGGTTTAGAGACACTCTGGATATCACCTTAGGCATGAATGAAGGATTGGTCCTAAGGGAAACTCTGTCCTGATGAAAGATAAAGGGAGGAACTGCCATGAGGGCCTGTATCTCCGAGACTCTTCTTGCTGAAGTAACTGCCAATAGGAAAACCGTTTTCCATGAGAGAAATTGCATTTCTGAAGATGCTGCTGGTTCAAAAGGAGGAAGAGTTAATTTTTCCAAGACATAATTGAGGTCCCATGCAGGAATTGGTAGCTTCCTTGGAGGTTTGATATTCTTTATGCCTCTTAGAAGCTGTCTTAGCAAAGGATGCGAGAACACAGGTGGATTCACAGTTATAATGCGCTGAGATAGCTGAAGCGTGGATTTTGATGGAAGAGTATGAGAGGCCACTGTGAAACATTTCTGTTAAGTATTCCAATATCTGAGGCATGTTCACCAATGATGCATCCTGTCCCTTGTTGACATTCCAGATGGTGAATCTCTTCCATTTGGCCGTATAGGTTTTTCTGGTGGAGGGTCTGCGTGCCTCTAGCAAAATTTCCTGAACTTTTTTGGAGAGTGAGTCATGGAACTCTCCAAGCTGTCAGCTTTAGGGTTTGCAGGTTCTGATGAACAGTCTTGTAACTGTGTTGAGTCAGGAGCAGAGGCCACTGAGGCAAGAGCCACGGTTTGGAGTGAGTTATGCTCAATAGTAGTGAATACCAGTGCTGCCTTGGCCAGTCTGGAGCTATCAAGATTCCCCTTGGCTGTTCTGCCTTGATCTTCAGTAACACCTCGATGAGCAAAGGTAGAGGAGGGAATGCATAAATTGTTGGAGCATTCCAGCTGAAGGAAAGAGCATCCGTTCTCCAAGCTAGAGGATGGTGTATCCTTGTGCAGAACCTTTCCAGGTGATGATTGAGATGAGATGCAAAGAGGTCTATGACTGGTCTTCCCCATGCAGATGCTATTTGTGCGAAAATGCGAGGGTGTAGCATCCATTCCTGAGGATCTAAGAAATTTCTGCTCAATCTGTCTGCCAGAACATTGTCCTTGCCCGGAACAAACTGGGATTGCAAGTAGATGTTCAGTTTCAGGGACTTTTCCCAAAGAATCATTGTTAGTCTGCAGAGGGGGTAGGAATGAGTGCCCCCTTGCTTGTTTATGTACCACATGACAGTGGTGTTGTCTGTTCTTATTAGCAGATGACCTTGTTGAAGAGATTTTCCAAAGGCTTCTATTGCATGCATCACTGCCAACATCTCTTTTTGATTTATGTGCTGATGCATCTCCATTGGAGTCCATTGCCCTTGAATGCATCTGCCGTCCATGTGCACCCCCCCATTCAAGGTCTGAGGCGTCTGTTGTAATAGTTTGACTTGTTTGAGGTTTGTTGAAAAGCATGCCTTCGTTTAAGTGACTTGCTTGAGCCCACCACAAAAATTCCTTTTGCAGGCACGGTATGAGTGGTATTATGTCTTCTAGGTTGTGGCTGTGTTGTGACCACACACTTTTTAGGTACCATTGCAGCTTTCTCATGTGTAGTCTTGCCAGAGGGATTAGAAGGATGCAAGAAGCCATGAACCCGAGGGCCTGCAAGGTCTTCCTAGCGGTCAGGTGGGTTAATTTTGCTAGGCCTCTGAAGTAAGCTGTTAAATGTTCTTGTTTCTCCTCTGTGAGGAAAGCCATTTGTAGCTGTGTGCCCAGTTTTGCTCCTAGAAATATAATCTCTTGGGATGGCAGTAATCTTGATTTTTGAATGTTGACTGTGTATCCCAATGCCTGCAGCAATTGAATGATGTAATCCAAGTGTCTTATCAAGGTCTGTTTGCTGTCTGCTTGTATTAGGCAGTCGTCCAGGTAAGGGTATATTTGAATCCCTTGGAGTCTGCAATGTGCCACTACTGATGCCAGGCATTTCATGAATACTCTGGGCGCAGTAGATAAGCCAAACGGCAATGCTGAGAACTGATAGTGCTCTGTTCCTACAAGAAATCTGAGGTATCTTCTGCAACTGTGTCTGATAGGGACATGCAGCTATGCCTCTTTGAGGTCCAGAGTAACCAGCCAAGACCCCTTGCCCAGCATGGGAAGAAGTTGCTGTAACGTCAGCATCTTGAATTTTGGCACCATGAGAAAAGTATTTAGAACGGACAAGTCCAATATAGGCCTCCATTGTTTTTCTTTTCTTGGAACAAGGAACAGTCTTGAATAAAATCCCTGGCCTTGTTCCTGAGGAGGAACCTTCTCTATTGCTTTTATTTGCAATAGCTTTGAGACTTCTATGAGTGCCTCTGCCCTCTGATTTTGTGGCAGATTTGGCATGCCTTGTCCTGTTGGTAAGGTATGGAAGTGGAACCTGTAACCGCTGTCTATTATGTCCAGAATCCAATTGTCCTGTGTTATAATGTGCCAGTTTTTTGAGAACAGAGATAATTTTCCGCCTATAGGTGCTTCTCTTTGAGCCTTGGTAGGTGGAGTGAAAGGTAAGTCATTGTGATTGTCCCTGTGGTGCAGGTGTACTACCTGTGCCATTTCTTTGATTTTGTGGTTGCCATTGGCGTCCCCTGTAGGAGCCTCTGTATTGCCCTCTACCTCGTGCACGCCTGTTCTTTCCCCTTTGAGACTTGTCAGAGTCTGGAAAGGACCAATTCTTTGAAGGCCAATTCCGGCTGAACCTTGGGGGCTGAACCTGGAGGAAATCCTTTACTGTTTGAACTGATTTTGCCTTCTCTTCAATAGATTTCAACACATCCTGAGCATTAGCTCCAAAAAGCTTCTGTTTATCCAGAGGTGCATCCAGGAGCTTAACTTTAACATGATCTGGCAGCGGCTAATCCTTCAACCAAGCATGTCTACGGATAACAGCCCCTGTCATAGCTGCCCTACATGAAGCCTCCAATGCATCATAACCACACTGTAGAAAATGATTACTAACCTGCTGTGTATTATGAACCAAATCCTGCAATGCCTTTCTATCTATAGGCTCAGGAGAGGCTATCTTTTTCTGCAAATCATCCAGTAAATAATCCTGGTACTGAAACATATGAAAAAGGCAGTTAAGAGACTTCATGGCAAGGGTGGTAGAGGTATAGACTTTTTTACCCCATCTCTCCAGGGACCTTGCTTCCCTGTCAGCTGGCAGTGGGTTCCTGGCTGAGGAGGTAGCCACTCCTTTGGGGCCCTGTGAAACAGTTTCTAGAGCCACAGAGTGGGCCTTAAAGAGATGCTTGTGAGTGTCAGGGACCCTATAATATCGGTCTGGCTTAACAGGAGCAGGAGGGAGAGAATCAGGGGAAGCACTGGAGTCGGAGAAAACATCATCCAGGACATCCAAAACTGGCGGAATAGCTAAAGGTCTGTGCTGGGGTAACTTAAGGAAGGTACATAGCCTTTTCCTGGAATCAGAAAATTCCTGACCCTGCCACTTAAAATGCTCCCTCATGGAGTGGAGGACTTCACCGAATGAAAAATCCTCTGGAGGGGAGGCAGAGGGAATAGATTCCTCAGCATCAGAGTCCTCATAGGCCTGGGAGGATTCTTCTTGGGTTTCTGAATGCTCTGAATCCCCAGAGTCTTCATCTGAAGAGAGGTTGTCTGCCTGCTCAGTTCTAGGCCTTTTTTCTGCAGGCGGCTGGGAACCTCTGTCTGGGTGAGGCTGAGACCCCCTAATAAGAGAAATCAGATCTGCAGCCAGAGACATGATTTGTTTGTCAGAAGAAGGAGCATGAGAAGCAGGTTTGGGATGGGCCTTGGCCTGGCTGGCGGCCTTAGCACGTGCAAAGGCCTTGATTGACATGGATACAGGAGGCCTAGCTGCCCCACGTGCAGGGGTAACTTTGTCCACTGGAATGGTGTCGGGTAGATCCAGAACTTTGGTTTCCGGAGGAAAATCAACAACCGGCACCGGAGTAGCCTCCGAGACCGAGGGATGAGTTAACGTGGTGTCGTCGGCCTGGAGCAGTTGAATTACCGCTTCCGAAGGGACCGAAGCACTCGCGGAGGGCTTAGGCGGTATATCGGTGGAAGACGCGGGCCGAGGATGTCGGTCCCGGTCCTTTCGTTTTTTGGTAGTTTGTGCTGTCGGTTGTTCCGATGGCATGTTGTAAGCGTAAGATTCGCCAAAAAAGTCTTCGGCAAACTCTGCCTGGCGCCTGAGAGTGCGCTTATTAAAGCAAGCACAGGCGGCACAGGCCGAGACGTCGTGGTCTGGGCCCAGGCAACGGAGGCAGTAAGAATGAAAAGTCCTTATGAGGTATTTGTTTACCACAAGACAAACAGTTATTAACTTTCTCAATTTGTTCTGACATCGGCTGAGGCAAGAAAAAATGTTCCCCAATGGGGTACTTAGCTTTTAGATGACTTCGGTAACTGAAAACACAGGAGCTGACCGACCGGCACTTGCGAACTGCTTCTGCTTCAGGCACCGCGCGGCAAGAAAGACTGAAGAAGATGGCGTCGGCTGATGCCTTTATACTCCAGCCGCTCTGACGTTGGGGAGGAGGCGACATCAGCCGACGCCGGACCCAGACTTTGGAATCTGGCCGACCGAAGGGCTGCCTGAGGCAGGACAACCCATATGTCAGGACTGCAGTTGCATTCTTGAAGGACATCACCCTAACAAAAGAGATATTCGTGATGATCTATATGGGTAATCTGCCTCCCAAACTAATATTGCCCCTTTCTGGATGACATGTAAACCAACACTGATGTAAAACAGAAGATAAGAAAAAAACATGGTGGGGCATTTATCTGAAAATGGGGCAGTAACAAGCACAGATGATGACTGTTCAAACTGACGTTCAGTGATGGCATTCTGACTGGCAGCAAAGAAGTTCTGAAGTGTGTGTGTTCATATGTCACCTTTATGGGCTACGTCTTGGTGGGGAGCATGCGTATGACGTACAATGCCTGTAAACAAAGGCTTTGGTATACTGGCTGGATGATGGTCTATCCTTGGCAGGAGATCCCTTATGTAAGGAATACTGCAATAGTGATAAGGAAAGACATCAACCTGTGTCTCTCAAACTACTACAAACCATATTTGTAGGTTCACTACCTTTGACCCTCCCCCAAAAAACAAAGCATCACTCCTAAAACTTAAAGCTTCCACCCCCTCAGCTGACAAACTCCCAGCTGAATATCTCCAGCTAGGTGCCAAAGCGATTGCCTACCCAATCTCTATACTAATAAACAGAACCATAACAGAAAGTACTATACCTTCCCTCTGGAAAATCTCACACATCATCCCTCTCTTCAAAGGAGGCGATTCATTTGAATACTCTAACTACCGCCCTATAGCACTGCTATCTCCGATTGCAAAAATAATGGAGAAATGCATCCACAAACAGTTACTAAATCACCTCCTTTCTAACAATCTCCTTGCTAACTGCCAACATGGCTTTCGTCCTTACCATAGTACCACTACAGCCTTATTATCATTTATTGACTCCATTAATATTAACCGTAATAGCAATCTTCTTTCATCAGCATTCTTTGTAGACCTGTCTAAAGCCTTTGATATGGTGAATCACCAACTCCTTCTACATCGATTAAAATCGCTCTCTCGATAATCTTGCCCTAACTTGGTTCACTTCCTATCTTCAAAACTGGAAACAAGCTGTTCTATGGAACAACAATCTCTCTGAACTTCTCCCCACCACCTTAGGGGTCCCTCAAGGCTCCATCTTAGGTCCTCTTTTATTTTCAGTCTTTATCAATGACTTGCATTTTGTCACGCCCATAACTACTTGTATTCAGTATGCTGACGACACCACCATCATTTGCTCTGCCACAAACCAAGCTGACCTTCACTACCTTACCCAAAAGATATTCACTACTATTGAGCAATGGTTCTCCAACCACTGTCTTCTCTTAAACCCTAAGAAAACTAAACTTCTCCTTTTCTTACCTACATACTTGTCTCCCTCTATTAATTTCACAATTACTTCTAACAATGGCACCCTTATCTCTCCTGACCAAACAACCAAACTATTGGGTATTACTACTGACAACCTACTAAAATTTGATTTTCACATCAACTCCAGCATTAAAGCAACTAATAGAAAGCTAGGCTCACTCTATAGAATCAGATCTTTCCTAACCCCTGAAGCAAGATCTACCATAGCAAGAACACATCTTATCTCCACTTTACTATATACTTCCCCCATTTATACTAATCTAAGCATAACATTAATAAGCTCACAACAGCCTACAACAACTTTGCAAGATTTGCCACTGCCTCTCCATATAAAACACATCACTGTCTGAACCTCTCTAACCTAGGATGGCTGGAATTACCCCACCTAATTCAGTACTATCAGCTTACAATTGCCCACAAAGCCCTTTACTACCCTGAAAACATACCCATGCTCTCCACCCTTATAAAACCATACAGCAACTTAAAAGCCCTACGCTCTTCTAATAAAATAATGATTCAAACATCTCTATCAAAGAATACAGCAGGTGACTCCATATTTTCCAACTCAGTCGGTAAAATCTGGAACCAACTTCCTCCAGACCTTACAGATCAGACTTCCACTACACAATTCAAGACCAAACTGAAACTCTTTCTTACTAACCACTGGCTTTGCTCTTGCATCAATCCCAGTTGATCTACCTCCTATTTGACCTCCTACCCTTCTCCTTTATTCCTCATACTTACTCCCTAATCTAATTCTTCAATTCATTCTTTTTTTCTCCTTTCAACCTGTAATATGACTACCTTAACTAAATAACTTTACTTCTCTAGTAACACTCCTGATAACTTTTTTAAGAACTTAATTCTTCTCTCCCTTTTCTTCCACATCTGTACTTAAATTACTTCCTTGTCTCTCTATACCCCTTTTTTTGTAACTTCCTTAAATTGTTGCTACTGCCTTTTTTATTTATTTATATCTATTTTTTGACTTAAAACCATTATGAATTTTGTATTTACTGTTTTGTTACCATGTAGTAGATAGTGGAGCTTTTCTCCTCGGGCCTCCACTGAAAATGGACTTGTATCCAGTTGGACTAGCCCGGTTAACAAATGTAAAATAATAAATAAATAAAATAAATCACTACAGTGTTATAACCAAAGCCAAATGGCTTCAGATAAAATAATGTACACTACTTCTGACTTCATTAACATACAAGCTAATGAACTAAACAGTCCACTAATGTGCTAGTCAAATCAACAAAAGAATCACAACATACAAGATCACAAACCTCCCTCCCTCCATCTCACCATTCCACAAACCAACCTCCATTCCAGATGACAGCTTCTCTATAATGGTCTGCAGATTCTGCAATCTCTCCCTAAAGAACTTTAATCCATCTTGCCATTCAATAACTTCAGGCAAGACTTCAAAAAAACACCTAAACAAAGCATCATGAAAAATGTTTCACATACGCATACCTCTCAACTGCATAGATTTTCACAGAATATCCATTTTTCATAAAAATTGTGTTTTTTCTGGCAAATTAGTGGAAAATAATTAAAGACTGATGTTCGAAAACAATGACAGACATTTGAGTTTCAGACTTAATAACCTTAAGAAAATCCATAGTAATGCAAGACCTGTAATTCTATCAACTTTATAAGTTTATAAGTGCAATATTTAAAAATTGTCCCCATTTTTGGGCCTTTGTCCCACTTTTAAGTCACAAAAATCTCACCACTTCAATGGATGAAACCAACTCCTAGTACAAAATGTAATCACTGACCACCAGAGGGCACCAGTTACACTAGCTATCCCATAATGAATTCAGAGAGAGAGAGAGAGAGAGACTCCTTTTGAATGTTGTTTACAACCCAGGTAGTTTTGTACCTAAGGAAGCTTACACTCATTCAGCAATTGGTTTGTAGGAACTTATGGATAAAAGTGGAGCTTTATAGAACTTTTTCCATGTGCAATGAGCATGTTGGATAACAGGAAGCTTTAACTATTAGTCTATGCTCAGTGAGCTGATCCATGTCTTCCAAATTTGCATGCACAAACTGTAATAGCCAACTTTGAAAAAACATTAGAATGCAGATTCATTTACAATAGATAAACTTGTTGATTTATGACAAGATGTGCTTAGTAAAGCCATGGGGGTGTCCATACAAGTATTTTTTTTTACTTATTATGCTGTTCTTTATATACACAAGACTGTTGTTGATTAGATTTACTTGCACGGACTGCTTAACCTGATTTTGAAACGGCATGTGTATGCAGACTCATTTGAAATGGACATATTTGCTGATTAGTCATAAGTTGTGAAGTGGAAGACACAGGGTGAGACTACAACTATTTTTTTTTTTTACAAACTTTGTTACTTTTTATATGGAAAGGTTGTAGAAATTTAAACAGAAATGACACAGTGATGCAGGCCTTATGTTTACATCTTGAAGGGGTTATTGAGCAGCTTTGTGTGTGTTTATTTGCTAGTTCTTATGACTTCCATCAGGGGTGTCTGAGTGCTATTAATATGATTATGCCTTTGATAGTATGAGAACTGTTTGCTACATATAAACATGCATGTATATTTTATTTAGGTACTTAATATGTTAATTTTACCAGCTTTTCATTATAGGCTGAATGTCTTATTTGTTTTTTATGATGAATGTGTTATTTGGGATTTTGCAAGCTGGAGTTTAGGTCAGGTGATTAGTATAACTGAAGAGTCAGTTGATTGTTTTATGTCATGTGACTACTCCATTTTTATTGGTTCATGGAGACTTAAATACAAATTCTTCTTCTTTCGAATACAAATATTTTGAGATACTTTATTGTATCTGAATAAGGGTGGTGGAAGCAATGCGAAAGCACTCGTACTTCATTAAACTCAAGTTATCTTTTAACTTCTGTGTCTACCGCCTCCTTGATTTTGCCTCTTGATTACGTGGTTTCATCCACTGATGTGAGATTTTTGTGAGTTTTTCATTTTGTTTTCACCTCATTTGTAGCATGGTAGAAAGTCGTTCAAATGAACTAGCTTATAATCCTATAAAAGGGAACTTGAATAAGAAATTCACTGAACTTTTGGATACCAATAATAATCCATTTATTGATATTGCGAACTGCTTATTGAGTGAGAAAACTGAAATACCAGCATATGATACAGTAGCACTCAAGTATACAAAGAGAATTTGAGGAGAAAATTATGAAATTAAAGAAACTGCAATGGCAAACTAAGTACTTTGAAGTCTGTTTACATCATCATATTATACCCAAAGGCCTACGTGTTTTGGTCATGCCCATGTATGGCTCACAATATCCTGAACTTTTAGCCAAGTGGAAGAAAGTTAACTTGGAGACAAGTATGAATTACATACATTTGTTAGTAGAATTTTTCAGACAGACTCAGGAGGCCTTAGTAAATGACTTACAAAGTTTGTTACAATAGCTACAAGAGAGTTTCCCCAAGGAGATAGCGATGGATACTACAGAACAATCAGAACAATTGTATGATTATATGCATATGTTTGAAAAGAAACACAGATGCAGAAGCATAAGAAATCAGCACGGGACTTAACTGATTTTCAAGCAGGCCAAGTATTTTCTTGGCCACCTGAATGCAGTAAGCCAAGAGACAGAATATTGAATAATCAAGCAGGTAGTCCCTGGAATGGCTAACAGCAATTCCGGTGTATCCACTCCTTCAAATGATTATCACAGGGTCCAACAACAATGTGGAACAGACTACATCCACCAATAGTAGTGATGTCATCACGTTGGTACACCAGGAAGAGGAACTCAGACCTAAAGCAGGTTCCATTTACAAGTAGATCAACAGTTTTTTTTCCTCAACTACCTCTACCCATAAGGAAACATACGGGACAGGACCGGCAACAGGAAAAGGAGGAATTTGTCCAGAGATTCAGTGGAGACACCGTCAGTCAAGAAGTTCTGGTCGCAGAACAACACAAGTTGAAATATAACTTGTCACAGTACACATTGAATAAGGATGAAAAGAAAGTGTTAAGTAAAGGACTGATGTTTGTTCCAGCAACTCACAGCAACATTTATGACACCATTCTGGAAGTGAAGCTGTACTGCAGGAACATTATGTTAAAATTGATGTATTCTAATAATAATGAGCAAGCTACATTTAAGAAATAGAGTGTTTATGTTCCTCATTTAAATCCGCTGTTGGAAGCTTTTATCAAAACATGTGAAAGATTTACATGCAATGCATACTGATAAAGGTAGGAAAGCAAAACAATTTTTCAACTTGACTAAACTGGAACATAGCAATAATGAACATATTATAATTTGTTCAGCAGATAAGGGAGGGGCAGTGGTGATCTTGGATAGGAGTTATTACACTGATAAAATGAATAGTATACTTTCTGACTTTGACACATGATAAAAATTGATATGCGTACTATACCATAAGACAAGCAGTACAATTTCAGATGATTTATATGAGATTTTCAACAGTTCTTTGATTTCTAAAGAACTGTATGATTATTTAATTGTAACTCATCCTGTCATCCCTATAATTAAAAGAGTACCTAAAGTTCACAAATCTATGGTAGAACCCCCACTTAGGCCAACAGTATCTGGAAGAGGATGGCTCACTGAGCCTATGTCTACATATGTGGAAAAAAACTTCAGACCTGTCATACAAATCTAAAGTCATTTTAAAAAAAAATTCTAAAGATTTTTTTAACTACTTTATTTGAAAATATAAAACAGTACTCTACCTGCTGAATTAATTTGTTCATGGTAATACCCAATGACCAGGGAGTGACTTGTATTAAACAGTACCCATCTAAACACTCTGAATACTCATCTAGACCTAGATCTGTTATGCATGATGGTAGACAGCATATTAGAAAACAATGTTTTCATGTTTAATGAAGAATATTTTCTACAGAAACAAGAGGTGGCCAAGGGTACCTCATGTGCCAACTCATATGCCAACATGGTTATGGTACAATGGCAGGGAGACGAAGTCTTGAATGGCCACAACAGTTTTTTTTCCGCATTTATATCACTACAAACATTTTGTGGATTATATTTTTTTGACTTTTTTGATTTGGCAAGGAGATGATAATACTCTAGATGAATTTTTGGTGTATTTAGAACACACCACTGACTTTTTAACTTCACCATGCAGAAATCTAATGAGAAAAATTTATTTTTTTTGGACGTACACATATCTTGAAACAGGTATCATTAAAACTAAAATACATAGGAAAAATGTTGGCCTAAAAATCTTGCATGCGCCCTCCACATGTATTTGAGAATGTGACTCAGGGGCAATTTTTGTGATCTTCCTTCCTTACTAGTAAAACAGCTAGATAGTGTTATTCAAGGAGTTATAAATCACTTAATGAATACATGATATTCATCAGATTTATGTGAAAAATATGTCACCAAGGTTAAGAAGGACAGGGATGGGAGAGCCAAAAGTACAGTTTTGTACCTACCATAAATGTAGATGTCCGATAGATATGCAACTGCAGTCATAACATATGGGTTGTCCTGCCTCAGGCAGCCCTCGGTCGGTCGTATTCCAAAGTCTGGGTCCGGCGTCGGCTGGTGTCGCCTCCTATCCGATGTCAGAACGGCTGGAGTATAAAGGCATCGGCCGACGCCATCTTCTTCAGTGTTTCTTGCCCCAGATGCCAGGTGCCCTCCTAGGAAGGCTAAATTTGATGAATGGATAAACAATTCCAGACATGCACAACAGTAATAAACAGATACACCATAGGAGATACCCCCAGCTAATAGGAATAGGGGTAGTGGACCCATAAAGAAAGTTGCAGAGGGGT
This sequence comes from Protopterus annectens, assembly GCF_019279795.1. Lineage (NCBI taxonomy): Eukaryota > Metazoa > Chordata > Ceratodontiformes > Protopteridae > Protopterus > Protopterus annectens. The sequence continues at coordinate 1,823,204,290 of NC_056725.1, forward strand.
AGGAGGGTGGGAAAATCCGACTGCAGTTGCATATCTATCGGACATCTACATTTATGGTAGGTACAAAACTGTACTATATCCTTCAAGAATGCAACTGCAGTCATAACATATGGGTTGAATACCATAGCCAAGCTGGGGGTGGATGGAACTAAGGAAGGGATGGTGTAGCTAAAATGCCCTTCAGGACTGCCGAAGCAAAGCCTGCTCGGGATCTGGAGTATAAAGGCAGGTTGTAGTGCTTGGTAAATGTATGCATGGAGCTCCATGTAGCAGCCTCTAGAATGTCCTTTGTAGCCACTCCTCTTAGGAAAGCTGTGGATGTGGCTATAACTCTGGTGGAGTGTGGCCTAATATTGGCTGGCACACCTTTTCCATGAAAAGAATAGCAGAATCTGATGCAGTGTCCAATCCATTTTGAAATTGTTTGTTTGGAGATTGCTTTTCCTTGTACTCCAGCAGCATAGGCTACAAACAGTTGGTCAGACATTCTGGTGGCCTTAGTTCTGTCCAAGTGAAGTTGCCTGTGTATGTCCAAAGTATGCAGCAGTTTTCCCCCCTGTTTTGAGGATTGGGGAAGAAAGTAGGCAGGTGAATGGCTTGATTTAGAGACACCCTGGAAATTACTTTTGGCATGAATGAAGGATTGGGAGAGACTCTGTCCTGATGAAAAATGAGAAAAGGAGGTACTGCCATCAGTGCCTGTATCTCCGAGACTCTTCTTGCTGATATCACTGCCAATAGGAAAACCATTTTCCATGAGAGAAATTGCATTTCTGAAGTTGCTGCTGGTTCAAAGGGAGGAAGAGTTAATTTTTCCAAGACGAAATTGAGGTCCCATGCAGGTACTGGCGGTTTTCTGGGAGGTTTGATATTCTTTATCCCTCTTAGGAACTGTCTTAGCAAAGGATGGGAAAACACAGGTGGATCACAATTGTATTTTGCTGAGATTGCTGAGGCGTGAATCTTTATGGAAGAATATGAGAGACCAGTATGAAACATTTCTGTCAAGTATTCCAATATCTGAGGTATACTCAATACTGTTGTATCCTGACCCCTGTTGGCATTCCAGATGACGAATCTCTTCCACTTGGCTGAATAGGTTTTTCTGGTGGAAGGTCTGCGTGCTTCCAGTAAGATCTCTTGAACTTTTTTGGAAAGAGAGATATCGGAAGGAGTTATGGTAACCTCCAGGCTGTCAGATGCAATGTTTTCAGGTTTTGATGAACAGTCCTGTAATTGTGTTGTGTTAGAAGCAGAGGCCATAGGGGCAGAGGCCACGGTTTGGTCAGAGTTATGCTCAACAGCAATGGGTACCAGTGCTGCCTTGGCCAGTCAAAATGCCTGTTGGTTGTTCTGCTTTGATCTTCAGTATCACCTTGGTCAGCAGTGGTAGAGGAGGGAATGCATAAATTGTTAGGGAATTCCAGCTGAAGGAGAGAGCATCCATTTTCCAGGCTAGAGGATGGTGGGTCCTTGTACAGAACTTTTCCAGGTGATGATTCATGTGAGAAGCAAAGAGATCTATGTCCGGTCTTCCCCATGTCCCTGTTATTTGTGAGAAAATGTGAGGATGCAGCATCCATTCGTGTGGATCCAAATAATTTCTGCTCAGCTTGTCCGCCAGTACATTGTCCTTGCCTGGGACAAACTGGGATTGCAAATGTATCTTCAGACTCGGGGATTTTTCCCAGAGAATCATTGTTAGTCTGCAGAGGGGATAAGAATGAGTGCCTCCCTGCTTGTTTATATACCACAAAACAGTGGTGTTGTCTGTCCTTATTAGCAAATGTCCTTGTTGAAGTGATTTTTCGAACGTCTCGCTTGCATGCATCACTGCCAACATCTCTTTTTGGTTTATGTGCAGATGTCTTTCTCTTGGTGTCCATTGACCTTGAATGCATCTGCCCTCCATGTGCGCCCCCCATCCATGATCTGAGGCGTCTGTTGTAATCACTTGACCTGCTTGAGGTTTGTTGAAAGACATGCCTTTGTTTAACTGACTTGCTTGAGCCCACCACAAAAATTCTCTTTGCAGACATGGAATGAGTGGGATTACGTCCTCTAGGCTTTGGCTGTGTTGGGACCATAAGCTTTTTAAGTACCATTGCAGCTTTCTCATATGAAGTCTTGCCAAAGGTATCAGAAGAATGCAAGATGCCATGAACCCCAGGGCCTGCAGGATTTTCCTTGCAGTCAGCTGGGAGAGCTTTGCTAGGCCTTTGAAGTACTCTGGTAACTGCTGTTGTTTTTCCTCTGTGAGATAGGCCATTTGTGTTTTTGTGTCCAGTTTGGCTCCTAGGAAAGTTATCTGTTGGGATGGCAGTAGTCTTGATTTTTGAATGTTGACTGTGTATCCCAAGGCCTGTAGTAATTGAATGACATAGTCCAAGTTTGCTATCAAGGTTTGTTTGTTGTCTGCTTGTATGAGACAGTCGTCCAGGTAGGGGTATATTTGAATCCCCTGGAGTCTGCAGTGTGCCACTACTGATGCCAGGCATTTCGTGAACACTCTGGGCGCAGTAGATAAGCCAAACAGCAATGCTGAGAATCGATAATGCTCTGTCCCTGCAAGAAATCTGAGGTATCTTCTGCAGCTTTGTCTGATTGGGACATGCAGGTATGCCTCCTTGAGGTCCAGAGTGACCAGCCAAGACTCCTTGCCCAGCATGGGAACGAGTTGCTGCAACGTCAGCATTTTGAACTTTGACACAATGAGAAAGGTATTTAGAGTAGACAAGTACAGTATAGGCCTCCATTTGTTTTCTTTTCTTGGAACAAGGAACAGTCGAGTAAAATCCCTGGCCTTGTTCCTGAGGAGGGACCTTTTCTATTGCTTTAATATTTAACAGCATTGAAACTTGGATGAGTGCCTCTGCCCTTTGATGATGTGGCAGGTTCGGCATGCCTTGTCTTATTGGTAAAGTATGGAATCTGTAACCTTTGTCTATTAAATCCAGAATCCAGTTGTCCTTGGTTAAGATATGCCAGTTTTTTGAGAATAAGGATAATTTTCCGCCCAAAGGTGCTTCTCTTTGAGCCTTTGTAGGTGGTATGAAAGTCAAGTCATTGTGATTGTCCTTGTGGTGCAGCTGGACTGCCTGCGCCACTTCTTTGATTTGATGGTTGCCATTGGAGGCCCCTGTAGGAGCCTCGGTGGTATTGCCCTTTACCTCGGACACGCCTGTTTTTTCCCCTTTGAAACTTGTCAGTGTCTGGAAAGGACCAATTCTTTGAAGGCCAATTCCTGCTGAATCTGGGTGGCTGAACCTGGAGGAAATCTTTGACTGTCTGTACTGATTTAGCTTTTTCCTCAATGGACTTAACACATCTTGTGCATTAGCACCAAAAAGCTTCTGTTTTTCCAGAGGTGCATCAAGTAACTTTACTTTAACATGTTCAGGCAATGGCTGTTCTTTTAACCAAGCATGTCTACGTATAACAGCCCCAGTCATAGCTGCCCTACATGAAGCCTCCAATGCATCATAACCACACTGAAGAAAATGATTGCTAACCTGCTGAGTGTTATGTACTAGATCCTGCAATGCCTTTCTATCAACAGGCTCAGGAGAGGCTAGCTTTTTCTGTAAATCATCCAGTAAAAAATCCTGGTACTGAAACATATGAAAAAGGCAATTAAGTGACCTCATGGCCAGGGTGGTAGAGGTATAAACTTTTTTACCCCATCTTTCAAGGGACCTAGCTTCCCTATCCGCTGGCAGTGGAAGTAGCCACTCCCTTGGGGCCCTGTGAAATAGTTTCTAGATCCACAGAGTGGGCCTTAAAGAGATGCTTGTGAGTGTCAGGGACCCTATAATATCTGTCTGGCTTGACAGGAGCTGGAGGGAGAGAATCAGGGTTAGCACTGGAGTCAGAGAAAACATCATCCAGGACATCCATAACTGGAGGGATAGCTAAGGGTCTGTGCTGGGGTAGCTTGAGGAAGGTACGTAGCCTTTTCCTGGAATCAGAGAATTCCTGACCCTGCCATTTAAAATGCTCCCTCATAGAGTGTAGGACTTCACCGAACGAAAAATCCTCTGGAGGAGAGGCAGAGGGAATTGATTCCTCAGCATCAGAGTCCTCATAGGCCTGGAAGGATTCTTCTTGGGTATCTGAAGGCTCAGAATCCCCAGAGGCTTCGTCTGAAGAGAGGTTGTCAGCCTGCTCAGTTCTGAGCCTTTTCTCTGCAGGCGGCTGAGAACCTCTGTCTGGATGAGGCTGAGACCCCCTGATAAGAGAAATAAGATCTGCAGCAAGAGACATGATCTGTTTATCAGAAGAAGGGGCCTGGGCAGTAGGTTTAGGATGGGCCTTGGCCTGGCTGGCGGCCTTAGCACGTGCAAAGGCCTTGATGGACATGGATACAGGAGGCCTATAGCTGCCCCACGTGCAGGAGTAACATTGTCCACTGGAATGGTGTCAGGTAAATCCAGAACTTCTGTATCTGGAGGAAAATCAACAACCGGCACCGGAGTAGGTTCCGAGGCCGAAGGACGTGTTAACGCTGTGTCGCCGGCCTGGAGCGGTTGAATAACCGCTTCCAAAGGGGCCAAGGCACTCGCAGAGGGCTTAGGAGGTGTATTGGTGCAGGACGCGGGCCAAGGATGTCGGTCCCGGTCCTTTCATTTTTTGGAAGGTTGAGTTGTTCCGACGGCATGATATATGCGAAGGATTCGCCAAAAAAGTCTTCGGCAAACTCTGCCCGGCGCCTGAGAGTGCGCTTGTTAAAGCAGGCACAGGCAGCACAGGCCGAGACGTCGTGGTCTGGGCCCAGGCAAGGAAGGCAATAAGAATGGAAGTCCTTATGAGGTATTTGTTTACCACAAGACAAACAATTATTAACTTTCTCAATTTGTTCTGACATCGGCTGAGGCAAGAAAAAATGTTCCCCAACGGGGTACTTAGCTTTTAGATGACTTTGGTACTGAAAACACAGGAGCTGACCGACTGGCACTTGCGAACTGCTTCTGCTTCGGGCACCGCGCGGCAAGAAAGACTGAGGAAGATGGCGTCGGCCGATGCCTTTATACTCCAGCCGTTCTGACGGAGAGGAGGCGACACCAGCCGACGCCGGACCCAGACTTTGGAATGCGGCCGACCGAGGGCTGCCTGAGGCAGGACAACCCATATGTTATGACTGCAGTTGCATTCTTGAAGGACATCATCACTTCTCCATACCACGCAGTAGGGTACCCCTAATCAATGAGGTAGCAAATATCAACAAGGATGACTTTTAACATATACTTCAGACAATGGGCAGACTATGAACACTATCAGAAGAATTGGCACATCTTATTATCAGATAAACATATACATGAGTTGCTGGGTGATCATCCACGAGTAGCTTATAAAAATAGCAAATCCTTGAAACCGAAATTATGCTATAATGAATTAAGGCAATGAGTACAACAGATTTCTCAGAGGAAGGGAACTTATAGCTGTAGAAATTGTTGTGTGTTTCAATACATGGTCAATGGTGACACATTTATACACCCAGACACAGTGAAGGAATATAAGATGAAGTTTTATGTGGATTGTTCCATGCATAATGTAGTTTACCTTGCTATCTGCAAGGAATGTTACAGTTTTTACGTAGAAAAAACAAAAAGAACGTTGAGGGAGAGAGTATGTGAGCATGCATATAAAATTAAGAAAAGTACAGTTTTGTACCTACCATAAATGTAGATGTCCGATAGGTATGCATTTGCAGTCATAACATATGGGTTGCCCTGCCTCAGGCAGCCCTTCGGTCGGCCGGATTCCAAAGTCTGGGTCTGGCCTCGGCTGATGTCGCACTTTCCCCGTCAGAGCGCCTGGGGTACAAAAGCATCAGCCGACGTCATTTTCCTCAGTGTTTCTTGCCCCAGATGCCAGGTGCCCTCTAGGAAGGCTAAATTTGGAGGAATGCAATAAAATCCAAACATTTTCAAAAATACATACATATATATATATATATATATATATATATATATATATATATATATATATATACATACAAACAAATACACCATAATAGATCCCCCAGCTAGCTAATAGAGGGGTAAGCACCCTAGGGATACCACAGAGGGGAAGGAGGGAGGGTAAACCTGACTGCAGATGCATACCCATCGGACATCTACATTTATGGTAGGTACAAAACTGTACTATGTCCTTCAAGGATGCATCTGCAGTCATAACATATGGGTAGAATACCATAGCCCATCTGGGGGAGGAGGTACTAAGAAAAAGATGGTGTAGTTAAGAGACCCTGCAGGACTGCAGTAGCAAAACCTGCTCTGGATCTGGAGTAAAAGGGTAAATTGTAATGCTTGGCAAAAGTATGCACGGAGCTCCATGTAGCAGCTTCTAAAATGTCCGTGGTAGCCACCCCTCTTAGGAAGGCTGTAGTGGTGGCTGTGGCTCTCGTGGAATGAGGCCTAATATTCACAGGAACAGTCTTTCCATGAAAGGAGTGGCAAAAGCGAATGCAATTTCCTATCCATTTTGAGACTGTCTGTTTGGAAATTGCTTTTCCTTGTGTCCCAGCAGCATATGCTACAAACAGCTGGTCAGTCTTTCTGTAACTTTTAGTTCTGTCCAAATAGTAGCGTAATTGCCTATGGATATCCAGGGTGTGTAGAAGTTTCTCCCCTTTATTTTGTGGATTTGGGAAGAAAGTAGGCAAATGAATTGCTTGGTTCAAGGATACTCTAGATATCACCTTTGGCATAAAGGTTGGGTTGGTTCTTAATGAAACTCTGTCCTGATGAAAAATAAGAAATGGCTGCACTGCCATCAAAGCTTGTAACTCAGATACTCTTCTTGCTGAAGTTATGGCCAGAAGGAATGCAGTTTTCCAGGATAGATACTGTGGATCAGCCGTTGCTGCTGGTTCAAATGGAGGGAGTGTTAGTTTTTCCAGCACAAAGTTAAGGTCCCAAGTAGGTAGAGGTGGTCTCCTTGGAGGATTAATGTTCTTGATCCCTCTGAGAAATTGTCTTAAGAGAGGATGCGAAAAGACAGGAGGATTTACATTGTATTCTGCTGAAATTGCTGAGGCATGAATTTTAATGGAAGAGTAAGACAGGCCATTGTGGAACAATTCTGCTAAGTATTCCAGTATGTGTGACATGCTCATCACTGTCACATCAAGGCCTTTCGTTGTGTTCCAACAGAGAAATCTTTTCCATTTTGCTGAGTATGCCTTCCTTGTGGAAGGGCGGCGAGCTTCCATAATAATATCCTTTACCCTCTGGAATAAGCTGTCCCTGGGAGGAGTCACGGTATTCTCCAGGCAGTTAGCTGCAAGGTCTTTAGGTTGGGATGCAGGATCTTGTAATTGTTCTGCGTCAGAAGAAGAGGCCATAATGGGAGAGGCCACGGTTTTGTCTGTGATAAGCTCTTCAATAGTGGGTACCAATGCTGCCTTGGCCAGTCTGGAGCTATTAGAATCACTTTTGGCTGTTCTGCCCTGATCTTCAGTAAAACCTTGGACATTAATGGAATTGGTGGGAAAGCATAGATTTTTCGGGCTTTCCAGCTGAATGAGAGAGAGTCCACCTTCCATGCTTGTGGATGGTATGTCCTTGTGCAAAAAATTTCCAGTTGATGATTGTGGGGTGAGGCGAACAGATCTATCTCGGGCCTTCCCCATGTCTGTGTTATGAGTAAAAAGATGTCTGGGTGCAGCATCCATTCGTGTGCATCCATGGTAGTTCTGCTTAAGCTGTCTGCCAGAGTATTGTCTTTCCCTGGCACGAACTGGGCCTGTAGTTGTATATTGAGTTTCAAACAAAGATCCCATAGATTCATAGCCAGTCTGCATAGAGGGTAGGAATGTGTGCCTCCTTGCTTGTTTATGTACCACATTACTGTGGTGTTGTCTGTCCTTATTAGCAGGTGGCCTTGTTGAAGGAAAGGTTTGAAAGCCTCGATTGCATGTATCACTGCCAACATTTCCTTTTGGTTTATGTGCATTCGCAGCTGTCCTTGAGACCATAGCCCTTGGATACATTTGTCCTCCATGTGTGCTCCCCAACCTCGATCTGAAGCGTCTGTGGTGATGGTTTGATTTTCTTTTGGTTTGACGAAGGGCAACCCTCTGTTTGTCTGGCAGGCGGGAGCCCACCACAGGAATTCCTTCTGAAGGCAAGGTATGACTGGAATCAGAGTTTCTAAGCTGTGACTGTGCTGAGTCCATACACTCCTTAGGTACCATTGCAATCTTCTCATATGTAGCCTGGCTTGTGGGATCAGTATTATGCAGGGTGCCATGAAACCCAGGGCCTGCAGGATTTTCCTTGCAGTTAGCTGAGTTTGTCTCGTCAGATTCTTGAAGTAATCTGGAAGTTGTTTCTGTTTTTCTTCTGTGAGAAATGCCATTTGGGTGGTTGTATCCAGATCTGCACCCAAAAATGTTATCCTTTGGGATGGCTCAAGTCTTGATTTTTGGATGTTGACTGTGTATCCCAAGGCCTGTAGTAGCTGGATGGCAGAGTCCAAGTCCTTTAACAATTTTGTCTTGCTGTCCGCTTGTATCAGGCAGTCGTCCAGATATGGGTAGATTTGAATCCCCTGAAGTCTGCAGTGTGCAATTACTGATGCCAGGCATTTCGTGAACACTCTGGGCGCAGTAGATAAGCCAAAGGGCAATGCTGAGAATTGATAATGCTCTGATCCTGCAAGAAATCTGAGGTGTCTTCTGCAACTTTGTCGAATGGGGACATGCAGGTATGCCTCCTTGAGATCTAGAGTCATCAGCCAAGACTCCTTGCCCAGCATGGGAAGAAGCTGCTGTAGGGTCAGCATCTTGAATTTCGGAACAATGAGGTAAGTGTTCAGTGCGGACAGATCGAGAATAGGCCTCCATTGATTTTCTTTTCTTGGTACAAGGAATAGCCTTGAATGAAAACCTTGGCCTTGTTCTGAGTGAGGAACCTTCTCTATGGCTTTCATTTGTAGTAATTTGGTGATTTGCTTCAAAGCCTCTGCCCTCTGATTTGGTGGCAGGTCTGGCATTCCTTGTCTTTTTGGCAATGTGTGGAAATGGAACCTGTATCCTTTGTCTATTATTTGCAGCATCCATGAGTCCCTTGAAATGTAATGCCAATTTTCTGAAAACAAAGAAAGCTTTCCGCCCAATGGTGCTTCTAATTGAGCCCTGGTCGGTGGGGTCAAAATTAAGTCATTGTGTTTGTCCTGGTGTAGCAGATGTTGTTGCTGTACCTGCACCACCTCTCTGGTTGGATGGCTGCCACTGACGGCCTCTGTAGTGGCCTCTATCTTGCCCCCTACCTCTGGTACGCCTGTTCCTTCCTCTCTGTGATCTGTCTGAGTCTGGAAAGGACCAATTCTTAGTAGGCCAGTTTCTGATGAATCTCAGTGGTTGTACCTGTAGAAAGTCCTTGACTTTTTGCATAGATTTTGCCTTTTCTTCAAACTTCTTTAAGACCTCCTGGGCCGTGGAACCAAATAATTTTTGTTTTTCCATTGGAGCATCCAGGAGCTTAGCTTTAACATGGTCCGGTAGAGATTGCTCCTTCAACCAGGCATGCCTTCGTATAACTGCCCCTGTCATTGCTGACCTACATGAAGCTTCCAGTGCATCATAGCCACATTGCAGAAAATGGTTGCTAACCTGCTGTGAGTTATGTACCAGATCCTGAAGAGATTTTCGGTCAAGGGGCTCAGAGGAGGAAAGTTTCTTATACAATTCATCTAACAGATACTCTTGGTACTGAATCATATGGAATTGGCAATTTAATGCCCACATAGAGAGAGTTGCGGAAGTATAAACTTTCTTTCCCCATCGCTCTAAAGCTCTAGATTCCCTTTCAGAAGGTAAAGGATTTTTAGCAGTGGCAGCTGCAACCCCTTTAGGGCCCTGTGAAATGGTTTCTGGGTCTGCAGCGTGGGCCTTGTACAGGTGAAAATGAGAATCCGGAACCCTGTAGTACCTATCAGGTTTAGCAGGAGCCGGAGGTAGAGAATCAGGGGCTGTACTAGCATCAGAGTACACATCATCAATAACATTCAAAACAGGAGGAATAGCCAAAGGCCTATGCTGAGGTAAATGTAAAAAGGTCCTTAATCTTTTTCTGGAATCAGAAAATTCCTGGCCCTGCCATTGGAAATGCTCTCTCATAGAATGCAGTGTCTCACCAAAAGAAAACTCTTCAGGAGGGGAGGCCGAAGGAATGGATTCTTCAGCATCAGAATCCTCGTAGGCCGAATAAGCCTTCTGCTGGTGCTCTGACAACACAGATTCATCCGTAGACTCATCTGAAGAGTGGGGGTCAGAGGGCTCAACCCTGGGCCTTTTGTCTGGGGGTGGAAGAGAGCCCCTGTCCGGGTGAGGCTGAGAACCTCTAATTAAGGAGATAAGGTCCTCTGCTAGGCTGAGAATTTGAGTGCTGGTGGAAGGCCTCTGACAGGTAGACTTGGGAGGCAAAGCTTTGGTAAGTTTGGCAGCTTTAGCCCTAGAGAAGGCCTTAAAGGACATGGATGCAGGGGGTCTGGCTGCACCACATGCAGGGGTGGACTTGTCTAAAGGGGTGGTGTCGGACATGTCCTGGACACCGGTTTCCGTAGGTAGTTCGATAACCGACTCGGCTGGAGCCTCCGAGGCAGAGGATGTCGGTTGTAATGATTTGGTAACAGGAAGCACCGAGGACTCTGTTTCAGCCGAAACAGAGACACTCGCGGTAGGCCGGACCGAGGTTTCAGCCGAAACCGCGGGCCGCGAGGGTCGGTCCTTGTCCTTCCGTTTTTTAACTACATGTGAAGTCGGAGTATCCGACGGCATTATATATGCAAAGTTAGCCCCAAAGTATTCCTCTGCAAACTCCGACCGACGCCTAAGCGTTCGTCGGTTGAAGGAAGCACAGGCAGAGCAGGCTGAGACGTTGTGGTCTGGGCCTAAGCAAGGGAGACAGTAAGAGTGGAAATCCTTATGAGGTATTTGTTTCCCACAAGTTAAACAATTATTTACTTTATCTGACATCGGCTGAGGCAAGAAAGAGTCCGCAACGGGGTACTTAGCTTTTTCGAAGTCTTCGGTAGCTGAATCAAAGGAGCTGGCCGACCGGCACTTGCGAACTGCTTCGGGCACCGCGCGGCAAGAAAGACTGAGGAAAATGGCGTCAGCTGATGCTTTTGTACCCCAGACGCTCTGACGTCGGGGAAAGTGCGACATCAGCCGAGGCCAGACCCAGACTTTGGAATCTGGCCGACCGAAGGGCTGCCTGAGGCAGGACAACCCATATGTTATGACTGCAGATGCATCCTTGAAGGACATCAAGATCTTACAGTGGCCACGGCCAAGCATGTACATGACACTAACACAGCACAGTTTTAGTTTTTTAGTGTTACAACTGTTGAATGATAACATGAGATTGGGGAACATGGTGAACAAAACAGAACAAGAGCAGCAAAAAATGGATTATTAGGTTACAAGCTAACAGGAAACACGGTTTAAATGAGTGTTTGCTTGAAACCTTTTCTAGCAGATATATCACTTATTAGGTAATTACCTGTACTCATTTAGATGTATGTCGTTACTCATTTAGATATATGTCATTTTTTAGTCCATTTTTACTTATATCTATTTTTGTCTGCACCTGTGGATTATCACAGTATAGTATGCATTTGCCTTAGCATTTCATATTACTGTAGTTTAGGTGTATATCGGACACACATGTATTTGTTGTATACATTTAAAGTTTAGGTTTAGGCATTTTTAACTATGTTTTTGCACATGAACTTTTTATGCAGCTTTGTAATTTAGGCGTCTTTTTTTTTTTCATTAGTTTATCAACAAGTTTTTTTTTTTTTTGCATTATATGAGCATTTTTTCAGTTAGCTCAATGAGATTGATTCATATTTGTCATTGACCACCAGAGGGCTCCAGTTACACTAGCTATCCTGTAATGAATTCACAGAGAGACTCTCCTCTTGAATGCTATTTACAACCCGGGTAGTTTTCAGCCTAGGGAAGCTTACACACATTCAGCAATTGGTTCCTAGGAACTTATGCATAAAAGTGGAGCTTTTTGTGAGTACAAATTAGAGTAGAACTTTTTTCATGTGCAATGAGCATGTTGGAAAACAGGAAGGTTTAACTATTAGTCTGTGCTCAGTGAGCTGATCCATGTCTTCCAGATCTGTATGCACAAACTGTAGCAGCTGACTCTGAAAATGCATTAGAATGCAGACTCATTTACAATAGACAAACCTGTTGATTTATGGCAGGATGTGCTTAGTAAAGACATGGGGGTGTCCATACAAGTATTTTTTACTTATTTTGGTGTTTTTTATATACACAAGACTGTTGTTGATTAGATTTACTTGCACGGACTGTAACGATTTTGAAACGGCATCTGTATGAAGACTCATTTGAAATACACATTTGCTGTTTAGTCATAAGCTGTGTTAAGTGGAAGCCATGGGGGTGAGAACATAACTAATTTTTTTACAAACGTTTTTTATAGGGAAAGGTTGTAGAAATTTAAATAGAAATGACACAGTGATGCAGGCCTTATGTTTACATCTTGAAGGGGTTATTGAGCAGCTTTGTGTGTGTTTATTTGCCATCAGGGGTGTCGGAATGCTATTAATATGATTATGCCTTTGATAGTATGAGAACTGTTTGTTATATATAAACATGCATGTATATTTCATTTAGGTACTTAATATGTTAATTTTACCAGCTTTTCAGCTTTGCATTATAGGCTGAATGTTTTATATTTGTTTTTTATGATGAATGTGCTATTTGAGATTTTGCAAGCTGGAGTTTAGGTCAGGTGATTAGTATAACTGAAGAGTCAACTGATTGTTTGTGACTACTCCTAGTATTTTTATTGGTTCATGGAGAAAATACAAGTATTTTGAGATGTTATTTTACTGTATCTGAAGAAGCCTTGTGGAAGCAAAGTGAAAGCGCTCATACTTCATTAAACTCAAGTTATCTTTTAACTGCTGTTTCTACCACCTCCTTCGTTTTGCCTCTACCACTTTTACTTGTAGCTTTGTTCAGATTTTCTTGCTCTAAGAGGTTGAGAGGTATGTACCAAGGCATTACCACAGAATACCACTGGCTCAATATCCTTCACAGGAAGCACAACACTAACAGACATTTATCTACCTCTCCATCTCCTATCTTGCATCTCAACTCCCTCCCGCCTTATCCCTTAACTTTCCAACTCACCACCCTCTTCTCCCCTTTCTTTCTTTCACTCCCCGTTGAAATCTATGGGATCCCTGGTTTACCAAAGCATTAACACTGTACTACATTCAAATGTGTGACAGTTCTTACATGCATTTCTTACTAGTGTTTTGTTATATTCCTACTGCTGTTTAATTGGATTTACCAATGCTTAATGCATTACCAATGATGAATACTCCTCCGTCTTCAACTTTTGCTTTAATGTTTACTGGGACTCCCTTTGGCTACATATGAAAACTGCCCATTTGGATCAGTGCTCTACACCGATTCAACAAAGAATCAACTTCAGTGTGTGTCTTGAAGTCATAACTGAACCTCAATCTTTAGCTGATGCAAATGGTAACCAATCACTTTACTGCAAACTACTTTACAGTAGAATTACCTGCAGCACTATTAAATTATGTAAATCTCAGACATGTTTCTACAGTTGCATACAAATCCCTATTTATTACAGTATCCAAAACTCCCACAACACAGCTGCAAAACACAAAAGCAAAGAATAAAGGGTTTCTGTTAAACAGTTTGCAACCATTTTTCATGTGTAAATTATATAGATAAAAGGAAAAACTGTGGCATGACAATGTTATCTGCTTCAGTAGGACAAGTTTGCCAGTCTGTGCCCCCCCTCAGCATAACACAGTTACAGTCCATTAGACAACGAGTTGCATGCAAGATTTCTAAGCACATCAGCATGACTTCTTATGAGAACACAAAAACTAAGTAGAGTTATCATAATCACTTACCTTCCATTCATAATCGAGTTGCTTCATTGCCCGACAAACCTCTGCCATGATATCATTTGGTCGACTTTGACTTCGGATTCCAAGATGCCACTTGGCTCTTCTTACCCCTTGGTGTTTAGACTTCTGGGGGTTTAGTTCATCTAATGTGTGGCGCCCCCTTGGCATTTCAGCTATCAAAAATGGCACTCGCTCAGGGTGGGGCCTGGAAACAAAATGCTGTTCATCCAGGAAAGACTCTGAAGGACTTGTAGCCAAGTAAAAGTCCTTAGCTTCATTCATGATCCTCCTATTGTCTAAAATGAGGTGATAAGCAACTGCAAGAGGATCCTGATGCTTTCGGTTATACAGACAGTTCAGAACTTCCTCCTCTGTACACTCACATTTTTCGCACACCTCCTTTAATGCTTCATCATCAATAACTGTGTTACTATATGCTGGGTCCTCAGGAAAAAGGTATTTTGGAAGGTTCTGTTTAAACCACTCATGTTCCCTGTTGGAAGAAAAAGAGAGAAACAAGAGATTTAATATGCTGTACACCGAATACCTAAGCAGTTACTATGTCGTGTAGAATCAAGCTGAAAAATGAGATTAAATATTTTAATTCCAGACTTTCCAGGGTTCTATAATGTATATTGTTCTTCCATTTTTTAAGTCAGATTTTAGTTTACTTTTGCCATGTTTTTCTATTATACATATTCCAAACTGCCAGTAAAAGACACTGGCCAGTACTGAGACAGCTATAGTGCACAGCAAACCGCTAACAAGAGCTTTTTTTTATTCTTTCATAGATTATTTATACATATATAGCTACAGTATGGTAAACGCTTTTGCAAAAACTTGGGGAATGTCTTAGAATCCAACAGTGTCCTGGGGGACGTGATCTACATTTCACTGGGGGTTTGACTATACAGTCTGATTATGCCCAATCCACTATCCCCCTGACTAATCTCAGTTGTGTGGTAAAGCTCGAGGGGCAAGCATACAATGGAGCCATGTGGCATATTGCCCTGTCTCTGTGGCAGTTTAGCCATGCCCAACACCCTGCCTCTTCTAAGCTATGTCCCCTCTCATGCAACATCCCTAGCCTCTGCCAAGGACTGCAGCTGGGAACTCCCACATAACTTCCCACCCTTCCCTGGGATAGGCATACCCATTCTGCCCCAACCACTCTGTCAGTTGCCAGAGACACTAATCATACTCTGGTCATCTGAGAGTTGTCTATTTCTCTTACAGTCATAACAAATGAAAAGCCGATTGGAAGCTCACGTCTTTTGTCCTGTCAATGTAGTATCTGAAGTGCCTGTGGACAACCAAACAATGGAGTATTGTGTACTTTATTTTTTGGTTTAGGAAAGAGCACTGGAAGGTGAATACATTGATTTAAAGTAAAATCTCATACTACCTTTAGCATGAAAGAAGGGTTAGTTTTTTAAAATTATGCAGTGCTTATGAAAGTTAAGACAAGGCTGAGTTGACATAAAACCTTGCAACTCAGACATTGCTCTGACTTCGGCTAGGACAGTAACAAACACTGTTCACAAAATTAAGATCCCAAGGAGAAGTTTTCTAGGTGGACAAATGTGGAGTACCCCTTTCAAAAAACTCTTACATGCGATATGGAGAAAAGTGGGATCTAAGGGCAGACAAGCAGAAAAGGCTAAAAGATGAATTGTAACAGATAAATAGGAAAGGCCAGACTTGAATAATTCATACAGATATTAGATAACCAATGGAGCTTAAACCTTAAAATGTCCCGATTCCCATTATGGCACCAACCAGAAAATTATCTTCCATTTAGCTAAACAGGATTTTCTAGTAGCAGCTTTTTAGCCTCTTTTAAAATCTGCTGCAAATAAAAAAAAAAAAAAAAAAAGTGCCCAAGGGGGATCAAAAGTCTACCATCCAGGCAGTCAGTTGGAGTGCGTAAAGGTTGGGGTAAAGCACAGATCCCTTGTACTACAGTCCATCTTGTTGAACGTTTGTGATTAATGTCCTTGGCCATTTTCATGAGAAGGGAGAAATTACAGTTTTGTACACTTACCATAAATGTAGGATGTTCGAGTGCAGTCACTGTTGCAGTCATCACATTTGGGTTATCCCCACCAGGGTAGCCCTCGGCCGGCCCGAATACCAGAGGCTTAGTATTTCTGCATTGGTTGCTGTCACTTCAGGACTGACGTCAGGTCGTCAGTAGTATAAAGTAAGGCAGCCAACGCAATTACATCAGTTTTTCTTGCCCTGTCAGGTTCTAGTGGAAGAACCCAAGTAGAAAGTAAATACCAAAATGTCTCTTGTAAGTAGAGAGAAGAAAGAAGGGGATGGAGGGAAACCAGGACTGCAACAGTGAATACACTCGAACATCTACACTTATGGTAAGTGTACACAACTGTACTATGTTCTTTGTGTTTCACTGTTGCAGTCATCACATTTGGGTTGATTCTCAAAGCTGAGGAAAAGGGTGGAGGCAGTCAAGGAGACTATGGGCTGGCTAGGATGCCCTGCAAGACTGCTGTGACAGACCCTGCCCTGGATTTGGAGAAGATAGGCAGTTGGTAATGTTTGGTGAAAGTGTGAACAGATGTCCAGGTTGCAGCCTCCAGGATGTCCCTGATGGGGCCTCCTCTGAGGAAAGCTGCAGAGGTGGAGGCTGCTCTTCTGGAGTGAGTCCTGACCCCCTTAGGGGGAGGCTTTCCATGTTGCTTGCAACAGAAATGGATGCAGTGTGCTATCCATTTGGAAATTGTTTGGAGATGGCTTTGCCCTCTGCACCTGCAGCAAAGCTAACCAGCAATTGATCAGACTTTCTGAAGGATTTAGTCCTGTTTAGATAGAATCTGAGCTGTCTGTGCACATTTAGAGAGTGCATGATCTTTTTTCCCTTGTTCTGTGGGTTAGGGAAAAAGGTGGGCAAATTAATGGATTGTTTGAGAGCTACACTGGATACAACTTTGGGCATGAAGGATGGGTTAAGTCCTGCGGGAAACCTTGTCAGCATGGAAGATGATGAAGGGCACCAAAGCCATGAGTGCTTGTAGCTTGGAGACCCTTCTGGCTAAAGTGATGGCCAGAAGGAAAGCTGTCTTCCAGGAGAGAAATTTTAACTCTGCTGAAGATGCTGTTTCGAAGGGGGGCAGGGTGAGCTTTTCCAACACAAAGTTAAAGTCCCAAGCTGGGCTAGGTGCTCTTTTGGGTGGCCTCAAGTTGCTAGCCCCT
The DNA here is from genome assembly GCF_019279795.1 of Protopterus annectens. Classification (NCBI taxonomy): domain Eukaryota; kingdom Metazoa; phylum Chordata; order Ceratodontiformes; family Protopteridae; genus Protopterus; species Protopterus annectens. The sequence goes on from NC_056725.1 coordinate 1,823,221,447, forward strand.
CTTAGGAATTGTTTGATCAGAGGGTGTGAGAAAAGGGGCTGCTCAGTGGGGAAGTGAGCAGAGATATCAGAGACATGAATTTTAAAAGAGGAAAAAGAGAGACCACTGTGTAACAGGTCAGCTAAGTAATACAGAATGAGAGGGAGGGCTGTGCCATATTGGCTCCCTTAGCCTGAATCCAGGTGCAGAACCTTTTCCATTTGTCAGCATAAGGCTTTGTAGTGCTAGGGCGTCTGGTCTCACGTATAACATCCAGGACCTGTTTACTGAGGTTGGCAGATTCATCGGTGGGTTAGGGAATAAGCCAAGTTGCCAAACTGAGGGTCTGTAGTTGGGGATGCATGAATTCTCCTTTCCTCTGGGTCAGGAGGGTTGGGGGTCTGAGTGAGATGGCATGGTGGCAGTGGGGACAGGCTGCACAGCAGTGGGCACCAGTGCTGGCGAGGCCAGTCTGGAGCAATAAGATTTGTCCTTGTTTTTTCCTCCCTTATTTTGAGCAGTACCCTGGGGATGAGGGGTAATGGAAGAAAGACATAGACCGACAGACTGACCCAGGGGAAGGACAGGGTATCCACTTTCCAAGCTATGCAGAGATGCTCCCTGGTGCAGACCTTGCTGAGCTGAAGGTTGGTGTGGGAGGTAATGAGGACGACCTTTGGGGTGCCCCATTTCTGAGTTATCAGGGCGAAGGTTCTTCTGTCTAGCTGCCACTTGTGTGGGTGCAGGAGATTTTTGCTTAACTGGTCTGCCAGGGAGTTTAGAGAACCTGGTATGAATTGCGCTAACAGGTGGAGTTGCATGGCAGAGGCTGTGTGCCAAAGGGTCATGGCCAGCCTGGATAGAGGGTAAGAGTGAGTTCTTCCCTGCTTGTTGATGTACCACATCACAGTGGTGTCTGTTTTGATCAGGAGAGCCACTGGAGAGAGACGGGACTTGAAAGCTATCAAGGCGTGCTGCACAGCCATCAACTCTTTTTGACTGATGTGCAGAGGGATTTGCTGTGGGTTCCATTGGCCCTGTATGCTCCTTCCGGCCAGGTGTGCACCCCAAGCGTAGTCTGATGCGTCCGTGGTGAGGGTCTGGGCGGTGGGGTGGGGAGAAAGGCATTCCCTTGTTGTGGGAGAATGCTGTTGCCCACCAAAGAAAATCTTTTCCAAGGCAAGGAATTATAGGTAGAAGAGTTTCCAGGTCTTGAGAGTGCTGATACCAAAGGCTCTTTAGGTACCACTGAAGTTTCTTCATATGTAGTCTGGCATATGGAATGAGTAGTATGCAAGATGCCATGAACCCCAGAGCTTGAAGGACCTTCCTTGCAGATAGCTGGGGTCTGGTGGCTAGTTGAGAAAAGTAGGCTGTCAGGAAAATTTGTTTCTCTACAGTAATGTATGCCATCTGGGATGCTGTGTCCAGACTTGCTCCCAGGAAGATTATCCTTTGGGTGGGCACCCGTTTGGATTTTTCATTGATCGTGTACCCTAGGGAAGTTAGTAGGGGCTTTACAAAGGCCAGGTGCTTGAGCAGCTTTTCCTGGCTGTCTACCTGAATAAGGCAGTTGTCTAGGTATGGGTAAATCTGAATATTTGTCTGCAATAGGCAATGGCCGGAGTCAGACATTTTGTGAAAACTCTGGGAGCACAAGATAAGCCAAAGGGAAGCACAGAGAACTGAAAGTGTTGAGATCCTGTCCTGAAGCAGAGATATTTCCTGCATGATTCCCTGATAGGAATGTGGAGGTAAGCCTCTTTTAGATCCAGGGTGGCTAGCCAAGCGTCCTTGGAGGGCATGGGTAGCAGCTGTTGTAGGGTGAGCATTTTGAATTTTGGGATCAGCAGGAAGATGTTTAGAATGGATAGATAAAGGGATGGGGCGCCAGGTGCCCTCTTTTCTGGGCACCAGAAAAAACCTGCAGTATAAACCTTGGGCCTATCTGTTCTGCAGGAACGTGCTCTACTGCCCTCATAGAGAGCAGGGAAAGGATTTACTTTTGAGCCTCTGCCCACTGATTTGGTGGTAGACCTGGGTACGCTTTTGGGGTTGGAAGGGTGTGGAAGGAAAATCTGTATGCCCCAGACACAATGTTCAGAACCCAGTAGTCCTTGGTAATAGTGGCCCAGGTGCTTGAGTGAAAGGAGAGTTTTCCTCCTAGGGGTAAGTAACGGTGGGCAGAGGGAAGGGGTGGAGGAGGTGAGTCATTGTGAGTTCTTACCATAAGGGGGTAGCTTAGACCTCCCGGGTACAGAAGTGGAGGTAGTCCACTGCTTATATCTCTGCATTCCCTGGGGCTGCTGTCTGGGGGACCTAAGCTGGGGCCGGTTTACTGGGAGCAGGGTAAGACCAGTATTTGGAGGGACAATGCCTGCTGAACCTAAGTGGCTGGATCTGGAAGAAATCCTTAATAGTTTGCATAGATTTTGCTTTTTCTTCCATCTTTTTTAAGACCTCTTCTGCCTTAGTGCCAAATAAGTTATCTTTGTGCAACGGGGCATCCAACAATTTAGATTTGACATGGTCTGGCAGGGGCTGTTCCTTAAGCCATGCATGCCTTCTAATGACAGATCCAGTGACTGGTGCCCTGCAAGAAGCTTCTAGGGCATCAAATCAAAACCACAGTGCAGGGTGTGTTTTGTTACTTGACTTGCAGAATGCATCAAGTCTTGTAAATCTGTAGATTCTGCCCAAGCAGAAAAAGGAAGACATTTTGTTTAATGAGTTATAAGGTATGTTGCTGAAATTTCAGCATATGGAACTGACAATTTAGTGCCCTGACAGCAAGAGTAGCTGAGTTGTATACTTTTTTACCCCATCTATCCAATGCTCAGGTATCCCTGTCTAAGGGGGTGGGATTCTTAGCAGAGGTTGCTTTAATCCCTTTTGGTCCTTGAGAAATTACCTCAGGGTCAGCTGTAGGATTTTTAAAAAAATATTTGAGAGAGTCAGGGACTCTATAGTACCGGTCTGGTTTTCCGGGAGCAGGAGGAAGGGCATCAAGAGTCAAGCTGGATTTGAGGAAAATATCCTCCACAACATCCAGGACTGGGGGGATGGCCAAGGGTCTGTGTTGTGGAAGATCTAGGAATTCCCCGAGTCTCTTTTTAGACTGAGGGTAGTCCTGACTCTCCCATTGGAAATGCTCCCTTAAAGTATGCAAAGTTTCCCCAAAAGAAAAATCCTCTGGGGGAGAGGATGAAGGAATGGAATCCTCTGCATCAGAATCCTCATAAGTGGAGAGGGTTGCATGTCTTCATATTCAGATGCATTGGATTCATCTGACTCTTGTTCAGACAAAACTACAGGGGACTGGTCTCTCTTCCTTTTGGAGGGGGTAGCTTGGCTTCCCCTGATCAGCATGATAAGGTCTTCTGCCATTTTAAGCATTTGAGACTGAGGAAAGGTAGCAGGCGCCTGAGAGTGGGTCATGGGTTTCTTGGGTGTGGTTTGTACTCTGGGCCTAAGAAACTTGGTAGTTTTAGAAAGAATGGAAGATCTGCTGTCGGACAGCTTACCAAAGCCATATTGGAATTCGAGGACTGTAAGCGAAAATATCTGGCTACAATAAGGGCCCGAAGACGGATAGTTCTGGCACTGAACAAAGCACAGAAAGTGACAACGAGGGTCTTCGTGGTCTAGGCCTAAAAAAGTGACCCAGTAAGAGTGGAAGTCTCGGTGTGGTATTTGCTTTCCACAGGAGAGACAATTATTAACTATTTCTGACATCAGTTAGTGCAAGAAAAAGGGATCCCTAATGGAGTACTTAGCTTTAGAAGACTACAACTTCAATTCGGCACACGAAAACTCAGGTAGCAGCCGACCGGCACTCGTGCAAACTGCTTCTGCTTCGGGCTCCACGGCAAGAAAGTCTGATGTAATGGCGTCGGCTGGCTTACTTTGTACTACTGACAACCTGACGTCAGTCCTCAAGCGACAGCAACTGATGCAAAAATACTAAGTCTCTAGTATTCGGGCCGGCCGAGGGCTACCCTGGCAGGGGAAACCCAAATGCAATGACTGCAACAGTGAAACACAAACATCTTCAGATCTACTGATGCTGCTGGGTCAAAAGGAGGTTGAGTTACCACTTGGAGCAAGGCAGTAATATCCCATGGAGGTATTAGGCAGTCCTAGGAGGAAAGCACCTCTCAGAAAAAGCTGTAGAAACCTTTGAAGATGCTATAGCTAAATCATTTTGACCTACGTGAAAATTTGAAATTGCAGCCATTTGCACCTTGACAGTGGACTAACTGGAACCACTGTGGAAAACCTCAGACAAGAACTCCAATATGGAAGGGATAGGAGAAGAAAAGGGAGTACTCCTTTTGACATAGCACAGATGGAAAATCCCTTCCATTTGGTATGATAAACCTTTTTGATGGATTGCTTTTGGGAGACAGTGATAATGTAGACAACTGATGCTGGAAGCCTGGCAGCTCTGGCTAAGGTCATAACTGGAGGAACCAAGCAGTTAGCTTCATGGGTTTCTGGTCCAGAGGAGGCAATCTGGGCAGGTGGGTCAATAGATTCAGATACTGATCTGACATCCATGGAGGAAGTACTAGAGGAGGCCAAAGGAAAGAGAACCATGTTTGTCAGGGCCAGAATGGAGCAATGAGGGTCATCCTGGTCTTGCACTTTCTTGCTTTCTAGATGAATTTAAGGGTAATGGGGGAAATGCATAAAGGAGACCCAGGGGCCAACTGTAGATGAAACTGTTCCTCAGTGACTGACCCTGTGAAAAGATCAGGGACGAGTAACTACTGCACTTGTTCAGGTAGGAAGCAAAGAGGTCACAGCAAGGCTGTCGCAAGTGATAAACGATCAAAGCTGTCACTGCTGGATTCAGGGACCAATTGTGAGACATAAGCTAGTTCTGCTCAATTTGTCTGCTAGAAAACGGCATTAAGACATCATCCATTCCCATAACCTCGAGGCCTCTCAACAAAGGGGGGTTCAAACAGGTCAAAAATGGGTTCCTCCCTGTTAGTTGAGGTACCAGACCACTGTTATGTTGTCTACCTGTATGGAAACCACACCCTTGGTAAGGACATCCTGGAGTGCCAGAACTGCTAGGACGACTGTTCTAATCTCCAACACCTTGATTTAAAGATTGGCCTCTAGATGTGACCAAGAACCTTTGCTAGTTCTCCCTTCAAAATACCACCCCTAACCCAGAAAGGGGGTATCCATGGTTGCTACAGCTACTGGTGGATCCATTTGGAATGGGAGTCCTTCAATCACTAAAGAAGATTTCGTCTACCAACTGATTTGTTCCATGCAGATTTGAGTAATGCGAATTTTTCAGTGCAGTAGATGAATGTTTTGAGACTGCTGCACTGAAAGGGTCCACTGGGGTACTCTCATTTGAAAACTGTTTAGTGGGACCATTAAAATTGTGGAGGCCATCAGACCTAAAAGTCACAGAATTAACCTTACTGGGGTGAAGGGTGATGGAGTACCTGTGCAGCTGTTACATACAGGGAGAGTACTCTGGCAGGGTGTAGACTGGCAATTTGTAATACTGAGTTCATAGGTGGCATTCATTGAATTCTGTCTGCTGTGTCAGACTTAGGTGGCTAGTGGGTAGATTGACTGTAGCTCTAGACTTTGAATCAGGTGGAGACGAAGGTCCATATTACAAAGCAGAATGTTGGAGGTAGCAGTGAGCAGCCAATCATTGAGATATGGGAACATTTGGATCTCTAGCAGGCACAGATGAGCTACAACCACTGCCATTACCTTGGTAAACACCTTGGGGGGCTGTGGTGAGACCAGAGGGCAGTGCTCTGAAGTGGCTCTTAACCAGAAATGGAAATCTCCTGGAGCGTTTTTCTTAACATGATGATATACATCCTGGAAAGCTATGTTGCACATCCAATCATCCTTCCTTAGCAGAGACACAATGGACTAAATCATGACCATCTAGAATTTTGTTTGTTTTACAAATGGATTTAGATGATTCTGATCCAGAATGGGTCAGAGGGCCTCTGTCTTCTTGAGTTCTAAAGGGAACCTTGAATAGGCTCTGATGTTTAACTAGTCATGGGGGATTGTCTGGATGATTTGTTATTCTGGCAGCTTGGAAACTGCTGCAAGTTACCACTGACTGGGTAGAACATCACGAATCTTGTTCTTTTTTCTTGGTGGGAATGTAAAGGAAATTGAATAGCCTCTGGAAATTCTGTTTACCACCCAGGAATCTGTTGTTTCACCAGGCTTGGGTATGCATGGACAAGCACCCCCACCAACTGCCTCCAGGGTACAGCAGTCAGGCAACATTTCAGGAGGACTGGTAGGGCTTCTTGGTGAAGGGGCCACAAAACCTCTGATTGTGTCGTCTACCTCAGCCTCTATGGCAATGTCCATTAGCGTTACCTCTTCCTCTGCCATGAGGAGGTCTATCCCCTGGTGTCCTGATAAAAACTTTGTGATTTGCAGAACCACATCTTTCCATCCCTCCAATTCCTGGTGAAGGTCCTTTGTGGGGAGGAGAAATGGATTCCCATAGCAGATACAGAGTTTTGGTGACTCCTGGTTAATGTGCCCTTTACCTTTGGTTCAAAAAGAGTGGAATCATCCAACAGGGCATTGATGACGGACATATTAAAGCCTTCTGCAAAAGCACACAGATAAATCCAGGTGTGATGAAGCACAGAGATGCCGGTACCTGCTGCCCTGGCCATACCATCAGACGCACTGGATAGCAATCACATGGTTACATATGATACAGACTGAAGGCCTGGGGAGTCCACAGTCTTCTGAGCATCCAAAATCAGATTACCCAAGAGTGACTTGGAAATCTCTTTGGTCAAGTCTCTCTCTCTAATCGTGTGACATGACCTAAATAGTTCAGCACTTGGAGGGTAAAAGTCATTGTAGAGCCTGTCCATTTCACAAACCCGTTCAAAGCTCTCAACTCTGTTAGGGGAATGGAAAGAGGAACTTTCCTCAGACAGTTCCTTCCTGATGGCTGCAGCTACAACCATGGCATCTACTGGTGGATCACTGTCCCAATGCTTCCTGTCCTTGGGAACTACTAAAATTCTTTTTTTTTAGGAAATAGCTCCACCATGTCAGAATCCTTCTATGCTTGCTGAGCCAGGAGGTCAATAAGAGGATCAACAGGCGGTACTACCCAGGATAATGCTAAACTGGAACCGAAAGCTTCCAAGAACATGGTCTCGTCTGGTGAAAGGTCCTCTGTGGTCAATCATCCTCACTGTTTCATCAATTTGAGGATCGCACCAAAGGTAACATCTACATAGATATTGTAAAAAGTAGGAGAAATACAAAGATGATGGGTTTGTACAGCTTTAAGAGTGGCCAGAGAAGAGTAGGAGTTCATGCTGCAGTTTACAGTGGTAAGAGGTACAATGAGCTAGTAGAGGTAAGCAAATAAGTACAAAGGTAGAGATTTCAAAGAATTTAGGTTTGAGTTATGTGCAGTGGACGAAAGGGATGAGTTACCACGATACAATTAATTACTGAAACTGGAAGAAAATGAATGAAAAAAATGTAGAGTAAGAAAGAGGGAGAAACAGAGTGGGAGGGATTTAGTAAGGTACATTTTATGGTTTAGGAGAGTAGTGGAAGGAGGGATACAGTAATGGTACTGCAGGGGATGGGTTTGAAAATGTGATTGCTGTTCTTGGTAGGGGTTGGATTATGGCTAGGATAAATGTAGATGGGGAATGAGGGGAAGAATGCTGAGCCTGAGCATAGTGGGGCATTAGTCTGTCGAGCAAGATGCACTAAGAAAAACAATGTGACACAGCAGGCGCGCAAGGAAAGTTCACTTAATTTAACAGTCTGATATGAAGAAGACACAGCAGAGAAAAATACAGAATTGAGTTTAGTCCAAAAAAAGGAAGCACAGATAATTTAAAATATTACTAAAATGGGGGAGGGAATAACTGTTCTATTCTAAGTATGGGACAGCTATGCATTTTAGATCAGACAGTCAACCTCAGCCAATTCACTCCACAAATTGACAATACAATAGGTGACAACAGGATGTACTTTGCCTCAGTTTCCTGGACTTTTTTTTATACGTGTTAAGAATGTCTTTGGTTGATGTTATTTATGGTTGCAATCATCAGTTTAGCATTAAAGTCAGTTGCCAGCACGAAATTTCATAGTGGAGAAAGACACTGGGTCTAAGTCTTGTTATAATGTGGTAGCTGTAGAAATACTAATCAGAGACAGGCAGTGATAAGTGAATACAGCATGCATGAAATTTTAACAAGCGTACGGCTGGGGATTGGGAGAAATTCACAGCAGAGCAGCACCTTAAAGGCAAGACATCAACTATATTCTCAGTTTTCAATTTTGATAAGTATGATTCTCTAGCACTTTGTTTTCAGGCCTCAAAGAATGGCCAGGACATCCTTAAAGAATAGCCCTTGAGGGGACAGGATTAAATCATCCATGCCATCAACTTCAATGTACTCAAGCTTGGGTGTATGATGGTTCCCCTGTTCTGGGGGGACAAGTTTACCTTCTGAGATAGGTTCCTGCCTGCTCAAGATATGTAGAAAAGGAAACAAATGATGCCTTGGCCAAAAATGTGCTATTAGGATCACCCCATGACCTTTCCTCACAATCTTTAGTAGTAACCTGTGGATGAGGAATAGCAGGGAAAGCATAAAGAAACAGACCTGTCCAACGACAAAAGGTATCCATCATTCAGGCTCTATGTTTGGCCCTTGTGCAATACTTCTCTAATTCCCCAATTTCTCTTGTGACAAAAAAAGATTTCTGGCACACCCCATTTTGATGTTAGTTTTACAAAAATGTCACTGTTCTGTCTCCACTTGTGTAGGTCTGTTTTTGTCCTGCTGAGGAGATCCACTAGATGGCTATCTCCACTGACAGGTACTGGGGTAATCAGAAGTTGTGTGTACTGGGCTAATGACAACTATGGCCATTATAAGCCTAACCATGCAACTCAAACGTGACTCAAAAATTAGATTTATATAAGAGGGTGATTTACTGACTGCTATCTCTCAGAAGCATAGGCACCAGACCAGGGGTGAATTTCCAATTATCCATCCACTGGCCCAAGTTACGTTTAAATAGGGTTAGGGAGGAACTCCGCTTCACATGGATGAGGAGCCTGTTCCAGACAATGGGAATTCTCTGAGAAATATGTCTCTCTCCAACATGTCCTGCTTACGTCACAAGCAAAATTTAGGTCTTTTGAGGTGGCAGTTATGATGGTGTTTGTTTTGCAGGTGTGCAAAATGTTTATCAAAACAGGGCTCAGGGGTGCTCTGTACGCCAGGCAAAGATTACCCCTCATAAGTCTGTATGATGCAGAGTACCAAGATTGGGCTTTGAGGCCATCAGTGTAGGACACTGGGTTACTCCCTGTATTCTTTTTTAAGGGAACTTTGTGGATGTTTGATTTGCTGCATGTGTCTGGTCAGGTACATACCGAAGGGGGCATTATACTCTGGGATGGGCCTGTTGAGGGCTGAGTACAGTGGTATAATGACCTCTCTAGACCTAGATGCCATGCCCTTATTAATTTTCTTACTACCTTGGACACATGCTGGTCAAAGGCTATGTCACTATCTACACAAGTTCCCAGATCCATGACTAGTGAATCAACTTTAGGCGTGTTTTATTGATGACGTAGTTACCCATGGTGGCAGACTTCCCAAAAGGTACCATAATGCTTTTCCTGGCCCACGGACTCAGCTGCTTCTCAGAGCTGCTTGGCTAAGTGGCACAGAGTAGGTGTTCCCGTTTATGTACCACAACAATGTGGTGTTCTCTGTCTTTTCTCAGAAAACTCCTGCTTTCCAACGTTGTTTTGAATGCCATCATGCCTTTGAGGACTGCTATCACTTCTTTTTAGTTTCTATAGCTTCATAGAAAGGTTTGGTCCATTTTCCCTAGACCTGGAGACCACCTGAAGGTGCACCCCCAAGCCAGGTCTGAGGCATTTGCAGTTAAAATCATATTTTCAGGCTGAATTTAAAAGGGCATTTCTTTGCTCAGGGTGCAAACTTGAAACCACCACCAATTTTTTTTAGGCAAGGGAGAAGCTACAACTTGTGGTTGAGGGAATGTTTATGTTGTGACACCACTCATTCCTCAGGTACTACTGAATCTTTCACACATGCAGGCTGGCCAGAGGAATCAAAATGCACGCTGCCATGTACCCCCAATGTTCTCAGGGCTTCCCTGGTTGCCACAATTGCTTTGCTCAAAAGGGACTGGGAGCACTGGATTAGGGAAGGTGAATTTTTCCATTGCAGGAAGGCCATTTGTTTTTACATGTCTAGCAGAACACCTAGGAACATCAACTTGTGTGTGGACAGTCAGGTTTGACTTCTTGACACTGAGTAAAAACAGAGAGTTGAGAAAACAGTCATGGCTGGGTGAAAGAATTACTGTAGTTCTTTAAAAAATTTAGCTTTTATGAAGCAATCATCCAGCCGGGTAAATCTGAATGTCCTTTGTACTGGAAAGAAGCAATTACTGGGCCCAAACACTTTTTGAACACTGTGGGTGCAGCAGACAAACCAAAGGGCAGAGCAGAAAAACGGATGCTTCCCACCTCTCCTCTGAGATCTTGCAATGGGGACATGGAGATACTGATCTTTCAGGTCTAGAGTGCCCAAGAATGTCTGAGGCGATAATGCAGACAGAAGCTTTTGAAGGGTGAGCATTTTGAATTTGGGAATCAGCATGAACCAGTTTATTCTTGACAGGTGCAGGACAGACCTACATTTTGCTTCTTTTCTTAACTCTAGAAACAGTCTTAAGTAATAGCTGGTGCCTCTTTTTTAAAGGAAATAGTTTTGTGGAGGCCTGAGCTAGAAACAGATCTATTTATATTAAGACCTCTTTTTTGTCCCTTTGGGAAGGAAGGAATGCACTCCGGCTTTGGAAGAGAGGCAAAATGAAGTTTGCAACCAGATTGTGTGTGTAGGATCCACTGGTCCTGTGAGATGTTTTTCATTCCTTTAAAAACAAGGATAATCTCCCTCCTGGTTTTGAGTGAGCAGTGGAGGACAGGGGTGGTGCGGGGACTCAGGGTAGGAGGAACAGGGTGGTGCCTGGCTGTGTCATGGCTGCTCCTTGCTGGGCTACTGAGATTGGGGCTCTCTAGGCCTGTTTCCTTAGTCTGCTTGCCATGTCTTCTGTTGCTTTTCTTGTCTGTCCCTTCTGGTCCTCCGCACTCTTTACCTGGGCTGAGAGGAAGGGAAAGGACCAGAGTTTTGGAGGGTCGTTCCTGACAAATCTAGGTGGCCTTACCTGCAAAAAGCCATTAACAGTTTGTATGGTCTTAGCCTTGTCCTCCAGCTTCTTAAAAAAAACCTTTTAGCTTTCTGGAAGGACCCATTGTCTTAATAAAGCATACCTATAAATATGTGACCCAGAAGTAGCCACACAGCCTAATGTTTCTAAAGCATCAAAGTCATAATGCAGAGAATGCTTAGCATTCTGGGAACACTATGTAAAGTTCAAGCAATTCTTTAAAGAACTCGTTCCTCCATTCCTTCAAGTTTGTCATTCATTTGTTAAAGAAAGGTCTTTAGGATTTCATCATATGGAACTGGCAACTGACAGCTCTCATGGCCAGGGTGGTAGAGGTATAAACTTTATTGCCATATCTGTCAAGGGACATACTGGACCTACCTCCTTTCTTATTTGGTAAACAATTTCTTATGATGCTGACCTTTGCTTCCTCAGGACAGTGAGACTCCACCACAGGATTGTTAAAAAGGTGCTTTTAGGAAACCAGAACCTTGTAAAAAATGGTCTGGCTTCCTAGGAAGCAAGTGGTTGGAGTCCGGCTGCACGAAAAGTCAAGTATGGCATCCACTTCCTCTAGTACTGAAGGAATAGAAACAGGTTTGTGCTCAGGGTGTTTTAAAAATGGTCTTACCCTTTTCTTGGATTGAAGGTAGCCCTGTGCTTCCCAACTGAAACTACCTCATTTTCTGGACTGTTTCTCCTAAGGAAGTCTTCGGGTGGTGAAGCTGAGGCAAGACTTTCGTAAGACTCTGAATCAGCATACAGACTAGAGGAGATCTGGTCAACGGACATCAGTTTATCCTCAGAGTCATGGGTATTGGTGGACTCCTGGGGGAGATCCCCCTTTTTCCAGAAGTTCCAGAAGAAGGGGTTCAAGCAGGACTATGCTGCTTGGATCTAATATGTAGGAACTCCTCAGCTAGCTTGATAAGACCCTGCTGATACGAATGGTGAGAGTGGCATCCAGAAGGCATTGGCTGGGGCAAGCTGAAAACAGCCTTTTTAAGTTTACAGGAACCCAGAGGAACACGGTAGCCAAAAACAAATTCAAGGAGATATCTAAAAAAGTACCCCCAATAAAATCAAAGGAAATGCTGGTCAGGGAGATCTTCTACATGTGACTGAATCGACATGTAGCACAAGATATCTGGAAAAGGATTCTTCTGCACACAGGACTGTGGCCAAACACAGAAGAGGAGAGGAGTTTGGTGGCCTTGAAACATTTTAAGTGCCAAACTGAGAAAGTCTTGCTGGCCTGTAGTCCTATCAGCAGAGAAAACTAAGCTCTATTACATCCATTCACTTCAGCAGCAGGATAGTGTGCCCAGCTTCTTCTCTTCAGTGGCATCATGACAGAATACCACAAACTGTGGTAGCTGCAATGAACAACCTGGACTTTGAGATCACATCCAGCTTTATCTTATGAAATTGTGCAGAGACCATGTTGCAGCTGCATAGATATCAACAGAAAAGTTTGCAAAATAGAATGTCAAAGTAGTCGTGGCCCTTGCAGAGGGAGCATTTGGCAAGGTTTTATTGTATTTATACATACTCAAAAGGTAACAGTATCGAGGGGCGTGGCCAAGGATGAACACAGGATAGCAGCAGATTTCTTCAGCTCCACCAATTTCATTACATTGACAGGAATTAATTACTTAAAAAAATAATTCTTGAAGTAATTTTCTTTCTAAATATGTTTGTTTTATATAGTTCTTGAACTATATCTAAAAAAGAAAGGAAATCTTAATAATATTCCTGTCAGAAATTACTTTGGAAATTTTCCTGTCAGTTTATCAGTCTGAAATGAGTTCCAGTAAGACAAATTCTCAAGACTCCAGCATCAAGAAAGAACTTCAGTCTCTGATAATTATAGTCCAGCAACTTACTGCTAAGATGGATAAAATGGATACTAAAATAGACACTTTCATAGAAAAAACTACAAAACAAAGACTTGTTACATATGGACCTGCAACAACAGAAGATCCAGATGACAGGCATAGAAGAAGCTGTGAATGACATGGAAAATAAAATACAAGAACAGGAAATCAACACTGAGTTTCTGCTGAAACAAAATACACATTTACAAACAAAGCTGGATGACCTGGAAAATAGATCTAGGCGCAATAACATTAGGATTTTTGGACTGCCAGAAAATATTGAAGGTAACAATATTACTTCTTTTTTAACAACATGGCTCCCTAAAACTTTAGATTTACCAGAAGCATTCTCTTTTGGTATCGAAGAGCACATAGATCTATAGCTAATACTAACTCTAACAAAAACTATCCTAGATCAGTTATAGTTAGATTTCTATCATCTTTTGATAAAGAGATGGTTCTTAAATCTGCTTGGGCTAAAGCTCCTGTTAAGTTTAATGAGACAACTGTGCGTTTTGACAATGACTATTCTTCCATGGTAATTGCTAAAAGAAAAGTTTTTCTGCCACTAATAAGGGAGCTTAAAAAGCACAGTTTAAAACATACCTTCTGTTTCCTGCCAAGCTTAAAATCTTCCTTCCTGATGGTCCTAAGGTCTTCGATGATTTAGACTCTGCTTTACTGTTTGTTAAAGAAAAAAGGATTTTGGATAAAATAGAAGAAATGGAATGGGCTAGTTCTTCATTAAAGAGATTGGCAACTGAAGCTTCCTGGAAGACTTCAGAGAAGAAGAAGAGACTAAAAACAAATGATTTGTTATATGTTTTTTCTCTCTCATCATTTTAGTTCATTATTAATCTTTTTGAATATAGTTCCTGCATTTCCAGAAAGCCACAAATATTTTGGAAAAGATTTAATCAAAGTTATTCTCTATGTGCAAAGAAATGTTTTGTTTCATAACCAGTCAAAATGCCTGAGGATTTAATGGCAGGCTGTGACTCGATTTGTTTTTCTTTCTGAAAAAGTAAGGTTAGTAATTTGATACATTTTTTATCTTTACCTTTTTTTTTCCTTCTTCTTTTATTATTTTATTTGTTTAAACAATGACATTCTATTTAGATTATGTAGTGGGTAAAGGGTGGGGGAGGGCAGGGAGAGAACAGTAATGAAAATATCATTAATAGAATAATAACATATTTATTTCTTGTAAAAGTTTATAAGTTCTTCAAATGCTATTTCTAATTATACTTTCTTGATTATACTGCTTATGCTTGTTTGTAAATAATCTGTCATGCTTTAACTAATAATAATCAGAACTAAATAAGAGTAAATAATATGTTTTATTTTTAACTCTATTAATATAAACAGTAAGTAACATTCCATTGTATATACTTCTTACAGCTTTCTCTTACAGTTTTATTTCTGCCTCACTCCCTTTTATTTTCTACTCTCTTTTTCTTTTCTTTATTAATATATAGAAATGCTTTAGACTGTGTGGGCACAGTGAATAATAGGATTTGTATGAAAATTGAGTTGGGAGAAGAATGCTGAGTTTTATTGCTTGTTGGTAATTTTGAGTTTAATTTCACTTGCATAGAGGCTGTGATGATCTGTGGAATACATTGTGGAGGTTCTGTCATGTTTAGATGCATTTACACTGCTAAATGAATGTTTGTCACTAGTTTTTAATAAGTTTCCCGCCAAAATGTTGAGACACAATCTGGGATGTGGGCTGTCTTATGCACAATGTCCTTGAGTTACCTCAGAATCTTCAAATCACAGAATTCTCACAGAGAAACTGAAAGCAGTTAGTATAAACATTGACAAGGTTATCACACTGACACACCACAGATTCAGGAAAAATACTCTGTTCATAAAATATGTCAGTTATAATGAGTTTAAATGATGTAGTTTCTTGTAGTAAGTAAATGTCTTATTTTAGAAGGCATAAAAAATGAAACATTTATTTAAATGTTTTTGAAAATCTACTTAACAGCAGCATAATAATCTGTGTTAAAATTTGTGTTCCAAACATATACTTTACTATAACTCATTTAATTCATCTGATTGACAAACATAAATAATCTTATAACTCTATTCTGGAAGAAATGTCATGTGATATATTTTAAAGCAGTAGGTTAGCATGATTGTAAAATCTGGTTACCAATATGTGTTTGCTGTGCATTATTTTGTATAAAGCAGACAGATTTATTCTAGGGACAGCAAGTAGGATAGTGCTCTACTAACACACAACTCAGTGAGATCAGATATATATATATATATATATATGTGTGTGTGTGTGTGTGTGTGTGTGTGTGTGTGTGTGTGTATGTGTGTGTGTGTGTGTGTGTGTGTGTGTGTGTGTGTGTGTGTGTGTGAGTGTGTGAGTGTGATTTTTTTCTGAGAATCTGCATAACTATCCAATATGATTTATAATAATTTCTATGAATACAATATTTTACTCTATTGACAAAATGAATGTTTGCCACAAGTTTTAATAAGTTTTCCGCCAAAATGTTAAGGGAGACAATCTGGGATGTGGGCTGTCTCATGCATAATGTCCATGAGTTTCCTCAGAAGCTTCACTCACAGAATTTTCACAGAGAAACTGAAAGCAGTTAGTATAAACATTGACAAGGTTATCACACTGACACACCACAGATTCAGGAAAAATACTCTATTCATAAAATATGTCAGTTATGATGAGTTTGGATGATGTAGTTTCTTGTAGCAAGTAAATATCTTATTTTAGAAGGCATAGAAAATGAAACATTTATTTAAATGTTTTTGAAAATCTACTTAACAGTAGCATAATAATCTGTGTTAAAAACTTGTGTCCCAAACATATACTTTACTATAACTCATTTAATTCATCTGATTGGCAAGCATAAATAATCTTATAACTCTATTCTGGAAGAAATGTCATGTGATATATTTTAAAGCAGTAGGTTAGCATGATTGTAAAATCTGGTTACTAATATGTGTTTGCTGTGCATTATTTTGTATAAAGCAGACAGATTTATTCTAGGGACAGCAAGTAGGATAGTGCTCTACTAACACACAACTCAGTGAGATCATATATATATATATATATATATGTGTGTGTGTGTGTGTGTGTATGTATCTATGTATATATGTGTATGTGTATATGTATGTGTATATGTGTGTGTGTGTGTGTGTATATGTGTGTGTGTGTATGTATGTGTGTGTGTGTCTGTGTTTATGTGTGTGATGGCTTTTTTTTTTTTTTAGGTAATAACGCAGGTGTTTCTGAGAATCTGCATAACTATGCAATATGATTTATAATAATTTTTATGAATACAATATTTTACTCTATTGACAATAATGAGTTTAAGTAAATGCTCATATACAAACAATTCAAGATTTTTTTGGAAGCTGTTGATAGAATTCACATGACAGAAAATAGATGCATCTTAATGCATGTAATGTCTGAATCATATTAGCCAAAGCTTTTGATTTAAATGAATGTTAGAACATAATTTTCTCTCCTCTTGATTTCTAACATTAAGATTATTTGAATGCTATTAGAATTCAAGTGTTATATATTACATAGATCTATATAATAGTATGAACAGTTTTAAAAAAAAAAAAAAAAAAAAAAAGTTTATTTTAGTTTATATGATGCTGTTTTACCAAATGTGTAGTTTTGTCTTGATAGATAATTTAATTGAAAACTGTTAACCTCAGTTAAATATAACTAGTATTAAATTGATAAGGTGGTAGCTGAGGTACTGCTGCTTAGGGTAGGGGGTTAACTTGAGTAGTAAATACTGCTCTAAGTTGGAGTTTTCAACTCCAGGCGAGATGCAAGGTTTAATCCTTACATTATTTTCACTTGTTCATTGTTATATGTATATAGTTTTGACATCCACAATATATTTTGTACACTCATTGTCACTACAAACAAAATTGAATCCTATACAAAATCCCATAAGAGATTTAATAAATACAGCTATATTTAAAGGTACACCTAAAAGAGGAGATGTAACATTATTTATCTTGTTATTTGTTATTTCGATCATAAGATTCTTGAGTTTTAAAATGCCAAATGACATCTTTAAAAGGAATTTCTTTAAACATTAATGGATTGAATAATCCGTGTAAAAGGGCAAGCCTAATAAGATACATTAATCTACACAAGGCCAATCTAGTCTTCCTGCAAGAAACCCATCTCTTGAAAAAGATATTGATAAACTAGCCACTAATAAGTATGCAGTACTGGTTAGTTCAGAGCACACTCAGAAAAAGAGGAGTGGCTATTTTATGGAATAAAAGTATGCCCATTCCTAAAACCATTAAGTCTTATCAGGATGACAAAGGAATGTTTTGTATGGTTACAATACAAATTAATGGGAAGACTTACACTTTAATTAATGTATACTGGATACCTGGAATTGGTATTAATACAGTGAAACATCATATTGATAAGATCATATCATTCTCTATAGGGATATTATTTTAGCTGGTGATTTTAATTGTATACTACATGAAAGTGATACTACCACTATAAAGAAAAGAAGAATTACATCTAATGCAAAACATTTAAATTATTTTGCTAATTCTTATCATTTGAATGATATTAATAATCAGATAGAGTCAAAATCATTACCATACACCTTTTTTCTAACAGATACAAAACTTATTCAAAAATAGATAGGGTCTTTATTTCTAACCAGATGGTAACAGATTTAATTAATTCCAAAATCATTTCATGTCCTATATCTGATCATAACTCAATTGTTTTGAATTCATGATAAAAATACTCATAATGTTCAGATCAAAAGGATACCAGCATACTTAACTCAGCTAAAAGACTATAAAGAATATATACTTTCAGAAGTACAACATTTTCTAGACATAAATAATACTCCTGAAGTCTCCATTGTCTATGTTTGGGATGCCTTAAAATCATATCTATATGGACAAAGTATCAGATGGTATAATAACAAAAGGAAATCTTGGGATAAGGAATTGTTAGATATTCAAAGTAAACTAGACTCTTATAAACATAATAATAAAGAAAATATTATGGACAAGAAAGTTATTGAAGAAATAAACAAACTAAATGAGAAATACAAAGAAATTCTAACTCATAAAGTTAAAATAACTTTAGAGAATACAAGTTTTGTCTTATTCAATAAGCCCCAAATACTTACATAGACTTAAAAATAAAACAAAAAGATTGAATAAACAAAACCATATCAAAGAAATCTTTTCTCTAAGGAAAAAGAAGAATGCTTCTAGTATACCAGAAATACTGGATGAATTTAGAAATCACTTTCACAAGATTAACCATAACAACATTAACATGGAACCTAAAGATAAAATAAAGGAGTTTATAACCACAAACATGAATAAAAAGCTTAATAAACAACAGATTAAACTATTGGACAAGAGTATTTCATATACAGAAGTTATTACACAAATAAATAAGCTTAAATCAAACAAAGCACCGGGTAATGATGGTATTATACCAGAGATATATAAAATCCTTTCTAAAACTACATATTCATTAATACATAAGGTTTTTATTCTGGCCCAAACTGAGTTAATAACCCCCCCATCTTGGCAATATACATTTATTTCACCAATTTTAAAACCTAATAAAGATCCAACTAGATGTTCTTCATATCGACCCATCTCATTACTTAATGTTGATTATAAAATGTTTATGAGTATTTTTGCTGATAGATTGAAGACAATTATCCCGGCATTATAGACATAGATCAGACGGGCTTCATTGTAAATAGAAATACTTTTGATAATATAAGAAGAACTTTAACATTAATTGATTTTGCAAATAGGAAAAAGAAAGATTTAACACTTATTAGTCTTGATATAGGTTCAGCATTTGATTCAGTAAGTTGGGATTATCTGTTTACCTTACTGAAGTGCACAAATTTCTCTGATGCATTTGTAAATTTAATTGAGCATTTATACAAAGGAACGCTGGCTTATATTAAGGTAGGAACATATGTTTCACAAAAATACCCATTCTTAAAGGTACAAAGCAAGGATGTCCACTTTCTCCACTATTATTCACTTTAGTAATGGAGCCTTGGGCTAATTTGATTAGAAACAGTACTGACATAGAGGGTTTTGAAATAGAAGAAAATACAACATCAAAAATTCAACTTTTTGCAGATGATGTTCTAATTACATCAGCAGGATCTAATTCTTCTATGCAGTCTTTATTTGATAAAATGATGAATTTTAAAAGTATTTCTGGTTTAATATTCAATGAAGAAAAAACTAAAATATTACCTATATATACACAAAAAAATACTCTCATTAGTGATTTTACTAAATATGTACCCAACTCAGGCCAGATAACTTATTTAGGTATAATACTATCTAAAGATATTAAATCTATTATATATAATAACTATAATACCTGTTTTCTTAATATACAAAATCTTTTTAATACCTGGAATAATATGTTTTTTACTATGGAGGAGAGACTTACAATTATTAAAATGATAATATTCCCCAAGATTTTATACTTAATACAATCAATAATACTTTCACCTACAAAAATAACTATCAAGAAACTGAATACACTAATGTTAAATTTCTTATGGGCACCTAATAGACCTAGGATTGCATTAAAGAAACATACTAATAGCTGGTCTCAAGGGGGTATTGCTTTTCCAGACTTTAATTTATATATTATCTCTTCTATTATAAAAGTTATTACTTTATTAATAGATCGGTCATATGTCGCAAAATGGAAAGATTATTGGGAGCTAATTAGTATGCACTTCATGAAAATCTCCTTAACACATAAAAATATGATTATAAATAACTCCATGTTGTGGTTGCTAAAGGAATTTTGTACTTCACCTATTACACCTAAACATATGGTTACCCATTAAATATTATTATTAGTTATCGTAACTTTATATTCATGCACCCTAAGTATAGAGAATGGAATTTTATTGTATTCCCTATAATTTATACTCAGGGTATGCTTATGTCATCTACTTCTGAAGGAGCTCATTTAGCTATAGATAATAATCTAAAGTACTGGTATCAGCTGATATCTGATAATAAAGTTAAAAATCTAGATTTCTTAAAACAAGAATTTGATCTAAGAGAAACTTGCTGGTTAGAGGTTCAGATCTTTAGACAACATCTCATTGATAGAATAGATCTAATGTCTATAACAGTTAAATAATCTATTCCAAAACTGATTGATTACTTGATAATAAATTTACAGCATAAAGTTTCTGATAAAGGTAAACTTTCATATATACATAAAATTATCAGACAAGAAACTTTTTACAATGTAGATTCATACTGGAATTATTTCACCTCTATTAATGGGGACCCACCAACTCAACAAGATAAACAATATATATTGGAATCTGCTTATAGAACTACATCTTCCATTGTCTGGAGACTTTATACATGGAAATTTTACATAGATCTTGTTATACACCTTTGATGATGAATAAAATTAATAATAAAGATAATCTATGTAAGAGATGTAATGTAGAAATTAATGCTGACTGGGCTGATATGTTTTATGACTGTATGAAGTTGAAAGAATACTGGAAGTCAATTAATGAATTTTTGCAGGCTCTTTTTACAGATAATTTCATTATTTCTAAGTCTCTTATATTATTCAACACACCTGTACCTCAATGTGTTAAAAAGATTAAGCTTCCCTTGTTATGGTCTATCCTAGCAGTGGCTAGGAAAATAATAACTAGAAATTGGATTTCAGATACACCTCCTTCGCTCAATGAATTTAAAAATGTTATGAATATAATGTGTCATATGGAAATAAGCACAATTAGAATGAGAACAACTAGAAAAACATCACATTTTATTGTATGGGATAATTTACAAAATTTGTTAAAAAAATTCTAATTTCAATAGCACAGTATTTTAGTTTAATTAATTGATCTGATTGTAGTGGATGTCTTTGTAAATACTTTAGTTGTTTTGTTGAATATTATAATAATACCTATTTTTAATTATTTGTATAAAATTGTTATGATATTTCTCTTATATGTTAAAACAATAAATTTGTTTTAAAAAAAAAAAAAAAGGTAACAGTATCTGATCGCCACATGGACAAGATAACACTGGAATATGTAATGAAATGTTAGCAGACAGTGTACAAAGCACTGCAACAAATACTCTCCTTTGAGTACTAATGGAAGAATACTGTAAGGTTAAGTGACTTACTTCCTGTGCAGATTTTGGATGTAAAAGTTAGCTTAGTACATAAAACTATGGGATCTTTAGAAATTATGATATACAAGGATTTGGAAGGAATCTTGGAAGTTCCAAGACCCTCCCGGCTGATGTAACTAAACTGTGAGCTTTCTAAGATAACAGATCAGCTTTGGCTGCTGGCATAAATGTGGGCAGTGTTGTCAGTTTCTATAGTATGAAACGAGGTCCCCAAGAGGTACAGACTATGTGACCTCTATGGGGAAGAATCCCTTAAAAGTTTTTATAGACTTATGGATGCTGGACAGGAAGGATGAAGACGTTTATGAAAGTATGACATGTATATTAAATATATCTCAACTGCTGTTGACATAAAATAAGGGACAAAACTGCAGTACCTGGGCAGACCAAAGGACCAAATCCCTGGTAGTGGCCCATACAGAAAATTGTATCAATTTAATTCTGTTAACTTTTTGAATGGAGAGTTTGAGCAGCTGTGAGAATCTGGGCAACCTTGTGAGGGTAAAGCATGGCTCCTGGCCATTAGTGGTACTGGAGAAAAGTACAGTTTTGTACCTACCATAAATGTAGATGTTCGAGGATTCCCTTGCTGCAGTCCTGACAATTGGGTATAGTCCGCGTCCCAGTCAATACCAGAGTATAAGGTTGTCGCCGGTCATGGCAGAGACCTTCGTCATTACGACAGGGTACTAATGCGCATGACCGACGTCATTTCCTCAGTCTTTTCTTGCCCCAGATGTCAGAAGACCCAAAAAGACAAGTCCCAAAGACAACCTGCACCAAAAAACATGTACAATATATACAGTAATATATACAAAAAATATAAGCATGTAAACTCACCTACACAACCACCCTGAAACACAGAGGGGAAGGACTAAGGGTAAATTGGACTGCAGCTAAGGAATCCTCGAACATCTACATTTATGGTAGGTACAAAACTGTACTATGTTCTTCGTCTTCCCTTGCTGCAGTCCTGACAATTGGGTAGAATCCCAAAGCAGAGGTAAGGGAGGCTGGCAAATTATAAAGTAGCAGGAGCTGACAACATGCCTTGTAAAACAGCTGTGGCAAAACCAGCTCTAGTCTTAGAGTATATAGGCAGGTGATAATGCCTAGAGAAAGTATGCACTGAACTCCAAGTAGCTGCCTCCAGAATATCCTTAGTTGCCACCCCTTAGAAATGCTGTTGAAGTGGCAGTAGCCCTAGTGGAATGAGGCCTAATCCCAGCTGGAACCTCTTTGCCATGATGGGAATAACAAAATGCAATGCAAAAGCCAATCCACCTAGAAATAGTTTGTTTTGACACAGGCTTGCCCTGTGAACTTAAAGCAAAAGAAACAAGTAACTGCTGAGACTGCCTAAAATCTTTAGTCCTGCTCAAATAATAACGCAATTGCCTGTGTACATCTAAAGTGTGCAAAATCTTTTCCCTTTATTTTGAGGATCTGCAAAAACGAGGCAAATGAATAGTTTGGTTTAAAGCCACACTAGAAACCACCTTAGGCATAAAGGAAGGATTAGTGTAATGATACCCTGTCCTTATGGAAAATCAAAAGGGCTCTACTGCCATAAGGGCCTGCAACTCAGACACCCTTCTTGCAGAAGTAATAGCCAACAGAAAAGCAGTCTTCCATGACAAATATTTCAATTCAGCAGTAGCTGCAGGCTCAAAAGGTTGTAGAGTAAGTTTTTCCAACACAAAATTGAGATCCCAAGCAGGAGTAGGAGCTCACGTGGGGGTCTTATATTCTTTGCCCCTCTAAGAAACTGCTTGAACAAAGGATGCGAAAACAAAGGTGGGTCACAATCATAGTGAGCTGAAATTGCTGCAGCATGAATCTTTATGGAAGAGAAAGACAAACCTTTGTCCAATAATTCAGTAAGATATTGAAGAGCCACACTCAAATTAGGCTCTGAAATCTCCAAATTCTTTGCTGTACTCCAAAATAAAAATCTCTTCCATTTGTCTCGTACACTCTCCTAGTACTAGGCCTTCTAGCTTCCATAATCACATTTAAAACTTGTTGAGGAAGCTGAGACCTACCATGCTTCAACACAGAATATGCCAAGCTGTGAGATGAAGAGATGGAAGCTTGACATTGAGCAGATGACCGTCCTTCTGAGATAACAGATGAGGAATCAGAGGTAAAGGCCATGGAGGCTTCTTTACAAGACTCCTTAGAAGTGGGTACCAGTGTTGCGAGGCCAATCTGGAGCTACCAGAATCATCCTTGGCCTGTCCTGTCTGACCTTTAGTAATACCTTTGGAAGAAGAGGTAGAGGTGGAAAGGCATAGACATGAAGGTTTTTCCAACTGAAAGACAGAGCATCCACTTTCCAAGCTGTGTGATGAAACCCCTTTGTGCAATACTTTGGCAGCTGGTGGTTTAGTGGAGAAGCGAACAGATCTATGTCTGGAGTTCCCCATGACACTGTCAATTTCTGAAATACATGAAGATCCAGTTTCCACTGTGGGGATCCATGATTTGTCTGCTTAATACATCTGCTAGGGAGTTCTGTGCTCCTGGCAGAAACCTTGCCTGAAGAGTCAGTTGCAGGCTTAGCAGTCTCCCATAAAATCATTGCTTGCCTGCATAGAGGATAAGAATGTGTTCCCCTTGCTTGTTGATGTACCACATGACAGTTGTGTTGTCTGTCAGAATCAACACCTGCCCTGGAAGAAGTAACTCCTTGAACGCCATCAATGCAAACTGGACTGCTAACATCTCCTTCATGTTGATATGTAGATGCTGTAGTCTGGCAGGCCACTTGTCTTGTATCCACTTTCCATTTAGATGAGCTCCCAAGCAGTGTCCGAGGCATCTGTCGTTAAAATCTGACTCGCCTCTGGCCGGGTCACAGAGAGTCCCTTGTTTAGGTGACATTCCTGAGCCCACCACAAGAATTCCTTTTGAAGGCAAGGTATTATTTGAATGACAGTGTCCAAATCTTGGCAGTGCTGTGTCCATACATTTTGAGATACCATTGCAGCTTCCTCATATGCAGTTTGGCATTGGGAAGCACCAGAATACAAGATGCCATGAACCCTAATGCTTGAAGGACTGTCCTTGCAGTCAGCACGGACTGATGAGATAGTTGATGGAAGTAAAGTGACAGACTCTTTTGTTTGTCCGGTGTCAATAAGGCCATCTGGGCTGCTGTATTCAGTCTCACACCCAGAAAGCACATGTCTTGAGAGGGTACTAGACTGGACTTTATTTCGTTCACAGAATACCCTAGGCATCTTAGCACTGCTATGACATATTCCAGATGCTGTAGAAGGTGTTCCTTTTCTTGAGCCAGAATCAGGCAGTCGTCCAAGTAAGGATAAATTTGAATGCCTTGAAGCCTGAAGTAAGCTATCACTGGAGCCAGAACCTTTGTGAATACTCTGGGCAGTAGATAAGCCAAAGGGCAATGCAGAGAACTGATAATGAAAATCTCCAGTTCGAAACCGCAGATACTTTCTGCAACTTAGCCTTATGGGCACATGAAGGTAAGCTTCCTTGAGATCCAAAGTTACCATCCAGTGATCCTTGCCCAGCAGAGGTAACAGTTGCTGTAACGCCAACATCTTGAACTTGGGAATGTCCAGATAAGTGTTGAGGATAGATAAATCCAAAATTGGTCTCCACGTGCTCCCTTCTTTGGTACTAGGAACAGGCGAGAATAAAATCCAAGCCCTTTCTGACACAGGGACTGGCTGAATAGCCCCTATCTGGAGTAACTGAGAAACTTGCTTGTGAGCCTCTTTTCTTTGTGGAGGAGGAACATCTGGCATGCCTTTGAAAGGGGCATTGTGTGGAAATAAAATCTGTACCGTGATGAATGATATCCAGCACCCATCTGTCTTGAGTGATTAAATCCCAATTTTCTTTGAAAGAGACAATCTTCCTCCCAAAGGAGCTGCCAGTCGAGAGTCCACTGGCAGCTGAAAAGGCAGGTCATTGGTTCTGCTTACGAAAGGACTGACCCCTGCCCTCACCAGAAGTCTGAGCAGGTGAACTGTCTGATCTAGGCCTAAGCTAACCTTGAGCCCTGCCCCTACCACGTCTAGACCTACCCCTAGACTGGGAACCATAAACAGGATATGTCCACCCCTTAGCAGGCCAATTTCTACTAAACTTGGGCTGCACCTGCAAAAATCTTTAACAGTCTGCATAGACTTAGCTTTGTCCTCCATTTTCTTTAAAACTGCTTCCACAGGCGGTCCAAACAACACATCAGACTGTAAAGGAGCATCCAAAATCCTGGTCTTAACATGCTCAGCTAAATTCTGATCCTTCAACCATGCATGTCTGAAGAACAGAACTAGTAGCAGCCACCCTCGAGGAAGCCTGAACAGCATCAAAACCACACTGCAAAGAATGCTTACCCACTTGTTCAGACACATGAACCAAATCCAGCAATTCTTTACACTCAATACCTTCCCAAAGCATCCACCTTAGATTTCAATTGTGAAAGGAGATAATTCTGATATTTCAGCATATGAAATTGACAATTCAACGCCTCATGGCTAGAGTGGAAGAAGTATATACTTTCTTACCCCACCTATCCAAAGCCCTTGCCTCTTTATCAGAGGGTACAGGATTTTTAACCACAGAAGCTTTAACACCTTTAGGCCCCTGATAAACAGTTTCTGGGTCTGCCCTGGGACCCTTAAACAAATACTTATGAGCTTGGGCACCCTATAATACCTATCAGGCTTAACAGGAGCAGGAGGCAAGGAATCAGGGTTCAGAGAAGCTTCTGCAAAAACATCCTCCACCACATTCAACACAGGAGGAATAGCTAAGGGCCTATGCTGGGGCAAAACAAGAATTCCCTAAGCCTTTTCTGGAGTCAGAGTAATCTTGGCCTTCCCATTTAAAGTGCTCCCTCATGGAGTGAAGAGTCTCTGAAAATGAAAAATCCTCAGGAGGAGAAGCTGAAGGAGTGGAATCATCCACATCAGAATCAGAATAAGTAGGAAACTCTTGCAAGTCTTCCACAGAAGACTCTGAAGCCTGTGAACACTGTTCAAAACTATCAAACTCCTGTTCCACCCTAGGCCTCTTATCAGGTGGGGGCATAGAACCTCTAATCAGAGTAATCAAATCTTCTGCCATTTTAAGCATATGTTTCTTAGGCAGAGAGCCGAAATGCTAGGAGAAGCCCTACAGAAGCTGAACTTGGCCTTCCTCTAAAAGAAGCTTTGGCAACAGAAGGAGAGGCCCTAACTACCTTGGGAAGAGGGAAGAACAGTTACCTGAGAAGCCCCTCAGCCTGGCCTACCTCCTGAGAGGGCACATCCTGTAACAGTAAAGTATCTGCCTGAGACTCCATAGAGACTCCTGGCAAAACCTCTGGCTCCCTGAGCCTTCTAAAGGACCGGCGTCCGGGACTGCCGGTTCCTCACCCTAGACTTCACTGTTTTGTCCTTGCGCTTCTTAGATGAAGCAGGCGCCGGAGCATCCGGCGGCATAGTATAATTGCAACGCTTCCCAAACACTAACCTAGCACAATCAAGCCTCCTCTTAATAGTGCGCTTGTTAAATCTAGCACAAGAGCGGCAACCAACAACGTCGTGCTCAGGCCCTAAACAAGGTATACACAAAGTATGATAATCCCTATGCGGTATCTGCTTCCCACAAGAAATACAGTTATTCACTTTTTCTGACATCCGGTTAAATACTGAGGCAAGAAAAACCAAAATGTTCTCGGTTACTTAGCCAACTCTGTATTCGGTCTGAAACTCCGGATTCGGAAAATCTCAGAACGCCAACCTGCACTCGCAAAATTGCTTCTGCATCGGACCATGCGGCAAAAAAGACTGAGGAAATGACGTCGGTCATGCGCATTAGTACCCTGACGTACTGACGTCAGTCTAAGGCGCGATGACCGGCCTTATACTCTGGTATTCGGGCCGACTGGGACGCGGACTATACCCAATTGTCAGGACTGCAGCAAGGGAAGACGAAGAACATCCATACATTTAAGTCTGAGAGACTGAAGGATTGGGCAAAACCTGCTGGAAAACTGGGTGCGAAAATGTCAGAGTCTACTATTGGGGGGGGGGGGGCAGGTAAACAATGTGTGCGCGCCTAGAAGCTGCAACCCAGAAGCTGCCAATGAAATACCCAAAAAAACGCACAACAAACATTCCACCAAACTTTTCAGTCATTGGACAGTGCAGTGTCTGGCAAAAGGGACCAAGAAAATAGTCTCTGTCAAAATATACAGGATGCAACTATCACTGTGGGAGAAGATAACAGTCAATGAATATTGGCTTGAAGTTCAAAATTCTGTTGAGTGTAAAGCTTCCTATACATCCGTATGTTTACTCAACAGCCAATGAAAATCATGCTTGCAACTGCTCCAGCTGTTATTTGGCAGTATCCAGACATTTACAAGGAGTGTAGTAGTTGCAGTCGAAAGTTCATTGCTTTTGACAGCAACCCCTTTGTCATGGCTGCTAGGTGCTATGTTCCAAAACAAGGGGAAGCTCTTGTTCCTTTCAGCCCGAGGAGAGCTGCAGCAGCCAACATACATTTACACAACTGGGAGTGCTGGTTTGAACAACCAGGACAGCACTGAACTAATAATGACTGGATCCCAACTCTAAAGTGCAGAAGCTTCCTGGACAACTTAGCTATCTTTATGTGCAGACCGGTTTCCTGAAGGTCCAAACAGTACATTCAGTCTCCATTCTCTAAAGCTGGACATATTGGCTGCACAGTAATCATATGAATCTTCTCTTTCAGAGAATTTTAGGCCACTGAAGTCTAAGACAGGACTGCGATCCTCTTGTCAACTTGGGAACAAAGAATCCTGAACTCACTCTGGTCTGGTTGGATCTCGTGGATGGCTCTTTTTAAGAGTTTTTTTTTAATTTGTAGCCCGATAGCCACTTTCTGGTGGGATCGGACTTCAGGAAGGGGCAAGAAAGTGGGCCCTAGAGAAGGAAACTGGATTTTGCAGCCTTTGGATACCATCTCCCTAATCCACTTGTCTTGCATGATGGCCTGCCATGCAAGATGCTGAGAGAGACTAACCAACTGCCTCCACTGTGGGACAGTTGGGCAAATTCTTAGGAGCTCTGCAGCTGCTAAAATCTATGGTTCTGTGGACCATTCTGGTCTCTAGGGTGACATCAATTTTGGAAACCTGTATAGCAATCCTGGCTTCTATCAGAGCACTGCCCAAATGGCAGCTAATTGGCTTTTAAGCCAACATTTTTGTGCACTCAGTTTTTCCAATATGACTGCACACTGATCAACAATGTAACTTCAGCTCTCTGAGTACATTGACTGGGAAGAATCCTGCAGCTGTTCAACAAAAAGCAGTTTAATATCAGTTTTGTGCAAAGCACAGCTTTCAGCAATCTGGAGGAAAAATAAATCAAATTTGCTCAGAAATTATTAAAATAAATGAAACACTAAAGAAGTATATCAACTCAAAAATCTGGAAAAAAAAATGGAAGAAGCTTTAAACAGATATTCTGCTGATAAAACTGAAAAAATCAGGGGTTGAAATTAAAAGACTGGCTAAGTATGACAAGAAATGTCTCCAAAAATGGTAGAATTAGAGGACAGCACAGGTGGAGAAAAATTCTGAGATTTTCTGCTGCACCAGAGAAAGAAAAAGGAAGAGACTGCATTAATTTTACGAAAAGCACAAATAAGCAACTGGATTGGTATTCCACAGCAGGATGTGTTAACTGAAAGGGCACATCATCTGCATGCTCCAAACATGGCCATGAGAATGCAGACAAGACATATATTAAGCAAAGATGCAATCCTACCAGAAGAGTTAATCCTGACAAAACAAGGCAAAAGAGCAAAGTATTAAAGGTTGGAGACAGTAGAGTGGTTGTGGAAAATGATTATTCACTGTACGTCAGGAAAGAGGAACACATTTACTCTAGAGACCAGAGAATGTCAAGAGCCAGGTATGACATTCAAACTGCTGTATCCAGCTCTTCAGGACATTTTTACCTACACGATTCAAAGTAATTTTTTGATGCAGAACAGGCTACGGAGGAAATACAAAAGTTCAGCCAACAAAAACTGACCCAGCAAGCAGACGGGGGCTTTGCTTTTCATTTTTCTGATAAGTCACATTGAGAGACTTTGCCAGTGAAACCTTTTTCATTGTTCCAAAGGAAAGTGCTTCAGAAAGAGAAAACCACAGGAGTTGACTAGAATAATTGTGTGCATCTTGGAAATGAACTGGAGTCTGAAGTTGAGAGATGGAGATAAGACCTGCAGCGCTGAAATTAGGGAAGTGTGACGTCCCCACATATCACATTAATAACAATGTCTTAAATACTTAAGTTCACAATCAGTAGTGAGGGACTTGGGCAACCAGGTTGATAGCAACCTGACTTTTGACCACCATGTTGCTTCCACTGTACAGAAAGCTTTCTATATGGCCCACCTCATAAGTAAGGGCATCTCATCCAGGAGAGGTCATAACATCCCTGTATTCTTCCCTTATAAGTCCAAGTATTGAGTACAATGCCCCCTTCAGCATGTACCTCACAAAGCACACACAGCAGCTGGACAGACCACAGGGGTTCCGCACCAAGAGAATCCAGGGCCTCAGACACCTACCCTATACAGATAGGCTAAAAGCTCTGACCCTCTACTCAGCTTCATACACACTCCTCAGAGGTGACCTCTGTCTGGCATACAAAGCAATCTCAGACCCCGCCTTGATGGGACTGCTGCATATCCACAAGTCAGCTCCATATGCGCGACCTCAACCTGGTCTGTGATATCAATAGGACTTCTTGGCAGGACAGATATGTGTCCCAGAAAAGTACAGTTGTGTACACTTACCATAAATGTAGATGTTAGAGTGTATTCACTGTTGCAGTCATTACATTTGGGTAATATGCTGGCAGGTTGCCCTCAGTCGGCCTGATTAAGTCTTGGGTCCTGCGTTGGTTGCTGTCCCTTCTTCCATGACGTCAGGTCGTCAAGGGTATAAAACATGCAGCCAAAGCCATTACATCAGTTTTTCCTTGCCCCAGATGTCAGGTGCCTCCCAAATGGGGAGCCAAATATTTACGTAATTAAAAACACAAAAATATATATCTCCAAACTAAAGCAAATACACCAAAAAGGCTTTTAAGCATAATAAAGGAAAGTATAAGTACAGAAAGAGAAAAAACAGGGAGTTGGAGGGAGGGTAACCAGGACTGCAACAGTGAATACACTCGAACATCTACATTTACGGTAAGTGTACATAACTGTACTATGTTCTTCGTGTTTCACTGTTGCAGTCATTACATTTGGGTAGATTCCCAACGCTATGGTTGGGAGGATGGACTTGTACAGCATTAGGACCAGCTATAAGGCCCTGCAGGACAGCAGTGGCAAAGCCAGCTCTGGATTTAGAGAAGAGAGGTAAATGGTAAT
Source organism: Protopterus annectens (assembly GCF_019279795.1). NCBI lineage: Eukaryota > Metazoa > Chordata > Ceratodontiformes > Protopteridae > Protopterus > Protopterus annectens. The sequence goes on from NC_056725.1 coordinate 1,823,252,217, forward strand.
GTTTGGTGAACGTATGAACTGAGCTCCAGGTAGCAGCTTCTAGAATGTGTCTGGTAAGAACACCTCTGAGAAAGGCTGTAGAAGTAGATGCATCCCTAGTGGAATGAGATTTGATCCCCTGGGGGATAATTTTACCATGGTGCACATAGCAGAAACTAATACAATGGCTTATCCATTTGAAAATAGTCTGCTTTGAAATAGCCCTTCCCTCTGCCCCTGCAGCAAATGCCACCAGTAGTTGATCAGATTTTCTTAGAGATGTTGTTCTGTTTAAGTAAAATCTAAGCTGTCTGTGTACATCCAATGAATGCAGAATCCACTCCCCCTTGTTCTGTGGATTGGGAAAGAAAGTTGGCAAATGAATGGTTTGATTAAGAGCCACACTGGATACCACCTTAGGCATAAAGGATGGAATGGCCCTGAGAGACACCCTGTCTGCATGAAAAAATAATGGAAGGCTCCACTGCCATAAGAGCCTGTAATTCGAAAATCCTTCTAGCTGAAGTGACTGCTAAAAGAAAAGCTGTTTTCCAAGAGGGAAATTTTAAGTCTGCAGTAGCAGCTGGCTCGAAAGGAGGAAGAGTAAGTTTATCCAATACAAAATTGAGGTCCCAGGCAGGGGTTGGCCCCTCTGAGATACTGCTTTAGCAGAGGATGAGAGAAGAGGGGAGGCTCTGTGTTGTAATGAGCTGAAATGGCTGTGGCATGGATTTTTATGGAAGAAAAGGACAGGCCCTTGTGAAGCATCTCAGTTAAGTATTGTAAAATCTGAGGAATATTGGGCACTGCTGTGCTTATCCCTTGTGATTGATTCCAGGAACAAAATCTTTTCCATTTGTCAGCATAAGATTTTCTAGTACTAGGCCTTCTTGCCTCCAAAATGAGGGATGCTAAGGGTGAATTTAGGTGATTAGACACGCTGCAAGATTCAAAATTTGGAGCTGTGTGCGCAGAATTTGGTTGTTCTGCTGAGACAATAAGTAAAGTGTCTGAGGCAGCTGCCACGGTGGAAGGTGCGACACATTGCGCAGGAGTGGGTACCAGTGTTGGCGAGGCCAGTCTGGAGCAATTAAAATAACTTTTGGTTTGTCCTGTTTGACTTAGTAGAACTTTGGAGGGCAGAGAGGGAAAAGCATATCTGAATGATAGAGCATCCAATTTTCTGGCTTTTCTGTGATTAATTATTGTGCAGAATTTGTCCAACTGATAGTTCTGGGGTGAGGCAAAAAGATCTATGTCTGGACTCCGCCATTTGCATGTCAACATGTTGAAAATCCATGGTTCCAGTTTCCATTCGTGTGGGTCCATGAGATTTCTGCTTAGTTCGTCTGCCAGAGTATTCAGCTTTCCTGGCAGGAATTGAGCTTGTAGTTGTACTTGATAGGTCACGGCCGTGTTCCACAATGCCATGGCTAGTCTGCAAAGGGGGTAGGAGTGTGTACTCCCCTGCTTATGTACCACATAACTGTGGTGTTGTCTGTCTTTATCATTAATTGTCCTGGATGAAGGTAGTCCTTGAAGGCTGTCAGTGCATTCTGTACAGCCATCTCTTTTTGATTGATATGAAGGTGCATTTGATTTGGGCTCCATTTGTCCTGAATGCACTTCCCTGCCAGATGAGCCCCCAAGCATAGTCTGATGCTTCTGTAGTTGAGAGTTTGGGTGGCACGGGGATGAGTGAATGACAGCCCCTTGTTTTGGTGGCAGGCCTCTGCCACCATAGGAACTCTAGTTGCAGGCAAGGTATGATAGGAATCATTGTTTCCAGGCTGTGACAATGCTGACTCCCATAAACTTTTTAAGTACCACTGAAGTTTCCTCATATGCAGTCTTGCATATGGAATTAGAAGAATGCAGGAGGCCATGAACCCCAAGGCTTGCAAAATTTGTCTTGCAGATAGTAAGGTTTTTGTGGCCACCTGTTTGAAGTAAGTTACCAAATGAATTTGCTTTTCTGGCGTGAGGTAAGCCATCTGGGCAGTTGTATTCGAGCTTGCACCCAGGAATGTAATTTTTTGAGAGGGTACCAGTTGTGATTTATTTTCGTTTATTGTGTACCCTAGACAAGTTAGAACCCTTTTTACAAATGCCAGATGTTTTAGAAGAATGTCCTTGTTTTCTGTCTGAATTAGACAATCGTCCAGATATGGATATATCTGAATATTTCTTTGTCTGCAAAATAAATCCACAAAAATGAGTGTAGAGTTGGCAGACCACTTCTTAAAACCACCAAGCACGGTTTTTATTTAATAAACAATAAAATATATAAGCGCTTTCGTCTCAATATTCCAATGATGAAGTCTCTGTAATTTTGGAATACTGAGACGAAAGCGCTTACATATTTTATTGTTTATTAAATAAAAAAACATGCTTGGTGGTTTTAAGAAGTGGTCTGCTTCCTCTACACTCATTTTTGTGGATTTATTTGTTGAATTGGTTTTGAATTCTTTGTCTGCAAAATGCAATTACTGGAGCCAGGCACTTTGTGAAGAACCTGGGCACAGTAGATAAGCCAAAGGGCAGTGCAGAGAACTGGTAATGCAAGTAGCCTGCTTTGAAGTAGAGGTATCTTCTGCAAGATTCCCTGATTGGGATATACAGATAAGCCTCTTAAGTCCAGAGTTACCAACCAGGCATCTTTGCCTAGCATTAGAAGTAACTGTTGAAGAGTCAGCATCTTGAATTTTGGAATGTCCAGAAATGTGTTTAGGGTAGGTAAGTCCAGAATTGGACGCCATGATTTGTCTTTTCTTGGTACCAGGAAAAGTCTTGAATAGAAACGTTTTCCCTTTTTCCTCTTCTGGAACCGGTTGAATAGCCCCCATGTTCATGAGGGACAGTACTCGTTTCTTGGCCTCTACCAACTGTTTTGTTCTAAAAGTCCCTTGTGACTGAAACCTGGAGCTTTTGGAATGTCTGGGTTTGACTTGAGTGGCTCTCGAACTGGAAAGGACCAGTTTTAGTTGGAGGTTGCACTTGTAAGAAATCTTTCACAGTTTGCATAGATTTAGCTTTATCTTCCATCTTTTTTTTTAAACTTCTTCAGCCTTATTACCAAAGAGACGGTCCTGTTGTAAAGGAGCATCCAACAATTTTGCTTGAACATGATCAGGAAAAGTTTGCTCTTTGAGCCAAGCATGCCTTCTTAGCACAGACCCAGTTACAGCAGCCCTGCAAGAGGCCTCCAAAGAATCAAAACCACATTGCAGAGTATGTTTTCCAACTTGTTCAGCTGAATGCAATAAATCTTGTAAATCTTTATTTTCCACACAGTCAGAAATTAACATCATTTTCTGTTTAAGCAGTCCCATGATATTCTATTGATATTTAAGCATATGAAATTGACAGTTTAAAGCCCTGATTGCCAAGGTTGCAGAAGTGTAAACCTTCTTACCCCATCTATCCAGCGTCCTGCAATCTCTATCAGAAGGGGTAGGATTTTTAGCAGCAGAGGCCTTAATGCCCTTGGGATACTGAGAAATGGTTTCAGGATCTGCAATAGGATTTTTGAAAAGGAATCAGTAGGGTCAGGAACCCTGTAGTATCTCTGTCTGGCTTACAAGGAGACAGAGAATCAGGAGCCACACTAGATTCTGAAAAATCATCATCAACAATGTCTAGAACAGGAGGTATGGCCAAAGGCCTATGCTGAAGAAGAAGAAAATCCCTAAGTCTCTTTTTTAGATTCAGAGAAATCCTGACTTTCCCAGTGGAAATGTTCCCTTAAAGTATGTAAAGTTTCTCCAAAAGAAAAATCCTCGGGGGGAGAAGCAGAAGGAAAGGAATCTTCTGAATCAGAGTCCTCATAAGTGTGTATAGACAAATCCTGTTCATTAGAAGAGTCAGGAGAAATAGAATCCTGTTCAGAAGATTCATAAAAAATGTCTTGCCTAGGCCTCTTAGAAGGAGGGGGGGGGGGGGTGGCTACCCCCGATCAGAGTAATTAAATCTTCAGACATTTTGATCATCTGTTTTTTAGGCATAGGGGGCTGCACATGTGGCCCAGGCGTCAGTTTTTTAGACATAGAGTTTGATTTTGGCCTTAGTTTTGAAGATGGTGCCGGTCTAATATACAAATCTGTAAGCCTGAAAACACCCTCAGAAGCCGGTGCCTGCATAGCGGCTCCGGACCCATCTAAGGTAGAGACATCCGCGGGGTTCCATAACTGAAGCATCTCGTGGCATACCGGACTCTGAATGGGTCTCAGTAGAGGCCTGCGAATCAGAAGTAGCGGGTATCAGGGGCTGCGAAAGCGCTTCACTGAGTACCGATGAACTGGCGACTGGCTTAGGAGAAGCGTTGTCATCAGTTTTGGACCTCGACGGCCTGTCTGTCTTTTTCTTTGCGTTTTTTAGGTATTCCGGTAATCGGATTGCTAACAAACAACATTTCTGGATAATTAAATCATGAGCCAAAATATTTAAAAGCAAAAATATACCGGCGTTTAATAGTGCATTGATTAAATTTAGCACAAAACAGACGGCAAGGCACGTTGTGGTCAGGACCTAGGCAAGGAATACAGTACAGATGAAAATCCTTATGAGGTATTTGCTTCCCACAAGTAATGCAATTATTAACTTTTACTGACATCGGTAAGGAACAAAACAAAAGTTTCCCGAATGGGGTACTTAGCTTTTTAGTTGAAGACTTTGGTTCTGAAACTCAAAAACGAAAATTTCAGGAGTCGGCCGACCAGCACTTGCAAACTGTTTCTGCTTCAGGCACTGCGCGGCAAGAAAGACTGATGTAATAGCATCAGCTGCATGTTTTATACCCTTGACGTCATGGAAGAAGGGACAGCAACCGACGCAGGATCCAAGACTTTGTTAATCAGGCCGACTGAGGGCAACCTGCCAGCAGATCACCCAAATGTAATGACTGCAACAGTGAAACACGAAGAACATCTCCCCCTTCTGTGGAATAGACTCCCTTCTCCACATCAAGCAGAGTACCTCATTATCCCTTTTTAAGCACAACCTGGATAACTGGATGGGAAACAAAAAATATACCCCTGGGATTCCACTTGTGTCCCTGCTGGACAGGGAGTCTTGGTGCTGACTTGTCTAAACATGACCTAAACTCTTGGCTAAGCTTATAAGGGCCCTAGAGCCAATAGCCTAGTAACCTCATATGATTCTACGATCCTATTAAAAAGCTTCAACCGAGTTTATGAAACACGGCAAGTGGAAAGAGTGGAGTTTTGTTGACTTTGTTAAACTTGTGAGGAAATGAAAGGCAATTGCCACGCTTCATGTCATTAATGTCTGAAGGACACCAAAGCAAAGGGAAGAGGAAGGAAAAGGGTAAAGTACAGTTGTGTACACTTACCATAAATGTAGATGTTTGAATGTATTCACTGCTGCAGTCATTACATTTGGGTTATCTGTTTGCAGGTAGCCCTCAGTCGGCCTGATTAACAAAGTCTTGGGTCCTGCGTCGGTTGCTCTCTCTTCTTCCGTGATGTCAGGTCATCAGGGGTATAAAACATGCAGCCAATGTCATTACATCAGTTTTTTTGCCCCAGATGTCAGGTGCCCCCTTAATGGGAAGCAATTAAATCTATAAATATACAAGTTTTACCTCAAACAAAAAAGCAAATAACACCAAAAAGCTTGTAAGCATTGGAAAGGAGAGAAGAGGTATAGCCAAACAAAGTCAGGGGGCTGGAGGAAGGGTAACAAGGACTGCAACAGTGAATACACTCGAACATCTACATTTCTGGTAAGTGTACACAACTGTACTATGTTCTTTGTGTTTCACTGTTGCAGTCATTACATTTGGGTAGATTCCCGAAGCTAAGGATGGGAGGAGGAATTTAGATAGCGTTAGGACCAGCTATAAGGCCCTGCAAAACTGCAGTGGCAAAGCCAGCTCTGGATTTAGAGAAAATTGGCAAATGGTAATGCTTGGTTAAAGTATGTACAGAACTCCAGGTAGCAGCTTCTAGGATGTCCCAGGTAGGTATGCCTCTGAGAAAGGCTGTAGATGTAGATGCAGCCCTGGTTAAGTGGGATCTGATCCCCTGTGGGATAGGTTTTCCATGGTGCTTATAGCAGAAGTGAATGCAATAGCCTATCCATTTGGAGATGGTTCGATTTGAAATAGCCTTTCCCTCTGGCCCTGCAGCAAATGCCACCAGCAGTTGTTCAGATTTCCTTTCAGGTTTAGACCTGTCCAAGTAGAATCTAAGTTGTCTGTGCACATCTAAGGAGTGCAGGATACATTCCCCTTTGTTCTGTGGATTAGGAAAGAAGGTAGGCAAATGAATGGACTGATTAAAGGCCACCCTGGATACCACCTTTGGAATGAAAGAAGAATTGGTACTGAGGGACAACCTGTGCGCATGAAAGATGATGAAAGGCTCCACTGCCATAAGGGCCTGTAATTCAGGTACCCTTCTTGCTGAAGTGATGGCTAAAAGGGAAGCTATTTTCCTAGAAAGGAATTTTAAATATACAGTAGCAGCTGGCTCGAAAGGAGGAAGGGTGAGTTTCTCCAATACAAAGTTAAGGTCCCAGGCTGGAGTTGGAGCTCTCCTGGGTGGTCTTAAAGTTTTGGTCCCTCTGAGGAACTGCTTGAGCAGTGGAAGAGAGAAGAGGGGAGGTTCTGTGTTATGAGCTGAAATGGCTGAGGCGTGAATTTTTACTGAGGAAAAGGACAGGCCCTTGTGAAGCATCTCAGTTAAGTATTGTAAAATCGGAGGTAAACTGGGCACTGCTATGCTCATCCCTTGAGATTGGTTCCAGGCACAGAATCTTTTCCATTTTTCAGCATAAGATTTTCTAGTACTAGGCCTCCTTGCCTCTGAAATGACATACATCACTGGTTTACTGAGGAATGGTAAAGGACAGCTCAGGTAATTAGCCAGGCTGCTAGGTTCAGTGTTTGAAGATGCAGGTGCACAATCTGGTTCTCCTGCTGAGACAGCAGGGTAGGAGTCTGAGGCAGGTGCCACGGGCCAACAGTGACATACTGCGCAGGAGGGGGTACCAGTGTTGGCGTGGCCAGGCTGTTGCAATCAAAATCATCCTTGGTTTGTCTTGTTTGATCTTTAATAGTACTTTGGAGAGTAGAGGCAGAGGAGGAAAGGCATAAACTGATAGGTTTTTCCAGCTGAAGGACAGAGCATCCACTTTTCAAGCTTGTATGTGGGGAGTCCTTGCACAAAATTTTTCAAATGGATAGCTCTGGGGGGAGGCAAACAGGTCTATATCTGGGGTCCCCCATTTGCTTGTCAACATGTTGAGAATCCTTGGTTCCAGTTTCCAATCGTGTGGGTCCATGAGGGTTCTGCTTAGTCCATCTGCCAGTGTATATAGTGGTGTTGTCCTTCTTTACCATCAATTGTCCTGGAAGAATGTGGTCCTTGAAGGCTGTCAGAGCATTCTGTACAGCTAACATTTCTTTATGATTGATGTGAAAGTGCATTTGAATTGGGTTCCATTTGCCCTGAATGCACTTCCCTGCCAGGTGCGTCCCCCCCATGCATAGTCTCATGTGTCTGTTAGGGTTTGGTTGGCAGGGGGTAGTGTGAATGGTACTCCCTTGTTTTGGTGGCAGGCCTCTGCCCACCAAAGGAATTCTAGGCATAGACAAGGAATGACAGGAATCATTGCTTCTAGATCCTGAGAATGTTGACACCATAGGCTTTTTAGATACCATTGTAGTTTCCTCATATGCAGTCTTGCATATGGAATTAGAAGAATGCAGGAGGCCATGAACCCAAAGGTTTGTAGTATTTTCCTTGCAGATAGCAGGGTTTTTGTGACCACTTGAAGTAGGTTGTCAAGTGAATTTGTTTCTCTGGCGTGAGGAAAGCCATCTGGGAAGTTGTATTCAAGCTTGCTCCCAGGAATATAATTTGTTGACAGGGTACCAGGAGTGATTTCTTTTTGTTTATGGTGTACCTCAGACAAGTTAGCACCCTCTGTACAAAAGCCAGATGATTCAAAAGTATGTCCTGGTTTTCTACCTGAATTAGACAATCGTCCAGGTATTGGTATATATGAATATTTCTTTGCCTGCAAAATGCAATTACTGGAGCTAGGCACTTTGTGAATACCCTGGGCGCAGTAAATAAGCCAAAGGGCAGTGCAATGAACTGATAGTGCGTGTAGCCTGCTTTTAAGCGTAGGTATCTTCTACAAAATTCCATGATTGGGATGTGCAGGTATGCTTCCTTTAAATTTAGTGTTGCCAACCAGGCATCTTTGCTTAGCATAGGAAGCAACTGGTGAAGAGTCAGCATCTTGAATTTTGGAATCACCAAAAAGGTGTTTAGAGTAGGCAGGTTCAGGAGAGGACACAATGAATTGTCTTTTCTGGGTACCAGGAAAAATCTCGAGTAGAAACCTTGTCCCTTTTTCTCTTCTGGTACCAAATGAATAGCCCCTATGCTTAAGAGAGAGAGTACTTGCTTTTGGGCCTCTGCCCACTGCTTTGGAGGTAGATCCAGCCAACCGCTTGGAGCTGGTGACGTGTGGAAGTGAAATCTCTATCCTTGGGACACCATATTTAAATTCCATTTGTCCTGGGTAATGAGTCCCCAGTTCTTTGCATGAAGTGCAATCTTTCCCCCCAAAGGGGAAGTCAGTTGAGAAGTGCTTGGAAGTTTTAAAAAGAAGTCATTAAGACAGTTTACCATAGGAGGGAGTTTTACTACTCCCAAATTTGGAAGTGGAGCCCCCCCCCCCCCCCCCCCACTGCTTAGTCCTGTTCGTTCCCTGGGACTGAAGCCTGGGTGCTCTGCTGGATCTGGGTTTTGACTGAGAAGGTCTGGAAGAGGCAGGAAAGGACCAATTCTTAGAAGGCCAATGCCTACTAAATCTTGGAGGTTGTACCTGTAAAAAGTATTTAACAGTTTGCATAGATTTAGCTTTTTCCTCCATCTCTTTAAGAACTTCTTCTGTCTTGTTGCCAAAAAGGTGGCCCTGATTTAAGGGAGCATCCAGTAATTTCACTTTAATATGATCAGGCAAGGATTGCTCCTTAAGCCAAGCATGCCTTTCTAAGTACAGACCCAGTTACCGCAGCCCAGCAAGATGCCTCTAGGGAATCAAAACCACACTGCAATGTATGTTTACCATATTGTTCAGCAGAATGCATAAAATCCTGCAAATCCTTATTTTCAGCACAATCACGAATCAACATCATTTTCTGTTTAAGAAATCCAATAATATGCAGCTGATACTATTACATATGAAACTGGCAATTCAAGGCCCTAATGGCCAAAGTTACAGAAGTGTATACCTTCTTATCCCATCTATCCAGCGCCCTGGAGTCTCTGTCAGAGGGGGTAGGATTTTTGGCAGTAGCAGCTTTAATGCCCTTGGGTCCCTGTGAAATGGTTTCAGGATCCGCAGTAGAATTTTTGAAAAGGAACTTGTGAGGGTCAGGAATCCTGTAATATCTATCAGGTTTTCTGGATGCAGGAGGTAGAGAGTCAGGGCCCATGCTAGACACCGAAAAGACATCATCAACAATGTCCAGTACAGGAGGTACAGCTAAAGGTCTGTGATGGGGCAGGAGTAAGAAATCCCTAAGCCTCTTTTTAGAATCAGAGAAATCCGGACTTTCCCAATGAAAAAGCTCCCCGAGAGTATGCAAGGTTTCACCAAAAGAGAAATCCTCTGGGGGGGGGAGCAGAGGGAATAGATTCCTCAGCATCAGAATCCTCATAGGTAGAGAAGGGTAAATCCTGGTCATCAGAGGAAACAGAAATATCAGAATCCTGGTCAGAAGTATCATAAGCAAACTCCAGGCTAGTTGCTGAGCATAATGCATCCGAGATTATCCAAGTGCAACTAACTCTGGGCAAGACCACAATCCAAATTGTAGCTTGCTACAGATCCCGCGGCATGACTCAGGATTCCCACTCATTTCTTGATGCACTGGAAAATATTAGGGTACAACCTAACACCCTAATAATGGGCGATTTCAACTACCCCACCATTAACTGGGAAAACTACTCATGTGCCAACTCTTGTGCTCAATGTTCTCCAGAATTCATAAATTCCAATGCCTTGGATCAACTTATCCACACCCCTACCAGGGGCAGCAATATCCTAGACCTGGTTATTACCAACACGGGCAACCGGTGTTCCACACCAGAGGTCAATTCCTAGTTGGTCAGATCAAACCACAAGCAAATCACGCTAGACATCCACATCCCTCCCCCAACCCCCATTAGGGAAACCACCGTAAAAAATTTCTCCAAAGCCAACTTCATGCTTCTTAAGACAGAAGTGGCAAACTTCACGACACCCATGCTGACGGACAATAGAGGTATGACTGCTGAATCCTACACAAATGCACTTTATAAGCACTTACACGAGTGCATGGATCGTGCAATCCCTAACAGAACCAAGTTGCTATCCTCCAAAAAAAAGGAAGCCAATCTGGTGGTCCCCTACCATAAACAAACTCTACAACAGAAGAAAGAAACTGTTGCAAAAAAGAGTAAAATCCCATGATTGGAGGAACTCCCTGGTCAGCCTCAGTAAGAAGCAGAGATCCCTCATAAAATCCTCCACAGCTAGTTACGAAAACAAAATCACCAATGACTCTAAAGACAACCACAAAGCATTCTATAGCTGTGCCAAGAATCTCAATGGCAACACTCAGATCTGCACTGAGTTACAGCACAATGGCACTAAACATACAGAACCAACTGATATTGCCAACATCCTGGCAAATAGGTTCAGTGCTAACTTTGCCCCCCCTCTCATCCCCTAAAGGGCCCATCTCTACACCGGAAGAATGTAAAGTTCCTGTAATCACAGCTGCACAGGTAAAAAAACACACACTCTAAAGTCAAGAACACAGCATCCATGGGACCTGACAACATCTCAGGCTGCATTCTACATGGACTACAGAGCGAACCGACACCCCACCTAACTACCATGTTCAATCATAGCCTCACCTCAGGCTATGTGCCCACTGAATGATGCACAGCGACGGTTATCCCACTCTACAAAGGGGGAGCCACCACGGACCCCAGAAACTACCATCCCATTAGCCTGACGAGCCTGGTCTGCAAGGCTATGGAACGTATCATCATGGAACTTATAAACAATGACATTGGTAATCTCCAAACTCAGGACCCCACCCAGTTCGGGTTTGTAAAAGGCAGATCATGTCTCCTAAACCTGATAGAATTCTTTGAAGCGGTCACCAAAGCCGTAGATGAGGGTAAGGTGGTTCACACAGCCTATCTAGATCTCGTCAAGGCTTTTGACACCATCCCCCACTCTGGAATTATAAACTCACTAAACTAGGTATAAATCTCCCTATGTCACAAGATGGGTTGCCAACTCTGTCTCACTAACAGAACACACACTGTGAAAGTAGCAGACTCCAAATCCAACTTCAGACCAGTGACAAGTGGAGTACCACAGGGATCAGTCCTGGGTCCTCTCCTGTTTGGTATCTACTTCTCTGAAGTACAGGCTAACGAAGTTCGTGGATGACTGCAAACTAGGAGCTATAATCAAAACTCCAAAAGATGTGGACATCCTACAAAAGGGCCTCGCTGTGACAGATGCCTGCTGTCAAATTCAAAGCCATGGCCTCAAGCTCAATGCCAAAAAGTGCATTGTCATCCCTTTTGGTAAAAACTCTGTACCCATGAACTACCACATAGGCGACGTCTACTTAACACCGAAAGTGTGATGAGACCTTGGGACAGAGATGGACAGTAGTCTCTCCTTTGATAATCACATCGCCACAGTAGTCAGGAATCCTTCTACATGGCACACCTAATCACAAAAGGTTTCTCATCCAGGAGAAAAAAGGTCATTGTTCCCCTCTACTCGTCACTCATTAGACCCATTACAGAGTACAACGCCCCTTTTGGCATGTACCTCACAAGACATCTACAACTGGAAAGGCCGCAGAAATACCTCACAAAGAGGATTACCAGCCTCAAACAGATGCCCTACGCAGACAGTCTCAAAAAACAGCAGCTTTACTTCGTAGCATATCGCCTACTCAGAGGCAATCTCTGCCTAATACACAAAGCTGTGTCAAACCCAGAGCTTTTGGACATGATCCACTTAAAGAAATCCCAATCCCTCCAAGCTACACGCTCTAGGGACCTAAACCTTGTCGTCACAATAAACAGAACATGCTGGAGGGTAAATTCCTGTCCCAGAGACTTCCCATACTCTGGAACAAACTACCTATCTATATCAAACAAAGCTCCTCATTAGCACTAGTCAAGAAAAATCTTGATTGGATGGGAGATAGGAAATTCACCCCGGGGATCACTTCTGTGGCTCTGCTCGACAGTGGCACAAGAAAATAATTTTCTTGGGTGGCAAAAGTCAGGGTACCTTTTGGCTAGGCTTATATAGGCCCTAGGGCCAAAAGCCTAGTACCAACCTATGAACCTATATACAGTGCAATGAAAAAGTATTTGCCCCCTTCCTAATTTCTTATTTTTTTGCATATTTGTCACACTTAAATGTTTCAGATTATCAAACAAATTTAAATATTAGACAAAGATAACCCAAGTAAACACAAAACACAGTTTTTAGGTGATGATTTTATTTAAGGGAAAAAAATACCCAAACCTACATGGCCCTATGTGAAAAAGTAACTGCCCCCCTTGTTATATCATGAAGTAAGTGTGGTTAATCACATTTTTGAGAAAGCTGAGTTCAATTTCACCAGCCACACCCACGCCTGATTACTGCCAGACCTGTTGAATCAAGAGATCACTTGAACAGAACCTGTCAGACAAAGTGAAGTAGGCCAAAAAGATCCAAAAAAGGAAGACGCAGCGATCTAAAGAAATTCTGGAACAGATGAGAAGCAAAGCAATTGACATCTTTCAGTCTGGAAAAGGTTACAAAGCCATTTCTAAAGCTTGGGACTCCAGCGAACCATGGTGAGTGCCATTATCCACAAATGGAGAAAACACGGAACAGTGCTGAACCTTCCCAGGAGTGGCTGGCCTACAAAAATTATCCCAAGAGCGCAGCAACGACTCATCCAAGAGGTCACAAAAGAACCCAGAACAACATCTAAAGAACTGCAGGCCTCACTTGCCTCAGTTAAGGTCAGTGTTCATGACTCAACCATAAGACAGAGACTGGGCAAAAATGGCATGCATGGCAGAGTTCCAAGAAGAAAACCACTGCTGACCAAAAAGAACAAACGCTCATCTCACTTTTGACTGACGAAACAAAAGTTGAACTTTTTGGGAGGTGTTCCTCCCATGACATCTGATGTAAAAAGTATCACATTTCAGAAAAAGATCATCATACCAACAGTCAAACATGGTGATGGTAGTGTGATGGTCTGGGGCTGCTTCTGGACCTGGGCGACTTGCTGTGATTGATGGAACCATGAATTCTGCTCTCTACCAAAAAATCCTGAAGGAGAATGTCTGGCCATCAGTTTGTGACCTCAAGCTGAAGCGCACTTGGGTTCTGCAGCAGGACAATGATCCAAAACACACCAGGAAGTCCACCTCTGAATGGCTTACAAAAAACAAAATGAAGGTTTTGGAGTGGCCTAGTCAAAGTCCAGAGTTGAATCCAATTTAGATGCTGTGGCATAACCTTAAAAAGGCAGTTCATGCTCAGAAACCCTCCAATATGGCTGAATTAAAACAATTCTGCAAAGAAGAGTGGGCCAAAATTTCTCAACCACGATATGAAAGACTCAATGGCAGTTATCGTAAACACTTATTTTTCTGAAGTGCAGGCAAACATAGGGGGATTGTGGATGACAAAATTTTCAGATGACTGCAAACTGGGCACCATAATTGACACTCCATCAGACACAGACATCCTCCAGAGAGGTCTCATAGAAATGGATAACTGGTGCCAGAGCCATGGCCTTAAGCTAAATGCCAAAAAATGTATAGTCATACCCTTTGGGAAAAACAAGGTAACCCCTAATTACCACATAGGTGGTAATCTATTAAACACGGAAGAAGTTATCAGGGACCTGGGGACCCAAGTTGACAGTAACCTCTCTTTTGACACTCACATTGCCAAAGTGGTTAGGAAGACCTTCTACATTGCCCACCTGATCATGAAGGGATTCACATCCAGATCAGGAGAGGTCATTGTACCCCTGTACTCTTCACTTATCAGACCAATGATTGAGTACAACGCCCCATTGAATGTACCTTACCCGACACCTGCAGCAGTTGGAAAGACCCCAAAAGTTCCTCACCAAAAGGATAAAGGCTCAAACATATGTCATACGATGCCCGACTGAAGAAACTCCAGCTCTATTCAGTCGCATACCGTCAGCTCAGAGGTGATCTGTGCCTGACATACAAGGCCATGTCCAACCCGGAATTAATGGACATGCTCCACCTCAAAAAATCCAAATCCACCAGAGCCACGAGAGCAAGAGACTTAAACCTCAACACGGATATAAATAGGACGTGCTGGAGGGACAGATTAATCACCCAGAGACTCCCTACACTATGGAACAGAATCCCAGTCCATGTGAGGCAGTGCCCCTCACTGACTCTGTTCAAGAGAAATCTTGACGAGTGGATGGGAGATCGTAGGTTTACCCCGGGAATCATCTCTGTGTCACTGCTGGACAGAGGCACAACAAACTAATGGGTATAGTATTCTCATCCTAAGGGGTGGTGAAAGCCACACACACTCTGGCTAGGCTTATAAATGCCCTAGGGCAGATAGCCTAGTATGAACCTATGAACCTATGAACTTGATTGCAGTTGTTGCTGCTAATGGTGGCATAACTAGTTATTAGGTTTAGGGGGAAATTACTTTTTCACATACAGCCATGTAGGTTTGGGAGGGTAACCAGGACTGCAACAGTGAATACACTCTAACATCTACATTTATGGTAAGTGTACACAACTGTACTATGTTCTTCATGTTTCACTGTTGCAGTCATCACATTTAGGTAGATTCCCAAAGCTAAGGATGGGAAGAGGAGCATGTCACGCACGAAACCGTGGCCTCTACCACAATGGCCACTTCTTCTGACACAACACAATTACAAAACTCTGCACTCCAGCCTGAAAACCTTGCAGCTGACAGAGTGTGTGTGGCTTTCACCACCCCTTAGGATGAGAATACTATACCCATTAGTTTGCTGTGCCTCTGTCCAGCAGTGACACAGAGATGATTCCCGGGGTAAACCTACGATCTCCTGGTCAGGAGTCAAGGTATTCTCCAGGCTGTCAGCTGCAAGGTTTTCAGGCTGGAGTGCAGAGTTTTGTAATTGTGTTGTGTCAGAAGAAGTGGCCATTGTGGTAGAGGCCACGGTTTCGTGCATGACATGCTCCTTAACAGTGGGTACCAGTGCTGTCTTGGCCAGTCCGGAGCTATCAGAATCACTTTTGGCTGCTCTGTCCTGATCTTCCAAATCCTGAAGGGACTTGCAGTCTAAAGGTTCAGGAGAAGACAGTTTTTTATTTAGCTGGTCTAACAAAAATTCCTGGTACTGAATCATGTGAAATTGACAGTTCAAGGCCCTGTCCGAAAGAGTAGCAGAAGTATAAACCTTTTTACCCCATCTCTCTAATGCTCTAGATTCCCTTTCAGAGGGAAGAGGGTTTTTGGCAGAGGCAGCTGCCACACCTTTAGGGCCCTGTGAAATGGTATCAGGGTCTGCAACAGGAGCCTTATACAAATGGTAGTGTGTGCCCGGGACCCTGTAATATCTGTCTGGCTTGGCAGGGGCCGGAGGAAGAGAATCAGGAGCAGTACAGGCATCATATTATATGCATCATCAACAACTGTTAATACTGGCGGAATGGCTAAAGGCCTATGCTGTGGTAAGTGTAAAAAGGTCCTTAGCCTTTTCCTTGAATCTGAAAAATCCTGGCCCTGCCATTGGAAGTGTTCCCTCATAGCATGCAAGGTTTCCCCAAAGGAAAATTCTTCAGGAGGAGAAGCAGAAGGAATGGAGTCTTCTGCATCAGAATCCTCAGAAGGAGAATATGGGCCTTTGTGAGGGTCTGAAATGTCTGAGTCATCCGAGGAATAATCTGTAGAGACAGGTTCCGGGGGTTCAGTCCTAGGCCTCTTGTCTGGAGGGGGCTGAGAGGCCCTGTCTGGGTGAGGTTGGGATCCTCTGATCATAGAAATGAGATCCTCAGCCAGGCTGAGTATTTGGGAACTAGAGGTAGGCCTATGTGAAGGAGTTTTGGCAGGCAAGGCCTTAGAAGATTTAGCTGCTTTAGCCCTGGCAAAAGCCTTGATAGACATGGAAGCAGGGGGTCTAGCAGCCCCACGTGCAGGGGTAGATTTGTCTAAAGGAATAGTGTCTGACAAATCCTGGGTGCCTGCTTCTGTAGCAGTAAATTCAGTAGCAAATTCAGCCATGCTCTGTGAGGCCTCGGCTATCAGAGGCATGCTTTCGGCCGAAGGAAGAACCGGGGGCTCGGTTTCAGTCGAAACCGAGACATTCGCGGTTGGCCTAACCGTGGTTTCAGCAGAAACCGCGGGCCGCGAATGTCGGTCCTTTTCCTTGCGCTTTTTAGCTAAGCGAGTAGTCGGAGTCTCCGACAGCATTTTGTATGCAAAAGCGGGACCAAAAAACTCCTCTGCAAACTCCGACCGACGTCTAAGTGTCCGTCGGTTGAAGGAAGCACAGGCTAGACAAGCTGATACGTCGTGGTCTGGGCCTAATCAAGGAAGGCAGTAAGAGTGGAAATCCTTATGAGGTATTTGTTTCCCACAAGTTAAACAATTATTTACTTTGTCTGACATCGGCTGAGGCAAGAAAGAGTCCCCAACGGGGTACTTAGCTTTTTAGAAGTCTTCGGTAGTAGTAATCTCTGGATCTGACTGACCGGCACTTGCGAACAGCTTCTGCTTCGGGCACCACGCGGCAAGAAAGACTGAGGAAAATGGCGTTGGCTGATGCCTTTATACCCAATAAACAGCAGCTATGACGTCGGGTGAAATGCGACATCAGCCGAGGCCAGACCCAGACTTTGGAATCCGGCCGACCAAAGGGCTGCCTGAGGCAGGACAACCCATATGTTAGGACTGCAGATGCATCCTTGAAGGACATCTGTACTATGTCCTTCAAGGATGCATCTGCAGTCCTTACATATGGGTAGAATACCATAGCCAAGCTGGGGGAGGTAGGATCTAAGAAAAGGATGGTGTAGCTAAAATGCCCTGCAGGACTGCCGTAGCAAAGCCTGCTCTGGATCTGGAATATAAGGGTAAGTTGTAATGCTTGGAAAAAGTATGTAAGGAGCTCCATGTAGCAGCTTCTAAAATGTCCTTGGTAGCCACCCCTCTTAGGAAGGCTGTGGAGGTGGCTGTGGCTCTGGTGGAATGAGGTCTAATGTTAGCTGGCACAGTTTTGCCATGAAAAGAGTAACAGAATCGAATGCAATTCCCTATCCATTTTGAAATTGTCTGCTTGTTAATTGCTTTTCCTTGTACATCGGCAGCATATGCTACAAACAGCTGGTCAGTTTTTCTGTAAGTCTTAGTTCTGTCCAGGTAATAGTGTAACTGTCTGAATGTCCAGGGTATGCAGAAGTTTCTTCCCTTTGTTTTGTGGATTTGGAAAGAAGGTAGGCAGGTGAATAGCTTGGTTCAGTGAGACCCTGGATACCACCTTTGGCATGAATGAAGGATTGGTTCTCAATGAGACTCTGTCCTGATGGAAAATAAGAAATGGTTGTACTGCCATGAGGGCCTGCAACTCAGATACTCTTCTTGCTGAGGTTATGACCAGAAGGAAGGCAGTCTTCCAAGACAGGAACTGTAGTTCTGAAGATGCTGCTGGTTCAAAGGGAGGTAGAGTTAATTTTTCCAACATGAAGTTAAGGTCCCATGTAGGCACTGGTGGTTCCTTGGAGGATTGATGTTTTTAATTCCCCTTAGAAACTGCCTTAGGAGAGGATGAGAGAAGACAGGTGGATCAGTATTGTATTCTGCTGAAATTGCTGAAGCATGAATTTTTATGTACGAGTAAGAAAGGCCATTGTGGAGCATTTCTGCCAAGTATTCCAGGATATGTGCCATGTTCATCACTGTCGCATCTAGGCCCTTTGTGGTGCTCCAAGTGCGAAATCTTTTCCATTTTGCTGAATATGCCTTTCTTGTGGAAGGCCGGCGAGCTTCCATGATGATATCCTTCACTCTGTTGGATAGCTCCTGGTCAGGAGTCAAGGTATTCTCCAGGCTGTCAGCTGCAAGGTTTTCAGGCTGGAGTTCAGAGTTTTGTAATTGTGTTGTGTCAGAAGAAGTGGCCATAGGGGTAGAGGCCACGGTTTCATGCGTGACATGCTCCTTAACAGTGGGTACCAGTGCTGTCTTGGCCAGTCCGGAGCTATCAGAATCACTTTTGGCTGCTCTGTCCTGATCTTCAGTAAGACCTTGGTCATTATTGGAAGAGGTAGAAATGCATACACTGTTAGAGTATTCCAGCTGAAAGAGAGGGCGTCCACTTTCCATGCTTGTGGGTGGTATGTCCTTGAGCAGAATTTTGCCAGCTGATGGTTGTGGTGGGAGGCAAAAAGATCTATGTCCGGCCTCCCCCATGATTGTGTTATCTGAAGGAAGACGTCTTGGGTGCAGCATCCATTCGTGTGGATCCATGATATTTCTGCTTAGGCTGTCCGCCAGTATATTGTCTTTCCCTGGCACAAACTGGGATTGCAGCTCTATATTGAGTTTTAGGGAAAGTTCCCAAAGATTCATTGCCAGCCTGCAAAGAGGGTAGGAATGGGTACCTCCTTGCTTGTTTATGTACCACATAACTGTGGTATTGTCTGTCCTTATTAGCAGGTGGCCTTGATGCAGAAAGTGTTTGAAGGCCTCGATTGCATGTATCGCCACCAGCATTTCCTTTTGGTTTATGTGCATGCGCAATTCTTTCTGTGACCATAGTCCTTGAATGCATCTGCCCTCCATGTGTGCTCCCCATCCATGGTCTGAAGCGTCCGTTGTAATGGTTTGGCTGATTATTGGTTTGCTGAAGGGCAGACCCCTGTTTGACTGGCTTGCTTGAGCCCACCACAGAAATCCCTTTTGAAGGCATGGAATGAGTGGTATCAAAGCTTCTAGGTTGTGACTGTGCTGAGACTATAAACTCCTTAGGTACCATTGTAGTTTCCTCATATGCAGCCTTGCTTGTGGAATCAGAAGAATGCAAGATGCCATGTAACCCAGGGCCTGCAGGATTTTCCTTGCAGTCAGCTGAGTTTGTTTTGACAGATTTTCGAAATAATCCGGTAGTTGTCTGTTTTTCTTCTGTGAGAAAAGCCATTTGGGTGGTTGTATCTAGTTTCGCACCCAGAAAAATTATTCTTTGGGATGGAACAAGTCTTGATTTGTGAATGTTGACTGTATATCCCAAGGCCTGTAGTAGGCGGATGGCATAATTCAAGTGTTTTACCAAAGTTTGTTGGCTGTCCGCTTGTATAAGGCAGTCGTCCAGATATGGGTATATTTGAATCCCCTGAAGTCTGCAGTGTGCAATTACTGATGCCAGGCATTTCGTGAATACTCTGGGCGCAGTAGATAAGCCAAAGGGCAATGCTGAGAATTGATAATGCTCTGAACCTGCAAGAAATCTGAGGTGTCTTCTGCAACTTTGTCTGATAGGGACATGCAGGTATGCCTCCTTGAGGTCTAGAGTTACCAGCCAAGACCCCTTGCCCAGCATGGGAAGGAGTTGCTGTAGGGTCAGCATTTTGAATTTTGACACAATGAGATAAGTATTCAGTGCGGACAAGTTGAGAATAGACCTCCGTTGTTTTTCTTTTCTTGGGACAAGGAATAGTCTGGAATAAAATCCTTGGCCTTGTTCTGTGAGAGGAACCTTTTCTATAGCTTTCATTTGCAATAGGTTGGAAATTTGTTTTAAAGCCTCTGCCCTTTGATTCGGTGGCAGGTTTGGCATGCCTTTTCTTTTTGGTAATGTATGAAAATGGAACCTGTATCCTTTGTCTATTATTTGCAGTGTCCATTTGTCCCTTGTAATACTGTGCCAATTTTTTGAGAATAAAGAGAGCTTTCCGCCCAAAGGTGCTTCCAATTGAGCCCTGGTTGGCGGGGTCAAGGTAAAGTCATTGAGTCTGTCCTTGTGCAGCAGTTGTAGGTCCTGCACTACCTCTCTGGTTAGGAGGCTGCCATTGACGTCCTCTGTAGGAGCCTCTAGCTTGCCCTCTACCTCTGGCATGCCTGTTCTTGCCTCTTTGAAATCTCTCTGTGTCTGGAAAGGACCAATTCTTAAAGGGCCAATTTCTGCTGAATCTTGGTGGTTGGACCTGGAGAAAATCTTTGATTGTTTGTACAGATTTAGCCTTTTCCTCAAATTTCTTTAAGACCTCCTGAGCAGTGGAGCCAAATAACTTTTGTTTTTCCAGTGGCGCATCCAGAAGCTTTGCTTTAATATGATCTGGCAGAGTTTGTTCCTTCAGCCAAGCATGCCTACGTATGACTGCACCTGTCATTGCTGACCTTCATGAAGCTTCCAATGCATCATAACCACACTGCAAGAAATGGTTGCTAACCTGTTGGGAGTTATGTACCAGATCCTGAAGTGATTTGCGATCTAGGGGTTCAGGTGAAGACAGTTTTTTATGCAATTCATCTAACAAATACTCTTGGTACTGTATCATATGGAATTGACAATGCAATGCCCTCATAGAAAGAGTGGAAGTATACACTTTTTTACCCCATCTCTCTAAAGCCCTGGACTCCCTTTCAGAGGGGAGTGGATTTTTAGTAGTGGCAGTTGCAACCCCTTTAGGGCCCTGGGAAATAGTTTCTGGGTCAGCAGAGTGGGCCTTGTAAAGGAAATGATGCGAGTCCGGGACCCTGTAGTACCTATCGGGTTTGACAGGAGCCGGAGGAAGGGAGTCAGGGGTAATGCTAGACTCAGAGTACACATCATCAATGACATTCAAAACAGGAAGAATAGCCAAAGGTCTATGCTGAGGTAAATGCAAAAAGGTCCTTAGTCTCTTCCTGGAATCAGAGAATTCCTGGCCCTGCCATTTGAAATACTCTCTCATGGAGTGAAGGGTCTCCCCAAAGGACAGCTCTTCAGGAGGGGAGGCCGAGGGAATATATTCCTCTGCATCAGAATCCTCGTAGGCCGTGAAGGCCTCCTCCTGGTAGTCTGAGAGAGCAGAGCCATCTGAGGCCTCATCAGAGGACTGGGGATCAGTGGGCTCAACCCTGGGCCTTTTGTCTAGAGGAGGTTGAGAGCCCCTATCCGGATGTGGCCGAGAGCCCCTAATTAAGGAAACAAGGTCCTCAGCTAAACTTAAAATCTGTGAACCTGTAGTGGATTCCTGAGGAATAGCCTTGGAAGGCAGAGATTTTGGCTGTTTAGAAGCTTTAGCCCTTGTGAATGCCTTTATGGACATGGATGCAGGAGGCCTGGCTGCTCCACGTGCTGGCATAGTTTTGTCTAGGGAAATGGTGTCGGATGTTTCCAGAACACCGGTTTCTGAGGGAAATTCTATAACCGACTCAGAAGAGGCCTCCGTGGCCGAGGTCGTCTGTTGTGCAGTTTCGACGGTCGGAAGTACCAAGGACTCTGTTTCAGCAGAGACTGAGACACTCGCGGTAGGCCTAGGCGTGGTTTCAGCCGAAACCACGGTCCGCATGTGTCGGTCCTTGTCCTTCCGTTTTTTGGTTAAATGAGAAGTCGGAGTCTCCGACAGCATATTGTAACAGTAACTAGCCCCAAAAAATTCCTCTGCAAACTCCGCCCGACGCCTAAGAGTGCATCGGTTGAAGGAGGCACAGGCTGTGCAGGCCGAGACGTCGTGGTCTGGGCCTAGGCAGGGGAGGCAGTAAGAATGGAAATCCTTATGAGGTATTTGTTTCCCACAAGTTAAGCAATTATTAACTTTAAGCGTTTGATCTGACATCGGCTGAGGCAAGAAAGAGTCCCCAACGGGGTACTTAGCTTTTGAAGTCTTCGGTAGCTGAAGTTACAGGAGCTGGCTGACCAGCACTTGCGAACTGCTTCTGCTTCGGGCACCACACGGCAAGAAAGACTGGGGACGATGGCGTCAGCTGACGCTTTTATACCCCAGGCGCTCTGACGTCGGGGAAAGGGCGACATCAGCCGACGCCGGACCCAGACTTTGGAATCCGGCCGACCGAAGGGCTGCCTGAGGCAGGACAACCCATATGTAAGGAGTGCAGATGCATCCTTGAAGGACATCTGATAATGTAATAGAGACATACAAAACATTAAAGAAATGTCTGAAGTCAGGATGAATAGGGATGTGAAGAAGTACAGCTGTGTCTCACTTACCATAATTATATACGCTGGAGTAGATCACTCTCACAGTACTAATCCTTGGGACTACCTGCTGTGCAAAAGTCCATGTCCAGTCCGATTTCCA
Organism: Protopterus annectens; assembly: GCF_019279795.1. Classification (NCBI taxonomy): domain Eukaryota; kingdom Metazoa; phylum Chordata; order Ceratodontiformes; family Protopteridae; genus Protopterus; species Protopterus annectens. The sequence continues at coordinate 1,823,274,557 of NC_056725.1, forward strand.
AAGTCTTAGCATCATCCCAAGCAGAACGTTTTTTGACAAATGTCCACACATTGGGGTACAAGAAAGGTGTTCACTGGTACCATCTTCAGGTCTAAGGTGGGAAAGCAGTTTGATGCCTGAAGACGGCAAGACCTCGCAGTCTATCTGGTATTGATAATAAATGCAAACAGGAAAAAAAAGGCAGAAGATTGGGATAAGACAAATGGACAATAAGAAGTAGCAGCAGCAGAAGAGGAGGTCCCTACTTAGATAAGGGTTAGGAGGGAGGGAATGTGTACCGAAACAGTGATCTACTCAAACATCTACAGTTACAAGTGGGACACAACTACACTATGTTGTTGTAGTCAATATTGAAGTACTAATCCTTGGAAAGATTCCTAAAGCTGCTCTGAGGGTGGAGGAGATGAGGTAATGTTGTTTTGGAAATATTTTGTAGGACTGCAGATGTGAACTCTGCCCTGGCCCTACATACTAGACTCAAGTTGTAATGTCTGGTGAAGGTGTGAAGAGAACACCCAGTGGCTACTTTTAGGACTGTTCAAGTGGGTAATCCTTTGAGAAAGGCCATGGTGGTTTGTCCTGTGCCAGGTGGAGTCTGCTCTAATGTGGCCAGGCAGAGACTTTTAATGGTGTAACAAAACATGATGCAGTTTGCAATACATTTTGAGATTTGCTTTGAGACAAGCCTGCCCTGTCTTCCCTCTGCAAAGGCCTGCCCTATTTTCTCTCTGAGAAGTATACCAACAGTTGGTCTGCCCTGTCTGCAGTCTGTTTTGTCCATGTAGTACTTGGTCTGTCTGTGGACATCCAGTGAGTGGAGGATTCTTACTGCTTTGTTCTGTGGATTTGGGAAGAAAACTGGCAGATGGATATTAAGGCAGAGTTCAGAAACTACATTGGACATAAATGAAGGGTTAGTTCTGAGGGTTACCTTGTCCTTGTAGAAGACTGTAAAGGGCTCCATACTCATGACAGCCTGCAGTTCAGAGACTCTTCTAGCTGACGTGACAGGTATTAAATAAAAAGGTGGTTTTCCAGGTCAGCATCTTGAGGGAAGCAGAGGCAGCCAATTCAAAGGGTGCTAGGGTCACCTTTTCCATGACATAATTCAAGTTACATGCACGAATGGGGTCCATTCTAGGTGGTCTTAAATGCATCACCCCTTTTCTGAAATATTTTTATGTGCAAGTTACAGAAAATTGGTGGAGCAGTCTGCAAGCAAGCTGAAACTGCAGAAGCATGAACCTCTATGATGGAGTAAGAAACACCCTGTTTGAACAGGTGAGACAGATAAAGCAGTACTGAATGAATTTCTGCTTGAGCTGGAAAGTACAGTTGTGTACACTTACCATAAATGTAGATAAGAGTGTATTCACTGTTGCAGTCATCACCTGTGGGTTATCCCTGCTGTGGTAGCCCTCCGCCGGCCCGAATACCTGAGTCAATGTTTTCTGCGTCAGCTGCTGTCGCTTGTAGACTGATGTCAGGTTGTCAGTGCTATAAAGCAAGGCAGCTGATGCCATTACATCAGTTTTTCTTGCCGTAAACAATCAGAAGCCCAAGGAAATATGGCAAAGTTGTCCTGGTGGTTAAAAACCACCTCAAGAAGCTTGTTTCCCCAAGGAAATAGGATATAAGGAGGAAGGAGGGAGGGAAACTAGGACTGCAACAGTGAATACACTTGAACAACTACATTTATGGTAAGTGCACACAACTGTACTATGTTCTTTGTGTTTCACTGTTGCAGTCATTACCTGTGGGAGGATTCCCAAAGCTGAGGAGAGGGGTGGAAGGATTAGAGACCTAGGCATGGGTAAGCAAGCCCTGCAGAACTGCAGAGGCAAACCCTGTCCTAGCCTTAGAGAAAAGAGGAAGGTGGTAATGCTTTATAAAGGTATGGACTGAGGTCCAGGTGACAGCTTCCAAGATGTCCTTGGTGGGAACTCCTCTGAGGAATGCTGTGGAAGTGAAGGCTGCCTTAGTGATATGAGTACAAATCGACTTAGGGGGTGGATTCCCATGTAATCTGTAGCAGAAATGGAAACAGTGTGATATTCATTTGGAAATGGTTTGCTTGGAAATGGGCTTCCCCTCTGCCCCTGGGGCAAAGCTGACAAGAAGGTGATCCGTTTTCCTGAAGGGTTTAGTATGGTCCAGGTAGTATCTGAGCTGTCTGTGCACATCTAGTGAGTGCAGAATTCTTTTCCCCTTGTTTTGAGGGTTAGGGATCAAGGTGGGCAGACGAATGGCCTGGTTGAGAGTCACATTAGCTACTACACTGGGCATAAATGAGGGGTTAGTCCTAAGGAAGACACTGTCTGCATAGAAAATGATGAAGGGCTCAATGGCCATCAGTGCCTGAAGTTCTGAACCCTTCTGGCAAAGGTGACAGCTAGTAAGAAAGCAGTCTTCCAGGAAGGGTATTTCAGTTCTGCTGAAGCAGCAGGTTCGAAGGGTGGTAACATTAGTTTTTCCAAAACATAATTCAGGTCCCAGGCTGGCATGGGTGGCCTTCTAGGAAGTCTGATATTAGAAGCCCCTCTGAGGAACTGTTTAATCAAAGGATGTGAGAACAGCAGCTGGTCTGTATCAAAATAAGCTGAAATGGCTGAGGTGTGGATTTTAACAGAAGAGAAGGCGAGGCCACTATTGAGCAACTCTGCTAAACAGTCCTGAAATGGCTGAGGTGTGGATTTTAACAGAAGAGAAGGCGAGGCCACTATTGAGCAACTCTGCTAAACACTCCAGGATAAGAGGGATAGAAGGTTGTGAGGAACTTGCCCCTCTGGACTGGCTCCAAGAGCAGAATCTTTTCCATTTCCCTGAATAAGATTTTCTGATGCTGGGCCTTTTTGGCCTCTGTGATAATGTCTAGGACCTGTATGCTTAACAGGTGCAAATACAACCACAAAAATAGCCAGCATGGTAGAGAAACCTGCGTTTAACACAGACCGGTTTCGGTCTCAATTACCTTTAACAATGTAACAATTTTTTATATTAGCAGAACTGCTAATATAGTAACACCATATTTTAAATTGACCAATCAAAATTAGAACATACTAGTCACCTAGCCCAAATTTAAAGGTATGTACAATACACACGTAAACATCAGAAATAAGAAACATATACATAAAAAATATATATAAAATATGTATACATACAAAACATAAATATATCTTGACAACACAAGAAAAACTATTAATATATCAAAAAAAAAAAATATATATATATATATAAAAAAAAAAATATATATATATATATATATATATATATATATATATATATATATATATATATGTATGTATATAAAAAATATATACGTATAAATAAATCTAGATAAATGTTTACAAATGGTCATTTAGGCCTGGGGAAAAAGACCACCCAGATTAACAACCCAGGATCTTTCTTTTTTATTAAGAATGTCATGCCATTTATTTTTGGAAAATTTTGAACCAACAATTCTGTCAATAATTGTAAAGGAAAATCTAGCTGTTTTGTGAACTAGAACATGTTTGTAGAATGCGTTGGTGATAATGTTGTTGCGTATATTACTCAAATGCTCGGAAATTCTACATTTAAAAGGCCTGGATGTTTGGCCAATATAAAAAGCCGAACATTGACATTCAGCAAGGTAAATCACCCAACAACTACTACAATTAGATAATGTACGAATTTCAAAAACTTTGGATGTATACTTACTTGAAAATTCTTTGGTTTTAAGTACATATGTGCAGAAAGTACAATATTCACATGGATAACATCCATATGACCTGGCACCCCCAATGGTCCTTTGTATTTTATCATACACTTGGATGGATGCATGTCTTTTGAAATTACTAAAATGTCCACCTAAAGTAATGCCCTTTCTATAAGAGAACCTGCATTTATCCTCTAATATAGTCGCCAAATGTTCTTCAGCAAGTAGTATATCCCAATTCTTATTTTATGACCCAAATCAAAGATTTGCTATTCTTACCGAATGTGGTAATGAATCTAATCTTGAAATTGCATCCAGACTTAGACCCACCATAGGTCAATAATTGCTGTCTGGGCATCCTTTCCACAAGATGTCTGATCTGAGATAAATGACTCTTCGAATATCCACGTTCCATAAATCTACTGGTGAGGTCTGTATTACATAAGTCAAGATCAGATGTTCTAGAATAGATACTCTTATTTCTCATAAATTGACATTTAGGGATATTTTGCACAATATGACCTGGATGACAGCTGGAGGCATGTAATAACGAATTTGAACAAAGAGACTTTTTATACACTGTGCTGGCCAAAGTACCATCTGACTGCTTAGTAACCAACACATCCAAAAAGGATATAGATGCCTTAATTGGCCAGCACAGTGAACCGAATTCCTCACTTGTTTTCATTTAGATAAACAAATTTTTTCAAATAAGCCATATCAGATTTCCAAACCAACCAGCAGTCATTCAGGTACCTATGCCAAATATCCATCTCATCCATGTATATGTTATGACTCCTGTCATATTTAAAGTACAGTTTTGTACCTACCATAAATGTAGATGTTCGAGTGTTCACACTGCTGCAGTCATCACACTTGGGTTATCCTGCCGTCAAGCGGTCCCGTAGTCGGACAGAATTCCAAAGTCTTGGTCCGGCGTCGGTTGCTGTAAGTGCGCCAGGGGTATACAAGATGCATCCGATGCCATTTTCTTCAGTTTTTCTTGCCCCAGATGTCAGGTGCCTCCAAGTAGGTAGGCAATACATATTGCTAATAAAACATATAACAGAAATAAAAGGAATACCTTCAGTTACAAGCAAATACACCACAAAGGTTGTACAGGATAGAAAGGCACAGGTGACCAGTTAGGTCAGAGGGAATGGAGGGAGGGTAACCTGGACTGCAGCAGTGTGAACACTTGAACATCTACATTTATGGTAGGTACAAAACTGTACTATGTTCATCGTGTTACACTGCTGCAGTCATCACACTTGGGTTGAATCCCAAAGCTAAGGATGGGTGGTGGAGTTAAACAGGGTTTGGAGAAACTAGGAGACCCTGCAGAACTGCAGTGGCAAAGCCAGCTCTAGTCTTAGAGTATAGAGGTAAGTGATAGTGTTTGGTGAAGGTGTGCATTGAACTCCAAGTTGCAGCTTCCAAAATATCCTTGGTTGGTATCCCCCTGAGAAAGGCTGTTGATGTAGCTTTAGCCCTGGTGGAGTGGGACCTAATGCTAGCAGGTACCGGTTTCCCATGATATGTGTAGCAGAAACATATACAATGTCCTATCCATTTTGAAATAGTCTGCTTTGAGATAGCTTTTCCTTGTGATCCTGCAGCATGGGATACAAAGAGCTGGTCAGATTTTCTGAAAGCCTTAGTTTTATCCAAGTAGTAACGTAATTGCCAGTGAATGTCCAAAGAGTGCAGGAGTCTTTCTCCTTTGTTCTGGGGGTTTGGGAAAAAGGTGGGTAAATGAATGGTTTGGTTTAGGGCCACACTGGATACCACCTTTGGCATAAAGGAAGGATTTATTACAGCGAGTGTCCTGGATGTATAAAAGGTTTTGTTTGACATAGAGATGCTTTAAAAGAATGTCCTTGCTTTCTGCTTGAATAGAAATGGGTTCAGTAAGTGACCCACGAACTGACACAGTGGGTCTTCCCGGAGGATTGTTAAGGCTCTTGTGCACCTTGGGAGGAAGGTAAAGGTAGGGTAATGAAGGTTCGGTAACTTTAAGGTGGTGGAGGGTTTGTTCATCAATGATACATTCATTATAGGCATGTTCAAAAACTCATCAATCTCAGCCTTAAATTTAGAGCTAGGGTCAATAAATAAAGAAGTATAAAACCTAGCATCATTGAGTTGTCTGTTACCCTCCTTCTCATAATCCGACCAATTCATCACCACTATAGACCCTCCCTTATCTGCTTGAACTATCACCAAATCCTTCCTATTTTTAAGTTTTAACAAGGCCACTTTTTCACACTTACCAAGATTATCTGGCAACAAACCATACCCATTATTGTTTGCAAAATGAAGCTCACAAAGTACACATCTTTGAAAAGTGTCAACATATTTATTCATTGGTGGAACAAATTTAGGAGCATGAAATTTAAAACTACCCTCATTTGGTAAATGCTGATCTTCCTGGTCCCCAAAGAAAATCTTTAAATTTAAAAGTTGACAAAGACTGTACATCTTGTACAAAATCATATTCAGACACATAAAAAGTAGGAGTATAGTTTAAACCTTTATTAAGAACTTTATAATCATCCTTTGACAGAATTACTGAAGTTATATTTATCACATTGTTGGTTTCATTTTCGGTTCTAACAATTGTAGCATTGTCTCTAAAATGACCCCTACATTTGTGTTTCCTACCCCCACATTTCCTGTTGCCCCTAAAGGGGTTTTCTGAACATTGTGGTCCATCACTTTTACCATACTACGTTTAGGGACTGGTGACATCTGAGGAGCCTCATTTTCATTGTCAGTACATGAAGACAAATCTTCACCTGACCGATCCCCAAAGGACTTCTTGAGGATGGATTTCCTTTTCGGTCTAAATGCCAGAGCCTTACTTTTGAAAAATGTGACATCCTTAGATTGTTCAAATGGGTGCCCAGAACTATAGTTAAATAAATCTCAATTGGATTTATTGATTTTCCCAGATTTTAGCTCATTTTCTACAATTAACAAGGCACTACTTGTTTGCACTAACATTCTTTATATTCTGGTTTGTCTTCCCATTTTTTGGCATCCTGACACATTCGTAACACTTCCAAGTTCAATGTTTCAATCCTTCGTTCATGGAAAGCATATAAAGCCCTAACAAATTCTATAGTAGAACTTTTCTGTATTTTGCCCAAACTTCCAACAGTTCAGTATCTGGTTGTCCCACTAGAGGTTTCAACCTAATCCTCAAACCTCTTAGCGTAATGCCCTTATCAATATATTCAGAAAACAATCTACTATGCAAACACTAAACATTTTTAAGAAAATGAAAGGGCTAAGGTCATCAAATTGGGCACGGCATTCACTCTGTGTGTTTGCTGTTACCCCATTATCTGTTTGACTAATAGAACATGTGAATATGTCAATATCATTTCTATCCTGGGATAACCCTTTAAGAATAGTAATTAGATCCATCTTGGCACACTCAAATAACTGTAGATTGTTACATTGATAAAGGTAATCGAGACCGAAACCGGTCTGTATTAAATGCAGTTTTCTCTACCATGCTGGCTATTTTTGTGGTTTTATTTGTTCTCTAGTGCCGTGCAGTTGCCGTCCGTGCGAGTGGTCCTTGTTGTAGTTCCCGATTTCTCATTCTCTCACTGGTGGTGTTTGAGGAACCTGTTTTCTTTGTTGGGTGCATCCGGGCTTGGAGGCTTGTTTGGAGCACCTTTTGGATTGGAATTTGTCATCGCCAAAGACTTTATTTGGATCTAGTCATCTAGCAGTTTTTCATCTTTTCCATATTGGGTTTGGGTGGATTTATGTTGGCGTTTTGCCTGACATGTCTTTGAAGGAGGTGTTCGTCATCGTGGTTGAATGGGCGGGCCGTTGGGACGAGCAGATTTCAGGCATTTCACTGTGGTTGTTTGTGCCATTTTTTGTATGAGGGATTGAGTTTCAACTGTATGGGGACTTTTGTACATGCAGCATATATTTTGAAGCCTCTTGGTTTAAAACCTATAGGTCTCTTGTGAAAAGTGGGTGAGATGTATACCCTGTTTTTGGCTTCGGATCCATTTCTGTGCCATCATTAGTTTGGGACTGTATTGGCATTTTTCGAACTGAAATATGCAATTATTGGCTTGATTTATATTTCACTGTATGGTTTGGATCGAGTTTACATATGTTTATGAATGCCAAGCAGTACTTCAAAATTAAAAACTGAAACGGCGAGTGAGCTTGAAGGATTGGATTAAGATGGTTTGGGCCATTTTTTATAAAAGGGACTGAAGTCTTAATGGTATGGTGGTCTTCCATACGGAATGTATATTTTCTCCATATTGGTGCCATTCTTACTTATAAGTCTTTTTTTTGGTTTGAGTGGCATAACTGTACATCAAGATTTTAGTTAAATTTTTTACATCTGATATTTGGGACTTTACTAATGATTTCAGTGTTTCAATACAAGCAATATACATGTCATGATTTTGACTGTTTAATCTAAAAAATATATAGCCTAACAATGACTTTGAACTAAGCGGTTATTGAAGTGTTAATGTCATGATTTCGACTGTTTAGTCTAATTAAAATATATGGCCTAACATAATGACTTTGAACTAAGCTGTTAATGAAGTGCTAATTTTCGTTTATGTGGGAATTAAAAAAAATGATTGGGGTTTGTTTATTCTATAACTTCAGTGTGTAACGTTTTTGCGCATAAGTTATTCATGGTTATGAACGACTATTACTATATTGGCTGCTTGACCTTTTTTGATTTCTATATGGAAATCAGTTAAGTTACTTGTTGATACTGATATAAATTTTAAGTCAATTTTGGACCAACTAATGTGGATGAAAATTTGAGTATTTTCTAAAGAGGTTAAAGGGCCTAGTTTGTGGGCTCTATATGCTATTCATCCCATTTTTTATGGTCTAATGGGTTATGCCTTTTATTAGTTACGGTTTATTGTATTTGAAAATCCAGGTTAGGCTAATTCAGCTAGCTTTCATCAATAGGTTTTTGGCATCTACAGTTATTTGAGTGTGCCAAGATGGATCTACTATTCTTAAAGGGTTATCCCAGGATAGAACTGATATTGACATATTTACATGTTCTACTATTAGTCAAACAGATAATGGGGTAACAACAGAGTGAATGCCGTGCCCAATTTGATAACATTTTTAAGAAAGTGAAAGGGCTAAGATCTAGTGTTTGACATAGCAGATTGTTTTCTGCATATATTGATAAGGGCATTATGTCGAGAGGTTTGAGGATTAGGTTGAAACCTCTAGTGGAACAACCAGATGCTGAACTATTGGGCAAAAATACAGCAAAGTTCTACTATGGAATTATTTAAGGCCTTACGTGCTTTCCATGAAAGAAGGATTGAAACATTGAACTTGGAAGTGTTAAGAATGTGTCAGGATGCCAAAAAATTAGTAGACAAACCAGAATATAAAGAATGTTTGAGCAAACTAAGTAGTGCCTTGTTAATTGTAGAAATTAGCTCAAATCTGAGAAAATCAATAAATTCAAGAGAGATTTATTTGACTATAGTTCTGGGCACCCATTTGAACAATCTAAGAATGTCAAATTTTTCAAAAATAAGGATCAGGCAATTTAGACCAAAAAGGAAAAGGAAGTCCATCCTCAAGAAGTCCTTTGGGGATGGGTCAGGTGAAAATTTGTCTTCACGTACTGACAATGAAAATGAGGCTCCTCAGACATCACCAGTCCCTAAACGTAGTATGGTAGAACACATGGACCACCATGTTCAAAAAAATCCCTTTAGGGGCAATAGGAAATGTGGGAGTAGGAAACACAAACATAGGGGTCAGTTTAGAGACAATGCTACAATTGTTAGAACAGAAAATGAAACCAACAATGTGATAAATATATCTTCAGTAATTCTGTCAAAGGATGATTATAAAGTTCTTAATACATTTTTAAACTATATTCCTACTTTTTGAGTCCGAATAAGATTTTGTACAAGATGTACAGTCGTTGTCGACTTTTGAATTTAAAGATTTTCTTTGGGGACCAGGAAGATCAGCATTTACCAAATGAGTGTAGTTTTAAATTTCATGCTTCTAAATTTGTTCCACCAATGAAAAACCTCAGCTTTGGCCGGCTAAGAACTTGCTATATTCAACTGGACTTATGAGAGAATTTAAGTACCTTTATCTGCTCTTTTTTTTCCAAACAAATACAGTATTTAAATTGATTTTAACTGTGTGGAAGGAATATTAGCTGAACTGGAAGTTAGTCAGTGTTTGCTGAATTTTGTTATTTGCTAGTAATTACAGGTGTGGGGGTAGTCACATTCTTTGATTTCCTGTCCTTGCCTATTTAAGTGGTACAGTGTGAAATATTTTCTGCTTAAACCCTCAGCTTTGGCAGGCTAAGAACTTGCTATATTCAACTGGATGTATAAGAGAATTTAAGTACCTTTATCTGCTCTTTTTTTTCAAAAAAACAGTATTTAAATTGATTTTAACTGTGTGGAAGGAATATTAGCTGAACTGGAAGTTAGTCAGTGTTTGCTGAATTTTGTTATTTGCTAGTAATTACAGGTGTGAGGGTAGTCGCATTTTTTGATTTCCTGTCCTTGCCTATTTAAGTGGTACAGTGTGAAATATTTTCTGCTTAAAGACCTCAGCTTTGGCAGGCTAAGAACTTGCTATATTCAACTGGACGTATAAGAGAATTTAAGTACCTTTATCTGCTCTTTTTTTTCAAAAAAATACAGTATTTAAATTGATTTTAACTGTGTGGAAGGAATATTAGCTGAACTGGAAAGTTAGTCAGTGTTTGCTGAATTTTGTTATTTGCTAGTAATTACAGGTGTGAGGGTAGTCACATTCTTTGATTTCCTGTCCTTGCCTATTTAAGTGGTACAGTGTTAAATATTTTCTGCTTAAAAACCTCAGCTTTGGCCGGCTAAGAACTTGCTATATTCAACTGGACGTATAAGAGAATTTAAGTACCTTTATCTGCTCTTTTTTTTCAAAAAATACAGTATTTAAATTGATTTTAACTGTGTGAAAGGAATATTAACTGAACTGGAAGTTTTCACTCTGCTCTTCAGTTAGTCCCAGCCACCCTCCCTGTTCTTGTTTTGGTGTTAATCTTAGTGGCCTTGCAACTGCCCGCCCCTCTTGTAAATTTGTGTTTGGATACTCCTTCTGGGCCCATCTCATTTGCTCACTCAACTGAGTGCAGTGAGATCATATTCTGATTTCAGGCACTCCTACTGTGTACAAAGAGAGCATCTGGGAAACAGAAAAAAATAATTAAGCTTGTTTCCTGCCTTTCCTGTTAAGTGGTATAGACTATTTGTAGGCTTCTGAGCCCCCAAGCCCTTCTGTGTTGGAGGGAAGCCTTCTAGCTTAGTTTTTTTTCTTATAACTAGCCAGTTTTCTAGTTTCAGTACTCAAATCTGTTTCTTTGATCTCAGCACTTGTTCAGAAAAAAAAAAAATTTCATCTGCTTTTACTGTACTTGTGTTTCTACCTACTTTTTTACTTTTGCATCATCTTAAAAGTACTCAATTGTATTTATTACTGCTTGGTGTAACTCATTCTAAGCCTTCTGGTTTAAACACTTGGGCTTCGGACCAGCTGTTTTGTACTGAGAGGGTTTGTGGTCTGCACTGTAGAGGCAGAACAGGTAGCTTACATCCTTCTAGGTTGGGAACTGCTGATTGAGGGCTCAGTGAAAGTGTATTAATTCTGGTTTAAGCACTTGGGCTTTCAGGCCAGTTATTTTACATTAAGAGGGTTCGTGGTCTGCACTCTTGTGGGAGGAAAGGCTGGACTCTGCCCTTCTGAGCTGGGAATGTCTGGTTGAAGGCTTATAGTGCATGCATATCTGAACTGCTTCTTACTGAAGTTGGTGCGCCTTGTTTGCTGTGGCATAGAATGGATTCGGGCCTGCTGGATCTAGCTTTGTTTGTGTAACTTGAGCACTAATCCAGGCATTCTCTAAAGTATTCAATTGTATTTATTACTGCTTGGTAGTAACTTGATTAAAGTGTAGCTATTATTCTAAGTCTTTTGGATTAAGCACTTGGGCTTCAGACCAGTTGTTTTACATTAGGAAGGTTTGTGGCATGCACTGTGGTGGCAGGACAGGTAGCTTTCATCCTTCTAAGTTGGGAACTGCTGATTGAGAGCCCAGTGTCTGTTATTCTTAAAGTGTATTAGTTCTGGTTTAAGCATTTGGGCTTCAGGCCAGTTATTTTACATTAAGAAGGTTTGTGGTCTGCACTCTTGTGGGAGAAGAGGCTGGACTCTGCCCTTCTGAGCTGGGAATTTCTGGTTAAAGGTTTATAGTGCCTGAATATTTGAACTGTATCTTACTGAAATTGGTACACCTTGTTTGCTGTAGCATAGACTAGATCCAGGCCTGCTGAATCTAGCTTTGTTTATATACTTGTTGTTTGTTTGCTTGTTATTTCCCTGGAATGCTAATTCCACCTAATCTGTGACTTCTCAGCTTCTGTGGATCACTAGTGATATCCGCATTGCTTACTGTACTTATTTCCTTGTTTCACTTGAAAGAAAGTTACTGTTTGTCGTTTTTGCATTTAAGTTACCTGTAACACATTGCACTTAAGTTACCTGGCACTTGCTCACTAAAGCAATTATATAAGTCAGCACTAAAAATTAAAAGCACTACACCCTCACTCCCCACTGGCCCAGTTACCTGGCACTTGCTCACTAAAGCAATTATATAAGTCAGCACTAAAAATTAAAAGCACTACACCCTCACTCCCCACTGGCCCTGGTTTTCAATTATTAAGGAATTCCCAATATTATTCTAGCATGTCCAAAGGTCAGTTGTCAATCTCCTCTCCGGTCCAGCTGGTGAATCTGGGAATCTTGAGGCAATGTTACAACTGCCTCATGTACACAAGCAACCCTCTCCTCCTCCCAACAAATTCCAACACATGTGAGAGATGTAACCATATAGCCAAACTGGAGGCTAAGCTCTCTCAACTCACTACTGGCATAACCAGTCAGGAGGAGAAGGAAACCACACTCACTACAATTCCAGTCTCACATAGACCTACCATGACAGCAAACCAAACACATAATCACACAAAAACATACTCGGAGGCTCTAAATAAAGATCTGCCGAAGCAGCAGAGACCTCCAAAGCAGACACCCAAGCAGATGCTACCCCAAAACAAAACACAACACGTGCAACACATATCTCACAAAGCCATTTTGCCAAACAATCACAGCCCTTAAGACTAAACAACACACCTGATACACTTGTAATAGGTGACTCTATCATCAGGCACACTGACGTTCCGCTCACCAGGCTGAACAAGGAGAGGGTCACAGTGAGCAGCCTGTCGGGCGCTAGGATCCGCCACATAACACAAGCACTCAGGTCACTCCAAGGCAAGTACAAATATGACTCAGTCACTGTCCATGCTGGTGTGAATGACCTGAGACGTACCTCCCTGGACTACATGAAAAGAGACATAAAGGAGCTCTCTGAGCGTGTAGCCCAGGCCGGTATGACCCTGACCTTGAGTAGCATCTTACCCTCACCAAGAATGATGCCACAATATGAAGACAAGATGATCAATTTCAACAATTGGCTTAAGTACTGGTGTCATTCAAAGGGGATCCAATGCCTGTCAGCTTGGGATGATATGCTCGACAAGCCACGATGCTTCGCTAGGGACGGCTTGCACCTGTCACCCTGGGCTTTCGGATATTGGCAAAGGCTCTTGCTACCCCCATAGTGCCTTTTTTAGGCAAGGCTCAAAAGGCAAACCCACCTCCATAGGTATCACAAGGGATAAGAAACTAAGAGTAAATGCTACTCAACGCCAGAAGTCTAAACCTCAAGATGCACTTCGAAACTCTCCTTAGCATGGAGAACATCGATATCTGTGCAGTAACAGAAACCTGGTTCAGGGCTCCCGAGAGCACCCCAGCACTACCAGGTTATACCTCATACCATGCTTTTTGGCCCCAAAACTTGGACCGAACCACAAAAGGAGGGGGAGTATCGATATTCATCAAAGATACCCACACCTCCAGGTTGGTGGAAAAGCACGAAGCATCAGAGACTATCCATGTGCAACTAACAGTGGGTAAAACTGCCTTCCAGTTTATAGCCTGCTACAAACCACCCTCCCAAACCCAGGAACCCCACTCGGCCTTCCTGAGAACACTGGAAAATATGAAGGTCTCTCCAAACACCATTATATTGGGCGACTTCAACTACCCAAACATAGACTGGGAGCATTACTCTAGCTCCAACACCCTAGCCCAAAGGTTCCTAGAATTTATAAACTCAAATGCTATGGAACAACTTGTTACCACTCCCACAAGAGGGGAAAACATACTGGACCTGATCATCACCAACATGGGGACTCTATGCTCCAGACCAGAAGTGTATCCCTCACTGGTAAGATCAGACCATAAACTAATCTCACTGGATATTCAGATCCGACCCCACCCCTGCCCAGAAAACCACAGTGAAAAACTTCTCCAAAGCAAATTTCACACTCCTCAAAACTGAAGTGGAATCCTTCAAGGCCCCCGGGCCTGTGGAAAATACGGCCCAGACCGCAGAATCCTTTTTTAAACGCATTCTATGAACACCTTCAGGAATGCATGGATCATGCGATCCCAAATAAAACCAAGACCCAATCCTCCAAAGGCAGACGTCCTGTCTGGTGGACCCCAGCCATAAACAAACTATACAACAGAAGGAGGAAGCTACTAAATGAGAGCAAAATCCCAAAAAGGGAAGGCATCACTGATCAGTATTAGCAAAAAACTACGGGCACACATAAAATTGTCTAAGGCCAGCTTCGAGAGAAAAATTGCACAGGACACTAAGGATAATCACAAGGCTTTCTTTAGTTATGTTACGAACCTGGGTGGTAATTCCCAGATATGCTCAGAATTAGTCCAAAATGACAAAAAATACACCGAACCCACAGACATTGCCAACATCCTAGCTGACAGGTTCAGCGCAAACTCCCTCCCCACCAAAGGGCAAATATCTATCCCAGCCGAGTGCTGCCCCCTGACATCTCAGATGCTCAGGTAAGAGCCGCCCTCTCCAAAGCAAAAAACACAGCATCAATGGGACCAGATGGTGTCCCGGGCTGCATCCTACATGAACTCCAAGAAGAGCTAAACCCAAACATAAAACTACTGTTCAATCTCAGCCTTACTACAGGATATGTGCCCAAAGAGTGGCGTACAGCAACAGTGGTCCCTCTCCATAAAGGTGGTGCCTCAGCGGATCCTGGAAACTATCGCCCCATAAGCCTGAGTAGCTTGGTCTGCAAAGCTATGGAAAGGATCATCATGGACCTCATAAATAAAGATATTGGGGACCTACAAACACTGGATCCTACCCAGTTCGGCTTTGTTAAGGGCAGATCCTGCCTCTTAAACCTGGTTGATTTCTTTGAAACAGTCACCAAGGCCATTGACGAGGGGAAGGTGGTCCACACAGCCTACCTGGACCTCGCAAAAGCCTTCAATACAATACCCCACTCGGGCATTATAGATAAGCTCACCAGCTTAAATATAAACCCCTATGTCACTAGATGGATTGCAAACTGGCTCAAGGACAAAACCCACATGGTTAGAATTGCTGGAGCCATGTCAGACTCCAAACCAGTTACAAGTGGTGTCCTACAAGGCTCAGTCCTGGGACCTCTCGTTCGGTATATATTTCTCGGAGGTACAGGCCAACACGGAAGGACTGTGGCTGACCAAGTTCGCAGATGACTGCAAACTGGGCACCATAATCGACTCTTCAGCCGACACAATCATCCTCCAAAAGGGCCTCATAGAAACAGACAACTGGTGCCAGAGCCATGGCCTCAAGCTAAATGCCAAAAAGTGTATAGTCATCCCCTCTGGCAAAAACAAAGTGCCCACAAATTACCACATAAGTGGTAATCCATTAAGTACAGAAGAAGTAATTAGGGACCTGGGGACCCAAGTTGATAGCAATCTCTCATTTGACAACCACGTGGCCAAAGTGGTTAGAAAAACATTTTAAATAGCCCACCTAATCATGAAGGGATTCACATCTAGATCAGGGGAGGTCATCGTGCCTCATCGTGCCTCTTTACTCATCCCTCATCAGGCCCATAATTGAGTACAATGCCCCTTTTGGGATGTACCTTACCAGACACCTGCAGCAACTGGAAAGACCCCAAAAGTACCTCACCAAGAGGATCAAAGGGCTCAAACAGATGCCATATGCTGCCCGGTTAAAGAAACTCCAGCTCTACTCAGTGGCATACCGCCTGTTCAGAGGTGATCTGTGCCTGACGTATAAAGCCATGTCCAACCCAGAATTAATGGACATGCTGCACCTCAGAAAATCCAAATCCCATCGAGCTACGCGCTCGAGAGACTTGAACCTCAGCACTGAAATAAATAGGACATACTGGAGGGACAGATTCATAACCCAGAGGCTCCCTTCACTCTGGAATAAAATCCCAGTCCAGGTTAGGCAGAGTCCCTCATTGACTCTCTTCAAGAGGAATCTTGATGAGTGGATGGGAGATCGTAGGTTTACCCCGGGTATCACTTCTGTGTCACTGTTAGACAGAGGCACAGTATACTAACCTTGAAAAAGGGCATAGCAAAATAAATTTAAAATGGGTGGCGAAAGCCAAGCACATTCTGGCTAGGCTTATAAATGCCCTAGGGCAGATAGCCTAGTATGAATCTATGAACCTATGAATAAATATGTTGACACTTTTCAAAGATGTGTACTTCGTGAGCTTCAGTTTGCAAACAATAATGGGTATGGGTTTGCTGCCAGATAATCTTGATAAGTGTGAAAAAGAGGCCTTGTTAAAACTTAAAAATAGGAAGGATGTGGTAATAGTTCAAGCAGATAAGGGAGGGTCTATAGTGGTGATGAATTGGTCGGATTATAAGGAGGAGGGTACCAGACAACTCAATGATGCTAGGTTTTATACTCCTTTATTTATTGACCCTTGGTCTAAATTTAAGGCAGAGATTGATGAGTTTTTGGAAAATGCCTATAATGAATGCATCATTGGTAAACCCTCCACCACCTTAAAATTACCGAACCTTCATTATCCTACCTTTACTTTCCTCCCAAGGTGCACAAGAGCCTTGACAATCCTCCGGGAAGACCAACGGTGTCAGGTCATGGGTCACCAACTGAACCCATTTCTGTGCACCTTACCAGATATTTGAAACCCTTGTTAAAGTGTGTAAGGGCCAGAATAAAAGACAACGGAATTTCTTAACCTCATAGACAATTCCCAACTGGAGGATGGCTGCCTCTTGTGCACCTTGGATGCGACATCGCTTGACACCAGTATCCCACATTGGGCTGGACTTATAGCGTTGGAATTCTGGCTTTCAGAACTTAATTTGTATAGTGTTGCTTTCAATGTTTTTTTGTTAGGATTGGTAGAACATGTTTTGACAAAAAATGTTTTCCTTTTCAATGGTCATTATTACTTACAGAATAGGGGAACTGCTATGGGGGCAGCTTTTGCCCCCATATATGCAGATCTCTTTATGGGATTTTTGGAACATCAAGTTATATATGACAGGAGTCATAACATATACATGGATGAGATGGATATTTGGCGTAGGTACCTGAATGACTGCTGGTTGTTTAAGAAATCTGATATGGCTTATTTGAACAAATTTGTTTGTCATCTAAACGAAAACAAGTGGGGAATTTGGTTCACTGTGCAGGCCAATAAGACATCTATATCCTTTTTGGATGTGTTGGTTACTAAGCAATCAGATGGTACTTTGGCCAGCACAGTGTATAGAAAGCCTCTTTGTTCAAATTCATTACATGCCTCCAGCTGTCATCCAGGTCATACTGCGCGAAATATCCCTAAATCTCAATTTAAAAAAAATAAAAAAATCTGTTCTGGAACATCTGATCTTGACTTATGTAATACAGACCTCACCAATAGATTTATGGAACGTGGATATTCGCAGAGTCATTTACCTCAGATCAAACCTTGTGGAAAGGATGCCCAGACAGCAATTATTGACCTATGGTGGGTCTAAGTCTGGATGCAATTCCAAGATTAGATTCATTACCACGTTCAGTAAGAACAGCAAATCTTTGATTGGGGTCATAAATAAGTATTGGGATATACTATTTGCTGAAGAACATTTGGCGACTGTATTAGAGGACAGATGCAGGTTCTCTTATAGAAAGGGCATTACTTTAGGCGGACATTTTAGTCATTTCAAAAGACATGCATCCATCCAAAGGACCATTGGAGGTGCCAGGTCATATGGATGTTATCCATGTGAACATTGTTTTGAAATTCGTACATTATCTAATTGTAGTAGTTGTTGGGTGATTTAACTTGCTGAATGTCAATGTTTGGCTTTTTATATTGGCCAAACATCCAGGCCTTTTAAATGTAGAATTTCCAAGTATTTGAGTAATATATGCAACAAAAATATCACCAACGCATTGTACAAACATGTTCTAGTTCACAAAACAGCTAGATTTTCCTTTACAATTATTGACAGAATTGTTGGTTCGAAATTTTCCAAAAATAAATGGCATGACATTCTTAATAAAAAACAAAGATCCTGGATTGTTAATCTGGGTGGTCTTTTACCCCCAGGCCTAAATGACCATTTGTTAACATTTATCTAAACTTATTTATATGTATATATTTTTTAAATACATATATTTTTTTATATATATTTTTTGGTATATTGATATATTCATTTTTCTAGTGTTGTCAAGGGATATTTATGTTTTGTATGTATACATTTTTAATATATATTTATGTACATGTTTCTTACTTCTGATGTTTGTGTGTGTATTGTATATACCTTTAAATTTGGGCTAGGTGACTAGTATGTTCTGGTTTTGATTGGTCAATTTAAAATATGGTGTTACTATATTAGCAGTTGTTCTGCTAATATAAAAAATTGTTACATTGATAAAGGTCATTGAGACCGAAACCAGTCTGTATTAAACGCAGGTTTCTCTACCATGCTGACTATTTTTGTGGTTTTGCTCTCTAGTGCCGTGCAGTTGCCGTCTGTGCGAGGGGTCCTTTTTGTAGTTCCTGCTCAACAGGTGCCCCTTGCTTGCCTTTAGAGTATTAGCCATGCTGACGGTTTGAGAGTCTGCAAGTCCGGATGCAGCCCCCCCCCCACGCTTGAGTCAAGAGGTCTGGGACTAAAGGAAGCTGCCTGGGAGGCTGTGATGTCAGGCTGTGCAGCAAGGGGTGCCAATCTGGAGCAATGAGGATTGCCTTTGGTCCCTCCTCCCTTATCTTGATCAGTAACCTTGCGAATAAGAAGCAGAGGAGGGAATGTGTACACGAAGAGTAAGTTCCAGGGGAAGGTCAAGGCATCCACCTTCCATGCTAGGTGGTGATGCTCCCTTGTACAGAATTTCTTTAACTGGTGGTTGAGGTGCGAAGAGATCCACCTCCAGACTGCCCCACGCCTGAGTGACTTGCAAAAAGATCTTTCTGTGGAGCTGCCATTCGTGGGGTCCAGTAAGTTTCTGTTTAAGTGGTCTGCCAGTGTGTTGTTGATCCCTGGTAGGTATTGGGCTATTAGTTGCAATCCTATGGAGGAGGCAGTCAGCCAGAGGTTCATGGCTAGCTTGCACAGAGGGCAAGACTGGGTCCTTCCCTGTTTGATGATCCTCCTGGACAGTGTTTGCTTTGATTTCTTCTCGTTGATGGTGAACCCTAAGGAAAGGAGGGTTTTGACAAAGAGGATATCCTGGAGCAGCTTTTCTTTGCAGTCTGCATGCATGAGGCAGTCGTCCAGTTAAGGGTAAATCTGTACATTTCTCTGTCTACAAAATGCTATGGCCGAGGCTAAACATTTGTTGAATATCCTGGGAGCAGTAGATAAGCCAAAGGGAAGCGCAGAGAACTGAAAGTTTTGTGAGCCTGCCCTGAAGTGCAGGAATTTCCTGTAGGATTCCCTTATGGGGATCTGGAGCTAGGCACCTTTTAGGTCTAAGGTCACTAACCAGGCATTTTTTGTCAGCATAGGCAGCAGCTGCTGCAGAGTTAGCATTTTTAAATTGGGGACCACCAGGTAGGTGTTCAGAATTGATAGGTCCAGGATGGGGTGACAAGTGCTCTCCTTTCTGGGAACAAGGAATAGCCTGGAATAAAAGCCTTTGCCTACTTGATCTGTGGGAACATGTTGTACTTCCCCCTGGGATATGAGAGCTTGGACTTGTTTTAATGCCTCTGCCCACTGATTTTGGAGGTACGTCTGGGTACCCTCTGGGAATTGGGAGTTTGTTGAAAGTGAATTTGTATCCCTGAAAAATTATCTTTAAGACCCATTGGTCCTTTGTTACAGACAGCCAATTTTCTATGCAGAAGGACAGCCTTCCTCCTAGCTTTTGGTGGATGAAAGGATGGCAGAGGGGGGAGTCATTGAGAGTTTTTGCCATAGAGGGATGACAAAGTACAGTTGTGTACACTTACCATAATGTAGATGTTCGAGTATATTCACTGTTGCAATCATCACACTTGGGTTATCTGCCTGCATGTAGCCCTCAGTCGGCCGAATACCAGAGACTTAGTATTTCTGCATCAGGACTGATATCAAGTTGTTAGGGGTATAAAAACAGGCAGCAGATGCCATTACATCATATTTTCTTGCCCCAAGTGTCAGGAGCTCCCCAAATAAGGAGCCAAGTTATGGTGGAGAAAACACCACCAGTAAAAAGTAAATACCAATAGCCCTGTAAGGGGTAAGTGATGGAGGAGAGAGAGCGACATGGGGGCTGGAGGGTGGGAAACCAGGACAGCAACAGTGAATACACTCGAACATCTACATTAATGGGAAGTGTACATAACTGTACTATGTTCTTTGTGTTTCACTGTTGCAGTCATCACACTTGGGTTGATTCCCAAAGCTGAAGAATGGGTGGAGGCAGTCAAGAAGAGTTGGGGCTGGCTAGTATGCCCTGCAGAACTGTTGCAAAACCCTCCATGGATTTGGAAAAGATAGGCAGGTGGTAATGCTTGGTGAAGGTGTCAACAGAACTCCAGGTAGCAGCTTCCAGAATGTCCCTGGTAGGGACTCCCCTGAAGAATACTGTAGAGGTTGAAGTTGCCTTAGTGGAATGCGTTCTGACCCTTAGAGGGGGTGGTTTCCCATGTTGTAACAGAAATGCATACAGTGTGCTATCCATTTGGAGATGGTTTGTTTTGATATGGCCTTGCCCGCTGCCCATGGTGCAAAGCTGAGTAGTAACTGGTCAGATTTCCTGAAGGGCTTGGTCTTATTAAGGTAGAATCTGAGCTGTCTGTGCACGTCTAAAGAGTGCAGGATCCTTTCCCCTTTATTTTGGAGATTAGGGAAGAAAGTTGGCAAGTGGATAGATTGGTTGAGAGCCACACTGGACACCACTTTAGGCATAAAAGTGGGGTTATTCCTAAGGGAGACCGTGTCAGCATGAAAAATAATGAAGGGTTCCACGGCCATAAGTGCTTGCAGCTCAGACACTCTTCTAGCTGAAGTGATGGCCAGAAGCAAGGCTGTTTTCCAAGAGAGGAATTTTAACTCTGCTGATGCTGCAGGCTCAAAGGGGGGTATAGCGTGAGCTTTTCCAGCACAAAGTTAAGGTCCCAAGCAGGGGTGGAGGCTCTCCTTGGTGGCCTTAAGTTGTTGGCCCCTCTCAGGAACAGTTTGATGAGAGGGTGAGAAGAGATGTGGCTCAGTGTTGTAATGAGCAGAGATGGCAGAGGCATGGATCTTAATGGAAGAGAAGGATAGGCCTCTGTGGAGTAGATCTGCTAGGTAATCCAGGATTAGAGGCAAGGAGGGCAGTGCTGTGTCCGCTCCTTTAGACTGAATCCAGGAACAATACCTTTTCCACTTACCAGCACAGGATTTCCTTGTACTGGGTCTTCTGGCTTCAAGAATAACATCCGGCACCTGCTTGCTTAGGCTGGCCACTGGGGGAGAATTCAAGGAATAAGCCAGGCTGCAAGGTTCAGGGTTTGCAGTTGCGGATGCAAGATCTGTTCCTCCTGCTGAGTGAGGAGGGTTGGGATCTGTGGGAGGTGCCAAGGTGGCACCGGTGACGGACTGCGCAGTAGAGGGTACCAGTGCTGGTGTGGCCAGTCCGGGGCAATCAGGATTGCCCTTGGTCTTTCCTGTCTTATCTTGAATAATAAAGAGGGAGAGGGGGAAATGCATAGATTGAGAGGTTTACCCACTGGAAGGATAGGGCATCCACTTTCTAGGCCCTGCTGCGAGGTGTCCTGGTGCAGAATTTGCTGAGCTGGTGATTGTAGGGGGAGGCAAAAATGTCCACCTCCGAGGTCCCTCATTTCTGGGTTAGAAGACTGAAAGTGTTGGGGACTAATTGCCAATTGTGTGGGTCTAGGAGATTTCTGCTTAAGTCGTCTGCCAAAGAGTTTTGTTTGCCTGGCAAGAATTGAGCTTGCGGATAAATATGCTTGGCCAAAGCCATGTTCCACAGGGTCATGGCTAGCCTGCAGAGTGAGTAAGAGTGGGTTTCCCCCTGCTTGTTGATGTACCACACCACTGTGGTGCAGTCGGTTTTTATTATCAGGGGTCCTGGTGAGAGTAGGGATCTGAAAGCTGTCAGAGCATGCTGAACAACTAGCATCGCTTTTTGGCTGATGTGTAGATGAATTTGACTTGGGGTCCAGTGGCCCTTAATGCACCTGTCATCCAAATGTGCCCCCCCCAGGCATAGTCTGATGCGTCTGTGGTTAGGGTCTGGGTGGCATGGGGTTCTGTAAAGGGAAGTCCCTTCTTGTGGTTGGATGCTGCTGCCCACCAAAGAAACACTGTCCTTAGACAAAGTATGATAGGTATAATGGTTTCCAGGTCCTGAGAATGTTGGCACCAAAGACTTTTTAAATACCAATGAAATTTCCTCATATGCAGTCTGGTATATGGAATTAGTAGAATGCAAGAGGCCATGAACCCTAGAGCCTGCAGGATTTTTCTTGTGGATAGCTGGATTCTGGTGGACATTTGAGCAAAGTAGCCTGTTAGGCTTGTTTTTCTGGAGTAAGGAATGCCATCTGGGATGCTGTGTACAAGCTTGCTCCCAGAATACAATCTTTTGGACTGGGGACTAGTTTTGATTTCTTTTCATTGATAGTGTACCCCAGGGTGGTTAGAAGGTCCTTTATAAATGTCAGGTGCTGCAACAGCTTTTCCTGACTGCCTGCCTGGATCAGGCAATCATCCAAGGGTATATTTGAATCTTTCTCTGTCTGCAATACGCAATGGCTGGAGCTAGACATTTTGTGAAGACTCTGGAAGCAGTGGATAAGCCAAAGGTAAGTGCAGAGAACTGATGATGCATAGATCCTGTCCTGAAACGTAGATATTTCCTGCACGAGTCCCTGATACGGATGTGCAGATAGGCTTCCTTTAAGTCTAGGGTGGATAACCAGGCATCTTTGGACAGCATAGGGAGAAGCTGCTGAAGGGTGAGCATTTTTGAATTTTGGTACCACCAGGAAGGTGTTTAGAATGGAAAGATCTAGGATTGGGCGCACCAAGCGCCCTCTTTTCTGGGTACCAGGAAAAGTCTGGAATAAAACCCTTGACCTATCTGTTCTGCAGGAAAAGGCTGAATTGCCCTTATGGACAGCAAGGCTTGAACTTGGTTTTGTGCCTCTGCCCACTGGTTTGGAGGAAGGTCTGGGAACCCTTTTGGGGTTGGCAGTATGTGGAAGTAAAATTTGTACCCCTGGGATACAATGTTGAGGACCCATTGGTCTTTGGTGATGGAGGTCCAGCTTTTTGCATGGTGGGTAAGTTTTCCTCCTAGGGGCACGAGCAATTGGGCAGAGGTGAGGAGTGGAGTTGAGAAGTCATTGTGAAGTCTTTCCGTAAGGAGGTGGCTTAGCACTCCCTGTTATTGCTTAGATCTCTGCATACCCTGAGCCTGTAATCTGGAGGGGGGTCTGTTTCTCCTGGGTCTAGTTTGAGATGACCTTGAGGGGGCTGGAAAGGACCAATGGGTAATGCCTACTGAATCTTGGAGGCTGCACTTGCAAAAAATCTTTGTCTGCCATAGATTTAGCTTTTTCTTCCATCTTTTTTAGAACCTCTTCTGCTTTGGTGCCAGACTGTCCTTGTTGAAAGAGCATCCAGTAATTTTGATTTGACATGGTCTGGCAAAGTCTGCTCCTTAAGCCACGCATGCCTTCTAAGTACAGAACCTGTGACTGCTGCCCTGCAAGATGCTTCTAGGGCATCAAACCCACATTGCAAGGTATGCTTGCTGACTTGGCTTGCAGAATGCATAAGCTCCTGTAATTCTTTACTTTCTGCACAGTAAGGAAAGGTAGATAATTTTTGCTTAATGAGATACATAATATGTTGCTGGTTCATAGGTTAGTACTAGGCTATCAGCCCTAGGGCCTATACAAGCCTAGCCATAACAATTCCCTGAATATTTCTTCCCACAATATTTACTTTCCTGGACCCCTGTCTAGCAGGGCGACTGACGTGATCCCTGGGGTGAATTTCCTTTCTCCCATCCAATCGTCAAGGTTCCTCTTGAAGAGGTCCAAAGAGGCACTCTGCTTGACATGTATGGGCAATCTATTCCAGAGTCTGGGGAGTCTCTGGGTCAGGAACCTATCCCTCCAACATGTTTTGTTTATTGTGATGACAAAGTTTAGATCCCTGGAGCGTGTAGCTCTGAGGGATTGGGATTTTTTTAAGTGTAGCATGTCCAACAGCTCTGGGTTTGACATGGCCTTGTATGCTAAGCAGAGATCGCCTCTGAGTAGACGATATGCGACAGAGTATAGCTGGAGTTTTTTTAAGGTGGTCAGCATAGGCATCTGCTTTAGGCCTGTGATTCTTTTAGTGAGGTATTTCTGAGGCCTTTCCAGTTGTTGCAGATGTCTTGAGAGGTACATACCAAATGAGGCATTGTATTCTATAATGGGTCTAATGAGGGATGAGTACAGTGGGACAATGACCTCCTTTTTTCTGGATGAAAAGCCCTTTGTGATGAGGTGTGCCACATAGAAGGATTTCCTGACTGTTGTGGCGATGTGATTATTGAAGGTGAGACCACTGTCCACCTGTGTCCCTAAGTCTCTTATCACACTTTCTGTGTTTAGTGTACTGCCACCTATATGGTAATTCATGGATACATGTTTTTCCCAAAGGGATAACAATACATTTCTTGGCATTGAGCTTGAGCCCATGGCTCTGGCACCAAGCATCTGTTTCTGTAAGGCCCTTTGTAGAGAATCCACATCATTTGGGATTCAATAATGGCTCCCAGTTTGCAGTCATCTGCAAACTTTGTTAGCCAGAGTCCCTTAGTGTTGACCTGTACTTCAGAGAAGTAGATGCCAAACAAGAGCGGCCCCAGGACTGAACCCTGAGGTACTCCACTTGTCACTTGTCTGGAACTGGATTTGGAGTCGGCTACTTTTACAGTGTGGGTTCTATCAGTAAGCCATTTAGCAACCCATTGGGTGACATAGGGATTAATGCCCAACTTAGTTAGTTTATCTATGATTCCAGAGTGAGGGATGGTGTCAAAGGCCTTGGCAAGGTCTAGATAGGCTGTGTGGACCACCTTACCCTTGTCCATGGCTCTGGAGACGGTATTTAAGCATGTGGAATTGGCAATTCAATGCCCTAATGACGAGAGTTGCAGAGGTGTATACTTTTTTACCCCATCTGTCTAAAGCGCGGGAATCCCTGACCGAAGGGGTGGGATTCTTAGCTGTAGTTGCTTTTATGCCTTTAGGACCTTGGGTGATTACCTCCGGGTCAGCAGTAGGATTTTTGAAAAGAAATTTGAGAGAGTCAGGGACTCTGTAGTACCGGTCTGGTTTCCTTGGAGCAGGGGGACTGAATTCCATAAAGACATCATCCACAACATCCAGAACAGGAGGGATAAATAAGGGTCTATGCTGTGGCAAATCTAAATTCCTCAAGTCTCTTTTTGGACTGAGGATAATCCTGGCATTCCCAGTGGAAATGTCCTCAAAGTATGTAGGGTTTCACCAAAAGAAAAATCCTCTGGAGGGGAAGCAGATGGAATGGATTCCTCTGCATCTGAATCCTCATAAGCAGATAAAGGCAAGTCTTCATAATAAGAAACCTCACAGTCAGACTCTTGGTCAGTTAAAACTGCTGGAGACGGGTCTCTCTCTTAGTAGAGGAAGGCTGGCTTCCCCTAATCAGCATGATCAGGTCTTCTGCCATTTTAAGCATTTGAGATTGTGGCAAGCAAGCAGGTGCTGGAGTTTGGGTTGTCGTTTCTTTAGGCATAGCTCGTACTCCTGGCCTTAGAAACTCGGTAGTTTTAGACAGAACTGAAGACACGAAAGAAGTCAGTTTGTGTCGAATATTGGTAATGCGAAGAACTTCCTCAGAAGCCAGTGCCTGCACAGCGGCTCTGGACCCATCCAAGGTAGAGACATCTTCAGGTTCCATAGTCAAAGAAGAGTCTTGCGGCATACTGGATTCCAAATGGGTCTCAATAGCGGCCTGCAAATCTATCAAAGCGGGCATTAGGGGCTGTGAAAAGCACCTCACTGAGTACCGGCGAACTGGCGACTAGCTTAACGGAATCGTCGTCTGCAGTTTTGGACCTGTGCTTTGTCTCTGTCTTTATCTTTACTTTTTTTGGAAGATCTGTAGATGGATGGCTTACCGAAGTCATTTCAGAATACGGAGATAGAGAGCAAAAGTATTTAGCGACAACAAGGGCCTGATGATGAATAGTTCGAGCAGTGAACAAAGCACAAAACCGACAGCGAGGTACATCGTGGTCTGGACCTAAACAGGTGATGCAGTAAGAATGGAAATCTCAGTGTGGTATTTGCTTTCCACAGGCGAGACAATTGTTAACTTTTTCTGACATCAGTTAGAGCAAGAAAAAAGGATCCCCAATGGGGTACTTAGCTTTAGAAGACTTCAGAATGATTCAATTCAGAAACGAAAACTAAAGGTAGCAGCCAACCGGCACTCATGCGAACTGCTTCGGGCTCCTCGGCAAGAAAGACTGATGTAACAGCATCGGCTGCCTGTTTTTACACCCCTGATGACCTGATGTCAGTCCTGAAGCGACAGCAATCGACGCAGAAATAATAAGTCTCTGGTACTCGGGCCGACTGAGGGCTACCTGCAGGCAAATAACCCAAGAGTAATGACTGCTACAGTGAAACACAAAGAACATCTCCCTGCCTTTGGGGCGGAAGTGGTCCACTGTTTGGTTCTCGGTTCTCTGCTGTCCCTGGAATAGGGGCCTGGGTGGTCTGTCCCTGCGGGACTTACTTTGCCCCCGTCTCCTAGGTGCAGGAAAAGACCAGTGCTTAGAGGAAAAATTCCTGCTGAATCTAGGAGGTTTAACCTGAAATAAATATTTTACTGTTTGCATTGACTTTGCTTTGTCTTCCATCTTTTTAAGCACCTGTTCTGCTTTTTCTCCAAACAACAGGTCTTTATCCAAGGTTGCATCAATTTAGACTTGACGATCAGGGAGAGGTTGTTCCTTCAACCATGCATGTCTCCTAATGACAGATCCACACACTGCTTTCCTGCTTGAGGCTTCCAGTGCGTCATATTGAGAGTGTTTTGACACTTGACAAGTAGAGTGCAGTAAATCTGCTAACTCTTTAGAATTGGCACAATCAGGAAAGGTAGAAATCTTTTTGCTTTAATAGCTCAAAAGTGTGTTGTTGATATTTTAACATATGGAACTGACAGTTGAGTGCTCTGATAGCTAAGGTTGCAGAGGTGTAAACTTTTTTACCCCATCTGTCCAGAGCTCTGGCATCCTTGTCAGGAGGAGTAGGATTCTTTGCAGAAAGTACAGTTGTGTACACTTACCATAAATGTAGATGTTCGAGTGTATTCACTGCTGTAGTCATAACATTTGGGTTATCCCTGCCAGGGTAGTCCTCAGCCGGCCTGAATGCCAGAGGCGTAGTATTTCTGCATCGGTTGCTGTCACTTCCGGACTATAAATATATTTTTCTTGAGGTATTGCATAAGAGAAATACGGTGTTTTACAAACCATTATTAGAAAATCTCAATATAATTGCCACACAGGTGGTTGATATTGAAGGTGGTTCATATGGGATATCAAAATTACAACATTTGATCCACATTCCAACACCGGCAACAATAATAAACATACTTATGGTAATGTAGCCTTCATAACCACATATACACAAGATTCTGGGGATATAAAGAGTTTAATAAACAAAAATTGGACATTTATAAAGGGCGACACGCACTTAGCTGAAATTTTAGGCATACAACCTTCGATCATTTATAAAAGGGACCGTAACTTAAAAGATTGGTGCAATGCATGCTCCAACGCAATGTATATAACAAAAGGCACAATGAGAAAATGCAATATGTGTAATTATTGTGCTTATATATTAGGAGAGCAATTCTCGATTATGGGACTCCAGATAAATTTAAAAGGAAAATACAATTGTAATACATCCGGTGTGCTTTATGCAGCGATATGCTCACACTGTGCTGCCTATTATATAGGCAAAACAGAACGTAAGTTAAGACAACGCATATATGAGCACGTTTATGAGATAAATAAAAAATCACACAATAATGCATTGTATAGACATCTAGCACATAATCCCACACACAATTTTCAATTTATAATATTGGAACAAGTATTGCCATCTCCAAGGAAAGGTCCCTGGAAAACAATATTGGAATCTAAGGAATATTGGTGGCAAGTCCTTTTAAATGCTACACAATTCCCAGGTCTTAATGATTTAACATCCATCACAAGCATTTTAAAGCTTAAGGCTTATAATAGATAGATACACACACACAAATTTTATAATATAATGTTAAGTTGTCTATCTCGCCTTCATTCTTGCTGGCTCGAGTTGGTTCCCGCCCGAGAGCTCCCCTATATCCCACAATGCTGGCGAGAGTTACCTCAGATCGGTTCCTGGTGAGTGTTAATTTTTCTTGTAAACCCCTTTTACCTTTTAAGTTAAATTTCTTTCTTAGTTAGTGTAGATTACAAAACTTTATCCCGACCCTAAATTTTACCAAAGAACCTTTGGTTCTTCTAGGCCTTCCCTTCCCTAGTGGAGTGTTTGTGTTTCTTGTAGTTACTTTAATTTTAGTGTACTTTAAATTCTAGTATTACTACTAAAATTATTATTTTTCCTGACAGGGTATAACTTGTGTGTTTGGGTGTGTGTTTGTGTACACCTGTCAGTCCTGCAGGACTCCTGTGCTGTGTGCCATGGCTTCAGCCCCAGGGTCCTGCAGGAAAGAAAAACAAATTAATTCTTAGAGGCTTACTGAAGCCAGAGGATTCCCTGTCAGTTTCAACAGGGCCGAGACCTCAGGTTGCTCAACCTTTGCCTTTATCGGCTGGAGCCGATAAGTCTCAGTCCACAGTTTTCTCTCTTTGGCTCCCGGCCCGGCGGGTTGGTACCCGTGTCGTGTCGGCTCCGACCAGACCTTCGAGCCGACAACCAGAAAGAGGTGTAGGTCACCATCTCTTGGCTCCCAGGATCTCCCCTGCTGTCTGAACGGGCCAAAGGTCTCATTCCTCTAGGTCATCGAGGCTGCCCGATCATGCCCTTGAGAGGGTAGTGAGCCGGCTACTTAAGTCCGAGGCCCTGGCCCAGATGCTTCAGAGCCCGACTCATCAGTCGGTGCCTGCCCGTCCATCAACTTTTCCTCCTTGACTCTTTTGAGGCCGGGAGGTGGTCGGCGGCATTGAGGACTGATACGAGGGCGAGACAACCCGGTGCCGACCGCCGTGCCCCGGCTTTTCTCTTCTTTCAGATCTCGGGCGCCGACTTCCTTGGGCTCTCCGGGAGGGGTGGCATCGACCTTGGACCCCCCCCCCTCTCCCTCTCCCGGGGCCGGCGTGCTGAGTTCGGGCTCCGACATCGGCCTCGAGAGCGTCAGAGGCCTGATTGCCGCCCGGACTGATACTGACAATTGCCTTCGTAACCGCCGTCCCGCTTTTTTGCCTTCTTTGGATCGCGAATCTCGGCGCTTCCTCGTCGCGCCCGGGTTCGGTGGTCAGCATCGACCCTGCTCCCCCTCCTCCCTCCTCTCGGGCTTCGCGTGGTGAGTTCTCCGACACACGGCCCGGAGCCATCACTGTCGGTGCGAGGGGGGGTTCTTGCTCCTCGGGCGGGGACCTCTGGCTCTGCCTGACAGGAGGTGCATGAGAGGTCATGCGGAGTGTGTTAGAGCCTGGCTCTACTCCACAGTCGGCTCCCGCCCCTCCCTCTATGCTGCCTCAGGGTACTCACTCCCTCATCCCGGACCGCAGAGAGCCAGCTCCTCAGGAGCCCCTGTGGGATTTCATCCTCTTAGGCCTCTCCTGATTTGGCAGAAGAGCCCCTCGGAAGAGGAAACACATTGACTCACCTGAGTCTATCACGTCAGACACAGATCTGGATGATTCTGAGGGTTCCCCGTTCCCCTTCTGAAGATGTCTCATTTGCAGACATTCTGGAGATCCTGAAACAGAGGGCCAGCCCTCAACCCTTCGGAGGATCTGTGTATCTTGAGGCGTTTGGCTCTCCCTTCCACCTCCTGGGTGTCCCCTTGACCCCTCATGCAGGTGGTTGCTAAGAAGGCATGGACGGCTCCTGATTCAGTGGACCCCACTCCCAGGAGACCCTCTAAGTTCATCACAGCTCCATCAGACAAGCAATTTTTATCAAAAGGAGTTTCTGTGGATGCTATGGTGGTAGCTGCTGCCACAAAGAAGGAACTGGCTGATCCTTCAGTGCCTGTCCATCCACCTAACAAGGAATCTAGGTCCATGGATAGGTACGGGAAGCGGATGTTCTCCTCAGCGACATTTACCATTCAAAGGGACTTGATCAAGGGTTTCCAAGAAAAATGAACACGCAGCTGGCTACCCTTCCATATCATCTCTCTCCATGCCTCCTCTCTTATAGGGACAGGTAGGCCTAGGCTGCGGCACGCCCTGGATGCGGCTATGCAATTTTTATGGACCCTTTCAAGGCGTCTTTCACGAACTCCCCTTTGATGGATCATCTCTTTGGTCCTCAAGTGAAAGAAACCCTGACTAGGTGCGAGACTGATGGCAAGACCCTTTCTGCCGTCCATTTTCGACTCCTTCTAGGCCTTACCCCAAAGGCCAGAAGGGTGGGAAGATGTGGTTCCGTAAACAATCTCAAGGGACTTTTTCCTACCAAAGGCAGTGGTGGGAATAACAATGGTGCCCTAGGTGCAGGGGGGTCCGCAGAACCAGGGCAATCGGGAAGCCTTTCCTGACAAGCCCTTTCAGCATCCCTGAGGTGTTGCCCGACTGCCCATCTCCGGAGGCAGTCGGGAAGATTGTCACTGTACCCAGAAGCCTGGCTATCCCTGACTCAAGACAAATGGGTACAGTCCATCATTTCGAAGGCTATTCTATCCCCTTTCTTCGTTTTCCAAATCAGTCAAAAATCCCTTCCAGATGTTCCACCTACCAAAGGGATATAGCAGCTTTGGAAATTTCAAAACTGCTTGCAAAAGAGCAATTCAGTCAGTGCCAGCAGACCAACAAGGATCCGGAATCTACTCAAGGTTCTTTTTAGTTCCAAAGAAAACAGGGGACTGGAGACCGATTTTGGATCTCAGTGTCTTGAACAAATCAGTCAAGAAAACAAGATTTGGATGGTCACGCTGCAATCCATTCTTCCCTTTTGGGCAAAGGAAACTGGATGTGCTCTATAGACCTTCGATATCACATAAAATGAACAGACGCTCAGAAGATTCCTCCGCTTCAGGCTGGGAACCAGTCATTTTCAGTTCAGGGCCCTGCCCTTTGGTCTCACCACTGCCCCGGTGTTTACCAAATGCATGGCAGTGGTAGCTTCTCACCTGAGCGACAAGGATTCCAGGTGTTTCCATATTTGGACGACTGGCTTCTCACAGCTCCCACCAAGCATCTCCTTCTGATGGCCAGAAATTATACTTTTTGTCAAAACTGGGTATTTCAATAAATTGCGAAAAGTCTGTTTTGATTACCTACATAGAAATTTAGATACTATAAACATGTCTGCAAGGCTAACGAACCAAAGGATATCAGACATTCACAAATTGGTGTCACTTCTTCTCAACAACAACAGAGTCAAAGCCAGGTTAGTTCTAAAGGTGTTGGGAATCATGGCAGCGGCCATACCTCTCCTTCCATTGGCCAGATACCACATGCGGATCCTTCAGTGGATGCTTTTTACTCAATGGTCATACCAGGAACTTCCAATGTCTCACACCCCCCTCTCTGAACCTCACTGCTTGGTTCCTCCAATTCCAACCGTAGCCAGGCTTCCTCAATTATCTCACTCTGTTAGAGATATATTGATAGCTTCCCATAAATCTTCCACTCGAAAGATTTATTTGAGTAAGTGGAAACGCTTCTCATATTGGGCACAAGGAAAGGACATAGATCCTTTCACCGCTTCCATCCAACTAGTCCTTGATTTTTTAGCTGAACTCTTCCATGCAGGTTCATCTCCATCTACTCTTAAGGTTCAATTGGCAGCTATTTCTAACTTCCATGTGGGTATTTCTGAATCTGCCCTAATGTCCCACAAACTTTGCAAAGCCTTTTTGAAAGGAGTTTTTCTTCTCAGACCTCCTATAAGAAATCCTCCTTCTCCTTGGGACCTAAATTTAGTTCTTGCTTCTTTGATTCTTTCCCCTTTCGAACCTGCAGCTTCATGTTCCTTGAAATTATTATCATGGAGAAAACTCTTTCTGGTGGCTATTACATCAGCCAGAAGAGTTTCAGAACTCCAAGCACTCAGTTGTCGTCCTCCTTATCTTTTGTTCCATAAGGACAGAGTGTCGCCTAAGGTGGTTTCAACATCAAATCTAAACCAAAGCATTGACCTCCTGTCTTTTTCCAGAGTATTCCAATAGGTCTGAACAAAAGTTACACTGCCTGGATGTTCATCGTCAATTAAGGTACTACTTGGATAGAACAAAACAATTCAGAAAATCTGATCAGCTGTTTGTCTCCTGTCTAGGAAAGCAGAAAGGGACTTTCAGTTTCAAAGGTATCATTATCCAGATGGCTAACATCTTTGATTTCCCTGGTATATGAAATTAGACAACAGAAATTGCCTAATAAACCTAAAGCCCATTCCACCAGAGCTTTGGCTACTTCTTTAGCCTTCCAAGACAGACTGCCTATTGACACCATTTGTGCAGCGGCTACTTGGGCTACTCCTCACACTTTTATTTCTCATTATAAGTTGGATTTAGCTTCTAGGCATAGAGCTAACTTTGGTTCCACTGTTCTCAGGAGTCTGTTCCGTTAGGCCACCCGGGACAAGGTGCTAGGGACGCGGTCCCATCCAGCAAGAATGAAGGCGAGATAGACAACTTTAGAAGTTATGTTCTTACCATAACGTTCCATGTTAGTTGTCTTCTTAAGGCCGGCTCTTCTATGTCCCACCCTCCTTCCCCCTGGCCTGGACAGACCTAGAGGAGTTGTGATCGTGACCTCTCTTTCTACCACCTCTTTCTTAGTCATATGCTATTATGCATATTTCTTGGTTCAGGATGTAGGTCACCCTTCTTTCTTCCTATTGTTAGAGGTGGACTCTGTTTTACAGTTATACTGTTACTGTTATAAGCTGGGGTTAGCTTACAAACGAGATCTGAGGTAACTCTCGCCTAGCATTGTGGGATATACGGTGGAACCAACTCGAGCTTTTAGAGTGGCGAGGTCCGAACCCATCCAGCAAGAAGAAGGCGAGAAGAAGACAACTAACATGGAACGTTATGGTAAGAACATAACTTCTATTTTTATTCCATTTGATTTTATTTTATTTCATATTTAGTCATGCATTTTAGGTAACATATATATACATATATATATATATATATATATATGTATTTATGTTTCATAACTGTATTAGATTTTATTAACATTTATAGATTTTAATTATCAATTAATTGTTCCAGATGATTGTTTAATTGGTTTATTGGAGCAATAGCACAGCTATAAAATGATTTCCTGTTTTTGTAATTTTGTCTGATGAAGGCTGGTGTCACAGCCGAAAGCACTTACTATTAAACTTTTTTGACTTCTGGTAACTACGTTGTGGTCCATTGGATTGCTATTATAAAAGAAGCAGCAGACGCCATTTTCTTTCGTTTTTCTTGCCCCAGATGTCAGGTGCCCCCTAAAAGGGTAGCCAAAATTTATATGTATATATAAAATTACATGCAGCAATACAAACTTTACCTTCATCCACAAGCAAATACACCACATAGGTTGTATAAATCAGAGAAGGAAAGATAATCAGAAGAAAAAGGGGGGGATGGCGGGTGGGTAACCTGGACTGCAACAGTGAATTCACTTGAACATCTACATTTATGGTAAGTGTACACAACTGTACTATGTTCTTCGTGTTTCACTGTTAAAGTCAATTACATTTGGGTAGATTCCCAAAGCTATGGTTGGGAGGCTGGAGCTAAACAGCATTAGGAGCGGCTATGAGACACTGCAGAACTGCAGTGGAAAAGCCTGCCCCGGATTTAGAGTAGAGTGGCAGATGTAATGCTTTGTAAAGGTGTGCACTGAATTCCAAGTAGCTGCCTCTAAAATGTCCTTGGTTGGTACTCCCCTGAGAAAGGCTGCTGAAGTGGCTGCAGCTCTGGTGGAATGTGGCCTAATGCCTTTAGGTACTGGCTTGCCATGGTATAAGTAGCAGAAGCGAATGCAGTGGCCTATCCACTTTGAAATAGTCTGCTTTGAGATGGCCTTTCCTTGTGATCCTGCAGTATATGCCACTAGTAATTGCTCTGTCTTTCTGAAAACTTTGGTTCTGTCCAAGTAGAATCTAAGCTGTGTACGTCCAAAGAATGCAGAATTCTTCCCCCCTTGTCCTGTGGATTTGGATAGAAAGTTGGCAGATGAATGGTTTGGTTAAGAGCCACACTGGACACCACTTTAGGCATAAATGTTGGGTTTGTCCTCAGGGAGACTATCTGGACAAAAAATGATAAAAGGTTCTACAGCCATGAGTGCCTGTAGCTCTGAAACTCGTCTTGCAGAAGTTATTGCTAGGAGCAGAGCTGTTTTCCAAGATAAAAACTTTATAGCAGCAGTAGCAGCTGGCTCAAAAGGAGGAGGGGTGAGTTTTTCCAAGACATAGTTGAGGTCCCATGCAGGCATTGGTGATCTCCTTGGAGGCCTTAAGTTTTTGGCTCCTCTGCAGTACTATTTTAATAAGGGATGAGAAAAGATTGGTGGCTCTACATTGTAAGGAGCCGAAATGGCAGAGGCATGAATTTTAATAGATGAGAAAGATAGGCCTTTGTCCAGCATCTCAGTTAAGTATTGTAAAATCTGAGGAATATTTGACACAGCTGTATCTGTTCATTGTGCCTGGTTCCAAGCACAGAATCTCTTCCATTTTCCAGCATAAGATTTTCTAGTACTAGGCATTCTGGCTTCTAAAATGACATCCATCACAGCTTTGCTGAGAGGTGTGTTTTGTATGACTACATTACCTGCCATGCTGCCAGGTTTAAAGTCCTGTGCT
Source organism: Protopterus annectens (assembly GCF_019279795.1). Taxonomy (NCBI): domain Eukaryota; kingdom Metazoa; phylum Chordata; order Ceratodontiformes; family Protopteridae; genus Protopterus; species Protopterus annectens. The sequence continues at coordinate 1,823,309,786 of NC_056725.1, forward strand.
GGCTGTGCAGGATCAGATTGTTTTGCTGGGACAGTAGATGAGGTACTTGAGGTAAGGTCCAAGCTGGGCATTGAGACAAGCTCCTTAATATGGGGTACCAGTGCTGGTGGGGCCAGTCTGGTGCAATCAGTATAATCTTTGGCTTCTCCTGTCTGACCTTTAGGAGTACCTTGGGGAGGAGAGGCAGAGGGGGAAAGGCATATACTGATAGTTTTTTCCAGCTGAAGGATAGGGCGTCCATTTTCCATGCTTGTCTGTGATAAATCCTTGTGCAGAATCTCTTTACTTGGTAGTTGTGAGGGAAGGCAAATAGATCTATGTCCGGGCATCCCCATTTCCTTGCTATCATGCTGAAGACTTGTGGATCCAGCTGCCACTCGCAGGGATCCATGAGGTTTCTGCTTAGTTCGTCTGCCAGAGTATTTTTCCTTCCTGGCTGGAATTGTACCTGCAGATGTACTTGGTAAGTCAATGCTGTGTCCCACAAAGTCATGGCTAGTCCGCAAAGGGGGTAAGGATGTGTGCTCCCCTGCTTATATACCACATGACCGTGGTGTTGTCTGTCTTTATCAGTAGTTGTCCTGGATGAAGTAGGTCCTTGAAGGCTGTCAGGGCATTCTGGACAGCTAGCATCTCTTTTTGATTGATATGTAGATGCATTTGGTTTGAGGGCCATGTTCCCTGAATGCATATTCCTGCCATGTGGGCCCCCCCAGGCATAATCTGATGCATCCATTGTTAGTGTCTGCCTGGCTGAAGGTAATGTGAATGGCTGTCCCTTGTTTTGGTGACAAGCCTTTGCCCACCATAGAAACTCCTGTTGCAGGCAGGGAATGAGAGTAATTATAGTTTCCAGGCTGTGGCAATGCTGAGTCCAAACACTTTTTAGGTACCATTGAATTTTCCTCATATGCAGTCTTGCATATGGAATGAGTAGGATGCAGGATGCCATGAAGCCCAAAGCCTGCAGTATTTTTCTTGCAGATAACTGGGCCTTTGTTGCTAACATTTTGAAATAGGTAGTCAGCTGCCTTTGTCTGGCGTGAGATAAGCCATCTGGGCAGTTGTATTTAAGCTTGCACCCAGGAATATTATCTCTTGAGAAGGTACTAGTTTTAATTATTTCTTTTCGTTGACTGTGTACCCTAGGCATGTTAGATGTTTTTTCACAAATGCCAGATGCTGTAGAAGGATGTCCTTGTTCTCTGCTTGAATGAGACAGTCATCCAAGTAAGGATATATTTGTATTCCTCTTAGTCTGCAGAAAGCAATTAACTGGTGCCAAGCACTTTGTAAAGACCCTGGGTGCAGTAGATAAGCCAAAGGGCAGTGCAGAGAATTGGTAATGCATTGAGCCAGCCTTGAATCTGAGGTATCTTCTGTATATTTGTCTGACTGGAACATGCAGGTATGCCTCTTTTAGGTCTAAAGTTACAAGCCAAGCGTTCTTGCCCAGCATGGGCAGAAGCTGCTGCAAAGTCAACATTTTGAATTTTGGTATATCCAGGAATGTGTTCAGAATCGATAGGTCCAGTATTGGCCTCCAGGCCTTGTCCTTTCTGGGTACCAAGAACAGTTGAGTAAAATCCTTGTCCCCGCTGTTGCTCTGGCACTTGTTGAATGGCCCTCATGTCCATGAGGGATGAGACTTGTTTTTGTGCCTCTGCCCACTGATTTTTTGGCAGATCTGGCCAGCCATTTGCCTTTGGCAGGGTATGGAAATGGAATTTGTAGCCTTGCGACACAATATTTAGAACCCACTTGTCCTGGGTTATAATGCGCCAATTTTGAGAAAAAAGTTCTAATTTTCCCCCTAAGGGTGCTGCCAGGAAATAAGTGCTTGGTGCAGGCAGGGGGAAGTCACTGGGACTGTTTCCTGTAAGGTTGTGATTTGTCTTCTCCACTTTTGGAGGTAGTAGCACCCCATTGCTTTGACCTGTATGAACCTTGCGCCTGGGATCTGCCTCTAGGGCATCTAGGTCTGCCCCTTTGAGGTCTGTCTGACACAGGAAAGGAGCAATTCTTTGTTGGCCAGTGTCTACTAAACCTAGGCGGCTGTACTTGTAAGAAATCTTTGACCGTTTGCATAGATTTAGCCTTGTCCTCCATTTTCTTTAACACCTCTTCTGCCTTAACACCAAACAAAGTATCATGCTGTAAAGGTGCATCTAATAATTTAACTAACATGATCAGGCAGATTTTTTTCCTTTAACCAAGCATTCCTTCTAATTACAGAACCTGTAACTGTGGCCCTGCAGGAGGCCTCTAAAGAATCAAAACCGCATTGCAAAGTATGCTTTCCAACTTGTTCAGCTGCATGCAATATATCCTGCATTTCCTTGTTTTCTGCACATTCAGAGTTTAACAACATTTTCTGTTTAAGCAAAGCCATGACATGTTGCTGACATTTGAGCATATGGAACTGACAGTTTAAGGTCCTTATAGCCAAGGTAGAAGACGTGTAAATCTTTTTTTTTTCCCCCATCTATCCAGTGCCCTAGAATCCCTGTCAGAAAGGGTAGGGTTTTTTGCAGCGGAAGCCTTAACTCCCTTGGGACCTAGAGAAATAGTTTCTGGGTCTGGAGTAGGGTTTTTAAAAATGAATTTATGTGAATCAGGAACCCTGTAATATCTGTCAGGCTTAACAGGAGCTGGAGGCAAGGAGTCAGGGGTAAGGCTAGACTCCGAAAACACATCATCTACAATGTCTAACACAGGAGGGATGGCTATTGGCTTGTGCTGAGGTAGTACAGGAAATCCCTGAGCCTTTTCTTAGATTCTGAAAAATCGTGGCTCTCCCAGTGGAAATGCACCCTCATGGTATGTAAGGTTTCCCCAAAAGAATAGTCCTCAGGAGGAGAAGCTGAAAGTATGGAGTCTTCAGCATCAGAATCCTCATGGGGGGAAAAGAATATTCCTGATCAGAAGAGGAATCAGAAGAAATGGAAACCTGATCTGAAGATTCATAGTCAAGTCTCTTGCCTAGGCTGCTTATCAGGAGGGGGATGGGAACCCCTGATCAAGGTAATCAAGTCTTCAGCCATTTTGAGCATCTGTTTCTTGGGCATGGAGGCCTGTCCATGTGGCTCTTGAGTTTGCTTCTTTGCCTTTGAAGGTGCTTTAGTCTTTTCCTTTGAAGTCGGTTTAATGTATATATGTTTGGTTCTGAATACACCCTCAGAAGTTGGTGCCTGCTCAGCGGCTCCGGACCCATCTGAAGGATTAGTGTCCGAGGCTCCAATACCTTGAGTTTCCAGTGGCATGGCTGACTCCACGTGGGAGTCGGTAGTGGCCTGCGACTCAAGTAGCGGTTGTCAGGGGCTGCGAAAGCACCTCACTGAGAACTGGCGACTGGGTTAGGAGAAGCTTCGTCGTCGGTTTTGGGCCTCGGCTGTCTTTCTTTTCCTTTGTGTTTTTTGTGAACTCCGGTAGTCGGATGGCTTTCCGACAACATTTCTGGATAATTAAACTTGCGTCCAAAGTAGTTTAAAGCAAAATCATACTGACGCTTAATAGTGCATTGGTTAAATCTAGCACAAAACCGACAACCCAGAAAGTTATAAGGGCCTAGGCAAGGAATACAGTAAGAATGAAGTCCTTATGAGGTATTTGCTTCCCACAAGAAATACAATTAACTTTTTCTGATATCGGTTCTGGAGCAAGAAAAAAGTTTCCCCAACGGGGTACTTAGCTTTAGCTTAGCTTTTGTTTGTCCCCTATTCTTCAGGCTACTAATACAAATATATTTTTAGCACAACGAGTTCTGTCCTTAGTTTAAGTGTTATTATGTGCTTTTCGTTGGTTACAATTTGATGAACAAGACGTCAAATGAAACGGGACATTTCATTCCCGGTTATTAAGTCTCTATTCGTTTCTGAATATGAGGTCTTAAAATAGCCTTCCAAAGAATAGCAGTTTTAATTCTATATATTTTATAACATATTTTACAACATATTTTAATATTCTAAAAATATATATGACTTGTATATCCCATATTTCACAGATGCTGCATATACCTATGTTATATTTTTCAATTGAAATGCATTTCTTGTAAAGATCTTATATGGTTATAGACATTTTTGTCTATATACCTTATGAAATATGGCTGTTTTTATCTGTATATTGAGATGTGATGTTTCTATTGTACCTTATGTACAGTGACACGACAAGTTAGTCACGCAGAATTGTTTTAGTAATTCCTTTCATTTATTCTATTTCTAATGTGTTTTTATACTTGAATATTTACACAGAATAATATATTTTTACTTCTGTTGTTAAATAGTACACATAGCGATGAAGTCATATTTTTGAATATATATTTTCAGGAATGTACATCTCACGCAGTTTTTTGCATTACGTCTTTATTGCATTTACTATCATGTCCCTTTAAACTGTTTTTATATTTATAGCTATATTGGGAAATTGATGGTTGTGTTCATGAATTAATTGAATGATTGATTTTAATAATCACTACCTACACCTATATATAAGGACAAATGTTTTACAATTTGATAGATCTGAAGAAGCGTACAGACCGTACGCGGAAGCGCTCATCCTTGTGTGTTTTTACTCATAATAAAAGAAAGTTTTGCTGCATTATCGTGGTGGTCTTCACTCTCGTTTTATCTAGTACTTAGCTTTATAGAATACTTTGGATCTGAAATTCGAACTCGAAAATCTCAGGAGTCGGCCGACCAACACTTGCGAACTGCTTCTGCTTCGGGCACTGCGCGGCAAGAAAGACTAAAGAAAATGGCATTGGCTGCTTCTTTTATACCCCTGACGACCTGACGTCAGGGAAGGGACGACGACAGCCGATGTAGGACCCAAGACTTTGGAATTCAGGCCGACTGAGGGCAACCTGCCAGCAGGATTACCCAAATGTAATGACTGCAACAGTGAAGCATGAAGAATGTCTGAGATTTCCTGCATGATTTCCTGATAGTAATGTGGAGGTAGGCCTCCTTTAGATCTAGGGTGGCTATCCAAGCATCCTTGGAGAGCATGGGTAGCAGCTTGCTGGAGGGTGAGCATTTTGAATTTTGGGTTCACCAGGAAGGTGTTTAGAATGGATAGATTGAGGGTGTGGCGCCAGGTGCCCTCTTTTCTGCGTAACAGAAGAAGTCTGGAATAGAAACCTTGACCTTTCTGTTCTGCAGGAATGTGCTCTACTGCCCTCATGGAGAACAGGGAAAAGACTTGCTTTTGCACCTCTGTTCACTGGTTTTGAGGGAAATCTGGGAACCCCCTTTTGGGGTTGGAAGGGTGTGGAAAGAAAATTTGTAACCCTGGAACAATATGTTGAGAACCCAGCAGTCATTGGTAATGGTGGCTCAGGTGTTTGCATGAAAGGAGAGCTTTCCTCCTAGGGGTAAGTGGAGGTGGGCAGAGGAAGGAGGAGAGTCATTGCGAGTTCTTACCATAAGGGTGTGGTTTTGAAGTGGAGGTGGTAGTCCACTGCTTAGATCTCTGCATTCCCTGTGGCGGCTGTCTGTGCGGTCTGGTTCCCCGAGGTCTGGGCTAAACTGACCTGGTGGGAGCAGAAAAGAACCAGTGCTTGGAGGGATAATGCCTGCTGGACCTGTAAGAAATCCTTAACTGTCTGCATAGATTTTGCTTTTTCTTCCATCCTTTTTAAGACCTCTTCTGCCTTAGTGCCAAATAAGTTGTCTTTGTGCAAGGGGGCATCCAATAATTCAGATTTAACATGGTCTGGCAAGGGCTGTTCCCCTTAAGACATGCATGCCTTTTAAGGACAGAACCGGTGACTGCTGCCCTGCAAGAAGCTTCTAGGGCAGCAAAACCACAGTGCAAAGTGTGTTTAGTTACTTGACTTGCAGAATGCATTAACTCTTGTAATTCTTTAGATTCTGCACAAGCAGGAAAGGAAGACATTTTTGTTTGAGGTGTTCCAGGGTATGTTGCAGACATTTTAGCATATGGAACTGACAATTTAGTGCTCTGATAGCAAGAGTAGCTGAGGTGTATACTTTTTTACCCCATCTGTCTACTGCTCGGGAATCCCTATCTGAGGGGGTGGGATTCTTAGCAGATGTTGCTTTAATTTCTTTATGCCCTTGAGAAATTACCTCAGGGTCAACAGTAGGACTTTTAAAAAGAAATGTGTGCGTGTCAGGGACTCTAATACCAGTCTGGTTTGATGGGTGAAGGGAGGGAGGGTGTCAGGAGTCCAACTGGATTCGGGGAAAACATCCTCCACAACATCCAGGACTGGGGGGGGGGGTGGCCAGGGGTCTGTGCTGTTGAAGATCTAAGAATTCCCTGCGTCTCTTTTTAGACTGAGGGTAGTCCTGACCTTCCCATTGGAAATGCTCCCTTAAGATGTGAATGGTTTCCCCAAAGGAAAAATCCTCTGGGCGGAGGCTGAAGAATGGAATCTTCTGCATCAGAATCCTCATAAGCAGAAAGGGGTTGCATGTCTTCATACTCAGATGCATCAGAGTCATTGGACTCCTGTTCAGACAAAACTACAGGGGACAGATCTCTTTTTCTTTTGAAGGGGTAGTTTGGCTTCCCCTGATCAGCATGATAAAGTCTTCCGCCATTTTAAGCATTTGAGACTGAGGCAAGGAAACAGGTGCCTAAGATTGGGTCATCAGTTTCTTGGGTGTGGTTCGTAACCTGGGCCTAAAGTTTTGAAAGAATGGTAGTCGGGAAAGAACGGTAGTCAAGAAAGAACTCATCGGTTTGTGTTGAGAATCGGTAGTGCAAAGGACTTCCTCGGAAGCTGGTTTCTGCTGGTGTCTGCTCAGTGGCTCCGGACCCATCCAAGATAGAGACGACCGCAGGATCCTTTGTCGAAGAAGGGTTTTACGGCATACTGGACTCCGAAAGGGTCTCGGTAGCGGTCTGCGAATCCACAGAAGCGGGCATTAGGGGCTGCGAAAGTGCCTCACTGAGGACCGGAGAACTGACAACTAGCATCGTCGGTAGGTTTGGACCTGTGCGGTCTGTCTTTATGTTTTTTCGAAGATCTGCTGTTGGATGGCTTACTGAAGCCATTCAAGGACTGTAAACGAAAATATCTAGCTACAATAAGGGCCAGATGACGTATAACTCTGGTGTTGAACAAAGCACAGAAGCAACAGTGGGAGACGTCGTGGTCTGGGCCTAAGCAAGTGACGCAGTAAGAATGAAAGTCTCGATGTGGTATTTGCTTTCCACAGGTGAGACAATGGTTAACTTTTTCTGACATCAGTTAATGCAAGAAAACGGGGTACTTAGCTTTAGAAGACTTCAGCTTCAATTTGGAAGACGAAACTCAGGTAGTGGCCGACCGGCACTCATGCAAACTGCTTCTGTTTCGAGCTACACGGCAAGAAAGACTGATGTAAAAGCATCGGCTACCTTACCTTATAGTACTGATGACCTGACATCAGTCCTGAAGTGACAGCAACCAACGCAGAAATACTAAGCCTCTGGTATTTGGGCCAGCCGAGGGCTACCCTGGCAGGGATAACCCAAATGTGAGGAATGCAACAGTGAAACACAAAGAACATCTAGCCCTAGCTCCTTTAGGTCCCTATGTAATGACCTCCAGGTTTGCAGCAGGATTTCTTTACAGGTATTTGTTAGAATCCAGTACTCTGTAATACTTGTCAGGTTTACTGGGAGCAGGTGGGAGGGCATCAAGGGCTAAGCTGGATTCATGGAAAATGTCATCCACCACTTCTAAGATAGGGAGCATGGCCAGGGGTCTGTGCTGGGGCAGGTCTAGAAACTCTCAGCCTTTTCTTAGTCTGAAGAAAGTCCTGAGATTCCCAGTGAAAATGTTCCCTGAGGGTGTGATGGGTTTCCCCAAAAGAAAGGTCTTCTGGTGGGGAAGCAGGAGGAATAGATTAATCTGCATCTGAATCCTCATAAGCAGTCAGAGGTTGTTGTTCCTCTTCAAAATCTGAATAATCAGATTCTTCACAATCCTGCTCTGTCATTAGTTCAAGAGAAGGGTGTCTTTTCCTTTTAGAAGTTGTGGCCTGACTGCCCCTGATAAGGGAGAGAAGATCCTCCGCCATCTTAAGCATTTGGGCTTGGGGTGGTGGAGCAGAAGTAAGATGGTGGCTAGAGGTAGATTTTCTAGGAGAGGCCTGGCTTCTGGGCCTAAGAGTATCCATTAGTCTGAGAGAAACAGTAGTCGGATGAGATGTCGTTTTTTTGTCTAGAATCGGTAGTGTGAAAGGCCTCCTTGGAAGCCGGTGCCTGTGTCATGGCTCTGGACGCAACTGAGGCGGAGACAACCAAAGGCTCGGAAGACTAAGAAGATTTCTGCGGCATACCGGACTATGAAAAGGTCTTGGTAGAGGCCTACGTAGATATCATATCGAGTATCAGGGGCTGCAAAAGCACCTCACTGAATTCTGGAGAACTGACTACCTGCTTAGCAATAGTCGTCGGAAGGCTTAGCCTTATGTGGTCTCTCTCTATCTTTCTTCCTACATTTTTATTAGAATGTCTATGGATTGTTGGCTGACGGACGCTATCTGTGAAGATGGAGGACGAAAAAACCTGTCTACAATAGGAGCTCTACGATGAATGGTTCTCGCTTTAAAGAGGGCACAGAACCGGCAACAGGGTACTTCGTGGTCTGGGCCTAAACAAGTGATGCAGTATGAATGGAAGTCTCAGTGTGGGATCTGCTCTCCACAGGCGAGACAATTAACTTTTTTGGACATCGGTTAGTGCAAAAAAAAGGATCTACAACGTACAGTTTTGTACCTAGCATTAATGTAGATGGCCGATAGGAATGCATCTGCAGTCCTTACAAATGGGTTGTCCTGTCGTCAGGCAGCCCTTCGGTCGGCCGGATTCCAAAGTCTGGGTCTGGCTTCGGCTGGTGTCGCACTTCACCCGACGTCATAGCTGCAGTTGTTCGGGTATAAAGGCATCAGCCGACGCCATTTTCCTCAGTGTTTCTTGCCCCAGATGCCAGGTGCCCTCTAGGAAGGCTGAATTTGGATAAATGCAAATGATTCCAAATAGTAGAGAGCAAACAAAAAATAAGCATGTATGTACATATATACAAACAAATACACCATAATAGATTCCCCCAGCTAGCTACAAGATGGGCAAATACCTAGGAGTACCACAGAGGGAAGGAGGGAGGGTAATCCTGACTGCAGATGCATTCCTATCGGACATCTACATTTATGGTAGGTACAAAACTGTACTATGTCCTTCAAGGATGCATCTGCAGTCCTTACAAATGGGTAGAATACCATAGCCAAACTGGGGGAGGAGGAGGAAAGATAGAATTATGGTGTAGTTAAGATCCCTTGCAAAACAGCAGTGGCAAAACCTACTCGGGATCTAGAGTATAAAGGTAAATTATAATGCTTGGCAAATGTATGCACGGAGCTCCAAGTAGCAGCCTCTAAAATGTCTTTGGTAGCCACTCCTCGTAGAAAAGCTGTGGTAGTGGCTGTAGCTCTTGTAGAGTGAGGCCTGATGTTTTCTGGAGTTTTCTTTCCATGGTAGGAGTAACAAAATCTAATGCAATTTCCTATCCACTTAGATATTGTCTGTTTTGAAATTGCTTTCCCTTCCATTCCTGTTGCATATGCTACCAGTAGCTGGTCAGTTTTTCTATTGCTCTTGGTCCTGTCCAGGTAGTAGCGTAATTGCCTGTGTACATCCAAGGTATGCAACAGTCTTTCTCCCTGTTCTGTGGATTGGGGAAGAATGTAGGTAGGTCGATAGCCTGATTTAAAGATACTCTGGAGACCACCTTAGGCATAAAAGTAGGATTTGTTCTCATGGACACTCTATCTTGATGGAAGATCAGAAAGGGCTGTACTGCCATTAATGCCTGTAGCTCAGAAACCCTTCTTGCTGAAGTGATTGCCAGCAGGAAAGCAGTTTTCCATGATAAGTATTGCAATTCTGCTGTTGCTGCTGGTTCGAAAGGAGGAAGTGTCAATTTTTCTAGCACAAAGTTCAAGTCCCATGCAGGTAATGGTGGCTTCCTAGGAGGCTTTACATTTTTAATTCCTCTCAGAAACTGCCTGAGCAGAGGATGTGAGAAGACTGGAGGATCCAAGTCGTATTCTGCTGAAATAGCTGATGCATGAATCTTAATGGAGGAGTAGGACAGGCCTTTGTGGAATAGCACTGCCAAGTATTCCAGGATGTTGGCTATGTTTACCAGTGACACATCTTCCCCTTTAGCAGTACTCCAAATGAGATATCTTTTCCATTTTGCTGAATAGGTTTTCCTTGTTGAAGGTCTGCGTGCTTCCAAGATAATGTCCTTAACCCTTTGGGATAAATTTGGGTTAATTTGTCTTATGCAATGTTCCAGGCAGTCAGCTGCAGAGTTTTGAGGTTTGGATGCAGGGTGTTGTAGTTGTTCTGAGTTAACAGCAAGGGAACTAGGGGTAAGGGCCACATCTGTTCCCGAGACATGCTCCTCAGTAATGGGTACCAATGTTGCCTTGGCCAATCTGGAGCTATCAGAATGATCCTTGGACGGTCCTCTTTGATCTTCAATAGCACCTTGTGCATCAAAGGAAGTGGTGGGAATGCATATGCTGTCAGATTTTTCCAGCTGAAGGATAGGGAGTCCACCTTCCATGCCAGTGGATGGTACGTCCTGGTGCAGAATTTCTTTAATTGGTGATTGTGTGGGGATGCAAATAAGTCTATTTCTGGGAGACCCCATTTTCTTGTTATGGTTTTGAAGATGTCAGGATGCAGCATCCATTCGTGGGCATCCGTGGTAGTCCTGCTTAGTATGTCTGCTAGAGTGTTTTCTTTTCCTGGTACAAAAATTGCTTGTAAGTGAATGTTGTAACTCAGGGCCACATTCCAGAGGTCCAGGGCCATCCGGCATAGAGGGTACGAATGTGTGCCTCCTGCTTGTTGATGTACCACATAACTGTGGTGTTGTCTGTCCTTATCAATTGGCCTTGTCGAAGAAATGGTTTGAAAGCCTGAATTGCCAGTTTTACTGCCAGCATTTCCTTTAGGTTTATGTGTAGGTGCAGTTGCTCTTGAGTCCATAAACCTTGTATGCATTTGTCCATCATGTGGGCCCCCCAACCGAGGTCTGAGGCGTCCGTTGTGATGGTTTGGCTTGGTTGAGTGCTGTGGAAGGGCAATCCTTGGTTTGATTGACAGGCCTGAGCCCACCAGTGGAATTCTTGCTTCAGGCATGGAATTATTGGAATGTGAGTTTCCAGGCTGTGCTTGTGCTGAGACCATAAATTCTTTAGGTACCACTGTAGCTTTCTCATGTGCAGTCTGGCATGTGGGACCAATATTATGCAGGATGCCATGAAGCCCAACGCCTGTAGGACTTTTATTGCTGTTAGATGGTTCTGCTTTGTTAATGCCAAGAAGTAGAGAGGGAGTTGCTCCTGTTTTTCTACTGTTAGGAAGGCCATTTGTTTGGATGTGTCCAGCTCCGCACCCAAGAAGGTTATCTTTTGGGATGGTATCAGCCTTGACTTTTTTAGATTGACTGTATATCCCAGGGCTTGTAGAAGGTAAATGACTCTTTTCAAGTCTTCTGTTAGTTTGTTTTTGTTGTCCGCTTGTATCAGGCAATCGTCCAGGTAAGGGTAGATTTGGATTCCCTGAAGCCTGCAATGAGAGATTACTGATGCCAGGCATTTCGTGAACACTCTGGGCGCAGTAGATAAGCCAAAGGGCAATGCTGAGAATTGATAATGCTCTGATCCTGCAAGAAATCTGAGGTATCTTCTGCAATTTGGTCGTATGGGGACGTGCAGGTATGCCTCCTTGAGATCTAGAGTAACCAGCCAAGACTCCTTGCCCAGCATGGGAGGAAGCTGCTGTAGGGTCAGCATTTTGAATTTTGGAACAATGAGGAATGTGTTTAAAGCGGACAGATCGAGAATAGGTCTCCATTTGTTTTCTTTCCTTGGTACTAGGAAGAGTCTGGAGTAAAAGCCCTTTCCTTGCTCCATATATGGTACCTTTTCCACAGCTCTTATTTTTAATAATTGATTTACTTGTTTTAGAGCTTCTGCCTTTTGATTTGGAGGTAGGTTTGGCATTCCTCTCTTTCTTGGTAGAGTATGGAAATGAAACCTGTAACCTTGGTCTATAGTTTGCAAAATCCACTTGTCTCTTGTGATGTAATGCCAGTTCTTTGAAAATAAAGCTAGCTTTCCGCCTAAGGGTGCTTCTAGTTGTTCCCTGGTAGGCGGTGCCAGAGCCAAGTCACTGTGATTGTCCTGTTGTAGTGGTGGTGGCTGCGTCTGTGCCTTGCTGGTTGTTGCCCTGCCACTGGCGTCCCCTGTAGGCACCCCTGGATTGGTTCCTGCCTCTTGAATGCCTATTCCTGCCTCTCTGTGCTTTTGAGGAGTCTGGAAAGGACCAATTCTTGGAGGGCCAATTCCTGCTAAACCTTGGAGGTTGGACCTGTAAGAAATCTTTCACTGTTTGGACAGATTTTGCCTTCTCTTCCATCTTCTTCAGTACCTGTTGTGCAGGAGAACCAAACAAATTGATCTTGTCCATGGGAGCATCTAATAGTTTTGATTTGACATGGTCCGGTAAGGCCTGCTCTTTTAACCATGCATGCCTTCTGATAACTGTGCCAGTCATGGCTGATCTAAAGGAAGCCTCCAGTGCATCATAGCCGCATTTTAAAGAATGGTTATTAACTTGCTGAATGTTATGTACCATTTCCTGAACATATTTCTTATCTAAAGGTTCATCAGAGGACAGTTTTTTAGTTAACTGGTCTAGCATAAATTCTTGATATTGTATCATATGAAATTGACAGTTCAAGGCCCTAGCTGACAGAGTAGCAGAAGTGTAAACTTTTTTACCCCACCTCTCTAAGGACCTGGATTCCCTTTCAGAGGGGAGGGGATTTTTGGCAGAGGTAGTTGCTACAGCCTTAGGCCCCTGGGAGATAGTCTCTGGATCTGCAAAAGGAGCCTTGTATAAATGGTGATGTGTGTCCGGGACCCTGTAGAACCTATCGGGCTTAGCAGGGGTCGGAGGTAATGAGTCAGGAGCAGTACAAGCATCATTAAATGCATCATCTACAACAGAAAGAACTGGAGGTATAGCTAAAGGCCTACACCCCTATATCCCTGGACGCCATCTTTCTTTTCCTTTAATCTGCTTGGCTGCTGTGTGTCCCGAACCCGGTGCCTGACGAAAGTCTCGAGTAAGTGTTGTCTACCAGCTCGCTGCTTTGTTGTTGTTTTGCATTTCCTATGTAATTGAATGTATTGCCTACAGTGCTTTTAGTTATAGCTGTACGACGTTAACCTTAGCGTTCTCATCTTGGAAGTCTGAATTGCATACTGTTCTTGAATGCGATGAGAATTAGGAAACAAACTTAGCGTTTTCTCCTTGTAACTACTGGATGGTGCTTTACCACCGCTAAAACTGTGATATTGACATATGTATGTACTGTTTAAAAGTCTACGACTACATACTCCTTCACTGCTAGCACATACCCGCTCTTTATACTTGTAGCGGTCACCTTTTTGTTTGAGTCTTGCTTATGCTGTGTTTAATTACCTGCATTATATATTGTAACTGGTACTAATGGGTAACAGACTGTCCCCGATAACTCGCTTTATCGGCTTCAGCGTTTCCATTCCAACAGAACATGACATGCGGTGCATAAGTGTGTAAACCCAATAGTACTACATAGCTGTCTAACTTACATAACTCTACATAGCTGTCCCCCTTATTTTTAGCTTATCAGCAGTGAATCACTGCAATCACCACCAGTAAGCCAGTCTTCTTTTTCAGTGATTTATGCCTTCCCATGCTACATTGTTATTTTACCCCTTTCTCTTTAGCTGTAGACACAGCGTTACCAATGAAACTCGCGCCTTTTTTGCCCTTAACTAACCAGTTTCATTGATATTGTTAGCGTCCTCCTAGTTTTTTTTATCCCTACCTGCTAGTGCGACTGTGATGCGCTCTTAATCCCTGGTGCCTTTTGGCGTCCTAACACTTCATGCTATTACAAACATTACTTTGTCCCTTTCTTAACTTATACAGATTTTTTATAGTGTACGACATCGAAATACCATTTCTAGGCCTATATTGTAAGTGCGCTTTTGCACCAATAGATTACTGGTCCGGTATTCTGCTCTTATTAGTGGGCTGCCTAAGTTGTCTGTTCACAGAACACATCTTTTTTAGCCTAGCAGATTCCATAGACTTTAGCACGCACTATACCTTCTTCCTTAACTAGCTGAAACCACATACATTATCTCTGCCAACCTATCCTACCTTATTCGCAATCTTAGAATCTGCTCTACCTAAGGTGGTAACACTGTATTTTTAAGCTTCTGCCTGTCTAACGTTCTCACACAAACAATGCCACTTTAATACATTTAACTACATTAAAGCAAATAAAGCGTCGCTAAGCGCTTAACCCCTCATGCTTGTTACTCAGTCCTATTTGGCCACATGAACTGTTAAATCAATGTGTTATACATTCTGGTTAACCCATGTTTTTTTTCTCCTATTGCCATTGTTTGTTTCAAATTATGAATAATTTGTATCAGCTTTTTCTTACAGCAAATTATTTAATGTACATGTTTTTAACAACTTGTTTAAGTGTATGACTACGAGCTATTTGAATGTGCTCTATACTGTGCTCACTGTATGCCTTATCCTTATCTCTCCCTCCACTATTTTTATTTTCTTTTTTACTAGTCTGACTGGGTGGACCCTGCGAGCACCTACCTAACTGCCTTCTACCCTCCTGAAACACCTGAACTTGTGCCATTTAAGCTCCAGTTTCATTACTCTTCTACGATACCACCCATTACAGACTGTGAAAGTATGTTTTATTCCTCCTTGTTTAATCCTAAAGACAAGACTTGGGTCTAGAAGTCTAGCTACCTGTACAGGACTGCCAGCAGCCAATAGCCCCTGTCCCCTCCACCATACTAGTGCTGACTCTTATCTTACACCCCCCTTAGCTATTACTACACCTCACGGATGGGCCCCTAATTCACCCTGGGGAAACTTTCCATGGGGGGAAATAACAAAATGAATGAAAAGGGGCCAATCCATTTAAAAATTTGTTTTTTTTGGAACGGCTTCCCTTAAACCCCAAAGAAAAAGGAAACAAAAATTGCTTTTTTCCTAAAACCTTTTTTCCTGTTAAAAAATTAAGCTGTTTTGGGGAATTCTAAAGTGTGAAAATTTTTTCCCCTTTTTTTGGGGGGTTGGGGAAAAAAGGGTAGGAAATGAATGGGGGTTTAAACCCACCCTGGAAACCCCCTTTAGGCAAAAAAAGGGTTGGTTCGAAAAAACCCCTTTCCCTTTATGGAAAATAAAAGGGCTCACGCCATGGGGGCCCTTGAATTCAGAACCCTTTTTGAGGTAATCCCAAAGAAAAGCGTTTTCCAGGAAAAATTTTTAAAATTCGGGGGAGCTGGTTAAAAAGGGGGGAATTTTAATTTTTCCCAAAAAAATTAAGACCCCAAAGGAGGATGGGTTTTTTCCTTGGGGGTCTTATATTTTTTCCCCCTCTAAGAAACTGCTTGAAAAGGTGAGAAAAAAGGGGGGGTCCTTTATGCAAAAATTTGGCTGGGGCAGGGAATTTTTAAGGGAAAGGAAAAGGAAAACCCTTTTTTCCAACTCAGAAAGATATTGAAGGGGCCAAATTAAATTTTTCTAGCCCTCCTTTTTCTATTCCAAAAAAAAACCTTTCCTTTTTTCAAGTAACCTTTCCCTTGTAAGGTCTTCTCCCTTCCAAAATACATTTAAACCTTTTGGGAATTTGGACCTGTTGGGTTTAAAAAATTTTTCCAGGCGAGATTAAAGGTTTAAGTTTGACTTAAAGTTTTTGAGCCTTCTGAGTAACAAAAGAGGTTTAGAGGAAAGGGGCCAGGGGGGTTTTTAAAGGCTCCTGGGAGGGGGTACCAGTGTTGCGGGCCCAAATCTGGAGCAATCAAAATCACCCTTGGCCTGTTTTGTTTTGCCTTTAAAGCACCTTTGGAAAAAGAGGCAGAGGTGGGGAAAAGGGAAACTGAAGTTTTTCCCAAATGAAAGAAAGGCTCCACTTTCCAAGGCCCTTTTTGGGTAAACCCCCTTTTCAAAACTTTTCAATTTTGGTTTTGGAGAAGGAAAAATCTATGTCTGGGTCCCCATGCCCGAATTTCTGAAAACTTTAAGGGTGTTTCCATTGTGGGGATCCTGATTTTCTGCTTAATTTTTGCCAAAGGGTTTTCCCCTGGCAAAAAACCCTTTCCTTTAAAGTTATTTTCCAATTAGGCCAAATTCCCCAAAAATTTATTGGGTTGCCCGCAAGGGGATAAGAATGTGTTCCCCTTGTTTTTTTATGTACCACATTACGTTGGGGTTGTCTGTTTTATCAAATTTTCCCCGGAGAGGAGCCTTGAAAGCCTTAATTTCAAATACTGCTAACATTTCCCTTTTGTTGATTGTAGGTGCTTTTCCCCTTTTTGGGGGCCATTTCCCTTTTTAAAGACCCCGCAAAGTTCCCAGATCTGTCGTTTAAATTTACTTATTTGGGGGTTCAAAGGAGCCCTTTTTTTGGTTTTACATTCCTTTGGGGCCCCCCAAAAATTCCTTTTGAAACAAGGAAATTTTTTGGAAAAAGTTTCCAAATTGGCGTGTTTTGGCCATATTTTTAGGTACCATTGAAATTTTCCCCATATGCAATTTGGGAATTTGGGGAAAAGAATCAAGATGCCATGAACCCAAGCCTTTAAAGGGTTTTTCCCTTTCAGTAAACCGGACTTTGAGTATTTTGGGAAATAAAGTTAGTTCTTTTTTTTCCGGGGTAAAAGGCCATCTGGGTGTTTTTTTCCAAATTCCCCCCAGGGAAAAAATTCTTTAGAGGGTTAGCTGGATTTTTTTGTTAGTTTTCCCAGGTTTTTAACCTGTTCATAACCAGATGTCCAGAAGTGTGCTTCTTCCCCTTGGATCAGGCAGTCCCAAAAAAAAAGGGGGAAAAAACCCCGAAGCTGAGTAGGGAAAACTGAGCCAGGCTTTGTGAATACTCTATAGATAAGCCAAAGGGCAATGCAGAGAACTGATAATGAGAATTTCCAGCTCGAAACGCAGATACTTCCTGCAACTTAGCCTTATAGGCACATGAAGGTAAGCTTCCTTGAGATCTAAAGTTACCATCCAGTGATCTTTGCCCAGCAGAGGTAAAAGCTGTTGTAACGCGCAACATCTTGAACTTGGCAAAGTCCAGATAAGTGTTGAGGAGAGATAAATCCAAAATTGGTCTCCACGTGTTCCCCTTCTTTGGTACTAGGAACAGCAGAGAATAAAATCCTAGGCCCCTTTCTGATACAGGACTGGCTGAATGGCCCCATTTGGAGTAACTGAGAAATTTGCTTGTGAGCCTCTTTTCTTTGTGGAGGAGGACGTCTGGCATGCCTTTGAAAGGAGTCATTGTATGGAAATAAAACCTGTAACCGTGGTGAATGATATCCAACACCCATCTGTCTTGAGTAATTAAATCCCAATTTTCTTTGAAAAGAGACAGTCTTCCTCCCAAAGGAGCTGCCAGCGAGAATCTACTGGCAGCTGAAAAGGCAGGTCATTGGGTCTGTTTACGAAAGGACTGACCCCTGCCCTCACCAGAAGTCTGAGCAGGTGAACTCCTGTTCTAGGCCTAAAAGAACCTTGAGCTCTGCCCCTACCACGTCTAGACCTACCCCTAGACTGGGAATCATAAGCAGGATATGTCCACCCCTTAGCAGGCCAATTTCTACTAAACTTGGTGGCTGCACCTGCAAAAATCTTTAACAGTTTGCATAGACTTAGCTTTGTCCTCCATTTTCTTTAAAACTGCTTCCACAGGGAATCCAAACAACACATCACACTGTAAAGGAGCATCCAAAATCCTTGTCTTAACATGCTCAGCTAAATTCTGATCCTCAACCAGGCATGCCTCGAAGAACAGAACTAGTGGCAGCCACCCTAGAGGAGGGCTGTACAGCATCAAAACCACATTGCAAAGAATGCTTACCCACTTGTTCAGACACATGAACCAAATGCAGCAACTCTTTACACTCAATACCTTCCCAAAGCATCCACCTTAGATTTCAATTGTGAAAGGAGATAATTTTGATATTTTAGCATGTGAAACTGACAATTCAAGCCCTCATGGCTAGAGTGGAAGAAGTATACACTTTCTTTCCCCACCTATCCAAAGCCCTTGCCTCTTTATCAGTGGGAACAGGATTTTTAACCACAGAGGCCTTAACACCTTTAGGCCCCTGAGAAACAGTTTCTGGGTCCGCCCTAGGACTCTTAAACAAATACTTATGAGCTTCAGGCACCCTATAGTACCTATCGGGTTTAACAGGAGCAGGAGGCAAAGAGTCAGGGTTCAGGGAAGCCTCTGCATAAACATCTTCCACCACATTCAACACAGGAGGTATAGCTAAGGGCCTATGCTGGGGTAAAAACAAGAATTCCCTAAGCCTTTTCCTGGAATCAGAGTAATCCTGGCCTTCCCATTTAAAGTGCTCCCTCATGGAATGCAGAGTCTCTGAAAATGAAAATCCTCAGGAGGAGAAGCTGTAGGAGTGGAATCATCCACATCAGAATCAGAATAAGGAGGATACTCCTGCAAATCTTCCACAGAAGACTCAGAAGCCTCTGAACACTGTTCAAAACTATCAAACTCGGTTCCACCCTAGGCCTCTTATCAGGAGGCATAGAACCTCTAATCATAGTAATCAAATCTTCTGCCATTTTAAGCATATGTTTCTTAGGTACAGAACCAAAGCTAGGGAGCCCACTGAAGCTGAACTTGGCCTCCTCTCAAAGAAGTTTTGGAACAGAAGGAGGCTCTAACACCTTGGGAAGAGGAAGAACAGACCTGAGAAGCCCCTCAGCCTGGCCATCCTGAAGGCACATCCTGTAACAGTAAAGTCTGCCTGAGACTCCTAGAAACTCCTGAAAACCTCTGGCTCCACTGAGTTCTAAAGAACCGCTCGGGACTGCGGTTCATCAACCCAGGCTTGTTTTGTCCTTGCGCTTCTTGGGGCGCCGGAGCATCCGGCGGCATTTTTAATTTCACGCTTCCCAAACACTAACCTGGCACAGTCTAACCTCCTCTTAATAGTGCGTTTGTTAAACCCAGCACAAGGCGGGAACCAACAACGCGTGCTCAGGCCCGAACCAAGGTATACACAAAGGATGGTAATCCCTATGAGGTATCTGTTTCCCACAAGAAATACAGTTATTCACTTTTTCTGACATCCGGTTAAATACTGAGGCAAGAAAAACCCAAAAAATTTCAACGGGTACTTAGCCAACTTGACTATTTTCACTCTAAAGAACTTATTCTTTAACCTTCCTTATATTGCAACTGTGCTTAATATAACAGTAACTTAATCTCTGTCCATGCTAAATGTATTTTATGCCATACTTAACTGCAGTAGTTTCAATTTGTATGTTTCCTCTATCATACCTTGGTCATTTTTATGTTTCATTTTACTTTAGCTTAATTCTAATTATTTTAAAAATATACTAGTCTTTTTTAATATGTTTATTTAGTACAATGTAGACTTTTCTCCTCGGGCCTCCACTGAAAATGGACATGTATCCAGCTGGACTAGCCCGGTTAACAAATGTAAAATAAAAAAAAATAAATAAAATAAAATGTTGTGGTAAATGCAAAAATGTTCTAAGCCTTTTTCTGGAGTCTGAAAAATCTTGACCCTGCCACTGAAATTGTTCCCTCATAGCATGCAAGGTTTCCCCAAAGGAAAATTCCTCAGGCGGAGAGGCAGAAGGGATGGACTCTTCAGCATCAGAGTCTTCATAAGGGGAATAAGGAGCCTCTGGAGGGTCTGTATTATCTGAATCATCAGAGGAATCATCTGTGGAAACTGGCTCAGGGGGCTCTGCTCTAGGCCTCTTCTCTGGAGGTGGGTGAGAGGCCCTGTCTGGGTGAGGTTGGGATCCCCGGATTAAAGAAATGAGATCCTCTGCTAGAGAAAGCATTTGGGAACTGGAGCTGGGCCTGTGAGAGGGGGTCTTAACAGGTACAGATTTTGTAGCTTTGGCTGCTTTAGCCCTGGCAAAAGCCTTAATGGACATGGCTGCAGGAGGCCTAGCAGCTCCACGTGCAGGGGTTGAAATATCCAAGGGAATAGTGTCAGATAATTCCTGAGAAACCACAACTGCAGGTTGGATTTCAGAAGCCGATTCCACCAGGCTGGAAGAGGCCTCGGTAGAAGGCATGTTTTCGGCTGAAGGAAGAACCGCTTGCTCGGTTTCAGCCGAAACCGAGACACTCGCGGTTGGCCTAACCGCGGTTTCGGCAGAAACCGCGGACCGCGAGTGTTGGTCCTTTTCCTTGCGTTTTTTGGGAATTTGTGAAGTCGGAGGATCCGACGGCATAATATAAGCAAAATCAGAGCCAAAAAACTGCTCAGCAAATTCCGACCGACGTCTAAGCGTCCGTCGGTTAAAAGAAGCACAGGCTAGACAAGCTGCTACGTCGTGGTCTGGGCCTAAACAAGGTAAGCAGTAAGAGTGGAAATCTTTATGAGGTATTTGTTTCCCACAAGTTAAACAGTTATTCACTTTTTCTGACATCGGCTGAGGCAAGAAAGAGTCCCCAACGGGGTACTTAGCTTTTTAGAAGTCTTCGGTAGTAGTAGAAGTATTCGGTAGTAGTAATCTCTGGATCTGACCGACCGGCACTTGCGAACAGCTTCTGCTTGGCCACGCGCAAGAAAGACGGAGGAAAATGGCGTCGGCTGATGCCTTTATACCCGAACAACTGCAGCTATGACGTCGGGTGAAGTGCGACACCAGCCGAAGCCAGACCCAGACTTTGGAATCCGGCCGACCGAAGGGCTGCCTGACGACAGGACAACCCATTTGTAAGGACTGCAGATGCATCCTTGAAGGACATCTGGGTACTTAGCTTTACATGTTTTCAGCTGTAATCTGAGCTCTGGTAACGACCGACCAGCACACTTGCGAACTGCTTCTGCTACGGGCTCCACAGCAAGAAATACTGATGTAATGGCGTCAGCTGCCTTGTTTTACATCACTGATGACCTGACATCAGAAAAACACTAACTGTGGTATTTGGGCCGGCTGAGGGCTACCACAGCAGGGATAACCCATAGGTGATGACTGCAACACTGAAACAAAGAACATCAGTCTGTCGGCCATGACACCATAAGAAGAGTGTTTTCCATTATGACATGTAGGATTTCTGGGTGCTCGGCTTTCTTGCCTCTTTGAGAATAGATAGCATTGTCTTAGAATAAGGCAATGAAATGGGCTGTCATGGCCCAATCTTCCAGGCAGTTAGGTTGGGTGATGTCAGGTTGGGTGGAAAACTGATCCCCTGATTTGGCTGAGAATGTCTGTCTCATTCAGGAGCATGCAAAACCTCCCCTCACTGATGGTGAGGAGTAGTGTGTGCCCACACTGTCTGGGTCAGAACGAGTCTACCACAATCATACTGGGTCTGACAGTTCTGGTCTTGGTGAGTAGCCACAGAATCAAGGGCAATGATGGGAAGGCATATAGGAATTTCTGGCTCCATGTAAACGAGAAAGTGTCCATCTTCCAGGCTCCCTCCTGCTGAGTTCTGGAGCAGAACCTCAGAAACTGCTCGTTCTGGGGAATGGCAAAGAAGTCTATACATGTGATTCACCACAGCATAGTGATATCTAGGAACACTTCCATTATCAACATCCATTTGCTTGGGTCCAGTCCCTGCTCAAAGAATCTGCCAGAATATTGCTATGGCCGAGTATGTATGATGCAATGACAGTGATAATTCATGAGCCAGCAGCCAGATCTGTCTGGTAAAGCTACATATGTATCACGTGACTGTGGTAGTGTCTATCCAAATTTGCACGGTTCATGGACACAAGTGCTGTTGGAAAGCTTTCATGGCTAGAAAAGCTGCTTGCATTTCATTTAGACTGATACACGACTCTGCCTGTTTTGGGGACCAGATACCCTGTACCCTCACTGCACATGTTGGCACCCCAAGTAACATCTGAGCTGTCTGTGGTGATGGACTTGTCTGCCTGAGGCAGAGTGAAGGTTGCCCCTGTTTTATTTTGTATGGTGGAAATCCACTATAGAAACTCCTTCTTGAGGCATGGGAGCAAGGGAAGGATTGTTTCTAGTGGGCAAAAATGATGTTCTCTGACATTTTTGAGTAACCATTTGTTCTTCCACAAGTGAAGCTTTGCTAAAAGGATCATTTAGGATAAATGAAGCCATGTACACCTTGGAATCCTTAAGAACTCTCTGGTCGAGATAAATTTTGTGTTTCAAGTAATCTGTGAGGAAGACTACCTGCCAGAGAGGGATGCCTTTTGTTGGATGGAGTCCATCATGGCTCAAAGAAATAGGATCCTTGGTTTGGGGAGTCATATGAAACTTCTGTATGCTCAGTGTGAGACCCACCTTTTGGAAGCAGTCTACAGCCATCCGGGGGGGGGGGGGGGCATTTAGGGTCCCTGAAGTGGCCTTCCTTGTATGACACTTGTCTAGGTAGGAATAGATGTGCACCCAGAGAATTCTACAATGTGCTATTAGGGCAGCCAAGCATTTTGTGAACACTCTTGGTGTGGCAGAGAGCCCAAATGGTAGAGCACAAAACTGAAGTGGGAGCCCAAGGCTATGAACCATAAGTATTTTATATGGCTAACCCCTACACATGAAGGGAGGCATCCTTTGGATCAACTGTAACCATGGAGGCATCCTGAAGAATCATGTGCAAATCCTTCGCAGAGTAAGCATCCTGAATTATGGCATGGTTCCTTCTTTTCTTGGGCTCAGGAAAAGTCTTAAAAAAAAAAAAAACTTTCACTTTTTCACCTACTGGAACTGTTTTATGGACCCTTATCTCAGCAAATCGTGGATAACTGGTTGCAAGCTGTTTTCTTGCTCCACCAGAGTTTGTAGCATGCCCAAAAAGGGGGGAAAATTGCCTGAACTAGAAGTATCCCCTTTTCTATAATGTTGAGAACCCAATGATCCTTGTAATGGGAGTCCACTGATTTGAGAAGAGGGAACGTCTGCCTGCTAGGGGTCTAGGAGTGGGCTAAGGCAGCAAGAAGGGGGTAGCAAACAGTCACATTTGTTCTCCTTGATGGGTGTGCTCTTTGGCAGCATCAGATCTCTGAGGCTGTTCTTATTGTCATCTCCTTGACTGCCTTGGTCTTTTTCCATGGGAGGCCTTCTCTTGTCCTGTTTAGGTGGGAAGGATCAAGGCATAGAGGGGTAGTTTCTACTGTGTATTAGGGCTGAGGACAATTAGATTTGTTTAACAGTTTTAATCAGTTTGCTTTTTTTGTCTAGTTTCTCAAAGACATGTTCAGCTGGGAGCCCAAACAGGAACTCTGTCCAGTGGGGCATCCAACAACTCTGCTTTAACCTGGTCTGACAGTGGCTGAATTCTTAGAGAAGTATGCCTGCGTATAACTGATCCTGTAGCAGCTGCCCTCCAAGAAGCATCTAAAGCATCATAACCACATTTCAAAGAGTGTATGGCTAACTAGCAATGACCTGCATCTCTTTGTATAAAATTCTGTCCAGTATGGAAACAAGTTTTAACATTTTTGTCTTGAAGTGAGTCTAAATATTTTATGGGTCTATGTCAGAACAACGAAAAATCAAACTATCGAATGCTCACATGAGCAAATAATCAGGAACTCGAAATCGCTATTGTGGGGGGTGGCGCTCCCCATGCCCCCCAATAAATATATATTCCTACTCTGAGATCGCACTACAGTGAGGAAAGGGCAAATACTCCAATCTTCACTGTACTGCGATCCCAAAAAATCAATATCGAATTCCTGACTTTTCACTCATGTGAGCGCTTGACATTTTGCGTTTTCGGCATTCTAAAGTAGACCCTATTTTATCACATGAAATTGAAAATTAAATGCTCTCATAGCATGGGTAGCATAACTAAGTTTTCTTGCCAAACCTGTCCAAGAATCTGCTCTCCCTGTCATTAGGCAACAATGATTTGGCTCTGTAATCAGAAGCCGTCAGATCAGAACATTTACAAATCACCAAGACAAAATGTTAACAAAACTTGTTTCTATACTGGACAGAACTTCATACAAAGAGATACAGGACATTGCTAGTAAAACCTTGCAAGAAGTTCACAATACACCAGGATGGCCCTTAGGGAACACCTTTGTAGCTTCAGTGGAGACTACCAAGGGATCTGCTTTAGAATGTTTGTAGAGATGTTTGTGCAAGTCAGTTACCCCATAAAACTATCTGGTTTCCTAGGAGCAGGTGTTAAGGAATCTGGGTGAAGGGTTATGTCCGCAAATAATAGCACAATGTGTACCAAGGGAATAGCCAATGGTCGAGGGGAGGGGTAAGCTTAGTAGCTCCCTGTACTATGTCTGAGGTTGGGAGAAAGTACAGTTTTGTACCTACCATAAATGTAGATGTTCGAGTGCTAATACAGCTGCAGTAATCACATATGGGGTTCTCTGCCGTCAGGCGGGTCCTCGGTCAGCCGAATTCCAAAGTCTTGGTCCGGCGTCGGTTGTTGTCGCTTTCTTTCCTGACGTCAGTGCGACAGGGGTATATAAGAAACAGCCGACGCCATATTCTTCAGTCTTTCTTGCCCCAGATGTCAGGTGCCCCCAGAAGGAAGGCAATACATAAAATATATATATATATATATATATATATATACATACATACAACTAATGCAATGTAATAAAAAAAATAGTAGTTGCAAGCAAATACACCATAGAAGGATAACCCCACATTAGGTTGCAAGAGGAGGTGTTAGCCACTAGTCCTTTACCAAGAGGGGAAGGAGGGAGGGAAACCTGTACTGCAGCTGTATTAGCACTCGAACATCTACATTTATGGTAGGTACAAAACTGTACTATGTTCATCGTGCATACAGCTGCAGTAATCACATATGGGTAGAATCCCAAAGCTACGCACAGGGTGGTAGGCACTAGGTGGAACTGGGATGAGCCAGAATGCCCTGCAAGACAGCAGTGGCAAAGCCTGCTCTAGTTTTGGAATATAAAGGCAGGTGGTAGTGTTTTGTGAAGGTATGCACAGAACTCCAAGTGGCTGCCTCCAAAATATCTTTGGTAAGAACTCCTCTGAGGAAGGCTGTAGAGGTAGCTGTGGCCCTAGTGGAGTGGGATCTGATGCCTGTAGGGACAGACTTTCCATGATAGGAGTAACAAAACTGTATGCAGTGGTGGCCTATCCATTTTGAAATTGTCTGTTTGGTAACTGGCTTCCCTTGAGCTCCTACAGCATAGGACACAAAAAGTTGCTCTGATTTCCTGAAAGACTTTGTTCTGTCCAAATAGTGACGTAGCTGTCTATGGATGTCTAAGGAGTGTAGCAGCCTTTCCCCTTTGTTTTGAGGATTGGGGTAAAAGGTAGGTAAGTGTATGGCCTGATTTAAAGCTACCCTGGATACCACTTTAGGCACAAATGATGGGTTGGTTCGAAGGGAAACCCTGTCCTGATGGAAGATGAGAAAGGGCTGCACAGCCATGAGGGCTTGTAGTTCCGAAACCCTACGAGCTGAGGTAATGGCTAGAAGGAAAGCTGTTTTCCAGGACAAATATTGCAAATCTGTTGAGGCAGCTGGTTCAAAGGGAGGCAATGTTAATTTTTCTAAAATGTAATTAAGATCCCAGGATGGCACTGGTTGTTTCCTTGGTGGTCTTATATTCTTAGCCCCTCTGAGAAACTGTCTTAATAGTGGTTGAGAGAATAAGGGTGGATCCGTGTTAAATTCTGCAGAAATGGCTGAGGCATGGATCTTTATGGAGGAAAATGAAAGTCCACTGTTCAGCAGCTCAGCTAGACACTGTAGTACCTGAGGCAAATTCAATTTTCTAGGGTCCTGGCCTTTTTTTTCATTCCAAGAGCAAAACCGTTTCATTTTGCAGAGTAAGCCTTTCTAGTAGATGGTCTTCTGGCCTCCAAAATGACATCCTGCACCTCTTTGGGGAGTAGGATCTGTTGAGGTGTTAAGGAATTTTCCATGCAGCGAGATTGAGTGTTTTCAGCTGGCTGTGAAGAGTTTTGTAGCTGTGCTGAGTCAACAGAAGAGGCATTAGAGGTAGGGGCCAGGGAGGAGTATGTGTTAGGCTCCTCAGGAGTGGATACCAGTGTTGTCTTGGCCAGTCTGGAGCAATCAGTATCATCTTCGGTCTGTCTGCTCTTGCTTTCAAGAGCACCTTGGGCAGAAGAGGCAGAGGTGGGAAAGCGTAAACTGTCCATGCTGTCCAACTGAATGAAAGGGCGTCCACTCTCCAGGCCTTTGGATAAAAGGTCCTTGAACAAAACTTTTCCAATTGATGATTCCTCTGGGAGGCGAAGAGATCTACGTCTGGCCTCCCCCATGCTGGGATTATCTCTGTAAACACTTGAGGATGTAACTTCCATTCGTGTGGATCTGTCATATTTCTGCTTAGATTGTCTGCCAGCGTGTTTTCCAAACCTGGCAAGTACTGTGCTTGAAGTTTGATTTGCCATTCCAGAGCCAAGTTCCAAAGTGTCATGGCTAGTCTGCACAGGGGATATGAATGTGTTCCTCCTTGTTTGTTTATGTACCACGTTACTGTGGTGTTGTCTGTTCTTATCAGTAATTGTCCTGGATGCAGGAGGTCCTTGAAAGCTGTAATTGCATTTATCACTGCTAGCATTTCTTTTTGATTGATGTGTAGGTGCTTTTCTTTTTGGGACCATTTGCCCTGAATGCACCTGTCTGTCATGTGCGCCCCCCAGGCGTAATCTGAGGCGTCTGTTGTGATGACTTGATTTGTTTGAGGCTTGCAGAATGGGAGACCTGTATTTGTTTGACATGCTTGGGCCCACCATAGAAATTCCTTTTGCAAACATGGAATTATTGGTATTATAGTTTCCAAACTGTGGCTGTGTTGAGACCATAGGTTTTTTAGGTACCATTGAAGTTTCCTCATATGCAACTTTGCACATGGGATTAAGAGAACGCAAGATGCCATGAAGCCCAGAGCCTGCAGGATTTTCCTTGCAGTAAGCCTGGTACAGTTTTGCTAGTATTTTGAAGTACTGAGTTAGTTGCCCCTGTTTTTCTGGCATAAGATAGGCCATCTGGGTGTTTGTGTCCAAGTTGGCACCCAGGAAAGTTATTATCTGAGTTGTTAGTCTGGATTTCTCTTTGTTGATTGTGTATCCCAGAGAGTTCAGTAACCGTGTTGCATAAGCCAGATGATCCAGAAGTATGTGCTTGCTGTCCGCTTGGATCACGCAGTCATCCAAATAAGGGTAAATCTGTATCCCTTGAAGTCTGCAGTAGGCAATTACTGATGCCAGGCATATCGTGAATACTCTGGGCGCAGTAGATAAGCCAAAGGGCAATGCAGAGAATTGATAGTGGATTGAACCTGCAAGAAATCTGAGGTATCTCCTGCAGCTTTGTCTGATTGGGACATGCAGGTATGCCTCCTTGAGGTCCAATGTTACCAGCCAAAAACTCCTTGCCCAGCATGGGAAGAAGCTGCTGTAATGTGAGCATCTTGAATTTTGGTACGAGTAAGAATGTGTTTAGGATGGATAAGTTCAAAATAGGTCTCCAGTCAGTTCCTTTCCTTGGTACCAGAAACCAAAATCAGAGGGAAGAATAGTCACCTACTTTTTCTGACATCCGTTAAATACTAACATTAGCCTGGAATAAAAACCTTGGCCTTGTTCGTGAGTAGGTACCTCTTGAATAGCTTTCATATCTATGAGCTTTGAAATTTGTAGTTGTGCCTCTGCCCTTTGATTGTGTGGCAGGTTTGGCATGCCTCTCATTTTTGGTAGTGTGTGAAAATGAAATCTGTAGCCTTTGTCTATAATGTCCAGGATCCATTTGTCTGTTGTGACAATATGCCAATTTCTTGTAAATAATGCCAGCTTTCCTCCCAAGGGTGCTGCCAGCTGAGACTTGCTTGGCATGGAAAGGAGGAAGTCATTGGGTTTGTTTCCTATATTGTTGTGCACTGTCTTCCCACCTCTTGGTGCTGGAGTTTGCCATTGCCTGCCTGTATATGATCCTTGTGATTGCCCTCTGCCCCTTGAGCGCCTGTATCTACCTCTTTGGGGCCTGTCTGTGGCCGGAAAGGACCAGTTTTTTGAAGGCCAATTTCTGCTAAAACGTGGTGGTTGAACCTGTAGAAAAGCTTTGACAGATTGCATAGATTTGGCTTTTTCTTCCATTTTCCGTAGTATCTCCTCAGCATTAGTACCAAATAACACATCCTTTTGTAAAGGAGCATCTAGTAGTTTAGCTTTCACATGATCGGGCAAGATTTGTTCCCTAAGCCATGCATGTCTACGAATAACTGATCCTGTAACAGCAGCTCTATTTGAGGCCTCTAGGGCATCATAGCCACATTGTAAGGTGTGTTTACCCACTTGCTCTGCACTATGCATCATATCCTGCAACTCCTTCAAATCTGGTTGTTCAGGTTGAGACATTTTATTTCTTAATTGTGATAACAGAAACTGCTGATATTTAAGCATATGAAACTGACAATTTAAGGCCCTCATGGCTAGGGTGGCCGAGGTATATACCTTTTTTCCCCACCTTTCTAGGATCTTGACTCTCTTTCGGAAGGTAGTGGATTCTTAGCAGTAGAGGCCTTCATCCCCTTGGGGCCTTGAGAAATGGTTTCTGGGTCAGCATTATGGCTTTTGTACAGAAATTGGTGAGAGTTAGGAACTCTGTAGTACCTATCAGGCTTGACTGGGGCAGGAGGCAGGGAATCCGGATTAAGGCAAGCCTCCGAATAAACATCATCCAGTATGTCCAAGACAGGAGGTATCGCCAGAGGTCTGTGTTGAGATAACAAAAGAAATTCCCTAAGTCTTTTCTTGGAATCAGAAAAGTCTTGGCCTTCCCAATGGAAGTGTTCCCTCAAGGTGTGCAAGGTTTCCCCAAAGGAAAAATCCTCAGGAGGAGATACAGAAGGAATGGACTGCTCTGCGTCAGAATCCTCAAAAGGGGAAAAAGAGTGTTCCTCTATATCAGAATGATCTGAAAAAATGGAGCCCTGATCAGAAGAGGGAGAATCTTCCTCCACTCTGGGTCTCTTGTCTGGAGGGGGTTGGGAACCCCTGATAAGAGTAATTAAATCCTCAGCCATCTTAAGCATTTGCTTTTTAGGCATGGGGCCTGGAGATGGGTCCTGTGCCACAGGCCTCTTGGGATGTCTGGCTGATTTGGACTTAGTAAAGGCCTTCATTGAAAAGGAAGATGAGGGTCTGATGACACCAAGGGTGGAAGTGGACCTGTCCACATTAGAAGGCTTAACGCTCACAGTGGCTTCAGTGGTTGTAGTCTGGGTATGGGCCGAGGTACCTGCAGTCTCGGTTACAGAAGACCCCGCCAAAGAAGTGTAGTCGGTAGTCAGGGACTGCATAGGCGTCTCGCTGAGAACCGGACCACGTGTACTCCTGTTTTGGAGTGGTGTCGGTGGGGACCGCGGACCTCACGTGTCAATCTTGTCCTTGCGTTTTTTGGACAAAACGGTAGTCGGAGTCTCCGACATTTTATAATCAAAGGCTTTACCGAAAAAATGTTGGGCGAACTCCGCCCGACGCTTAATAGTGCGCTTATTGAAGGTAGCGCAAAAGCGACAGCCCAAGACGTCGTGGTCTGGGCCTAAACAAGGTATGCAGAGGGAATGGAAATCCTTATGCGGTATTTGCTTCCCACAAGAAATACAATTGTTAACTTTTTCTGACATCGGTCTGAGGCAAGAAAAGTTTCCCCAATGGGGTACTTAGCTTTAATGAAGACTTCAGCTTCCAATTTTTCATAAATTCAGGAGCTGGCCGACCGGCACTTGCGAACTGCTTCTGCTTCGGGCACCGCGCAGCAAAAAAGACTGAAGAATATGGCGTCGGCTGTGTCTTGTATACCCCTGTCGCACTGACGTCAAGAAAGAAAGCGACAACAACAGACGCCAGACCAAGACTTTGGAATTCGGCCGACCGAGGACCCGCCTGACGGCAGAGAACCCCATATGTGATTACTGCAGCTGTATGCACGATGAACATCTTACTTTCCCAACTAAATGCTTCTTTCATTTTATGTAACATGTCCCTAAAAGAAAGTTGTTCAGGTGTTTTGGCAGAAGAAAGTGTTGTCAGAGTCTGAATCAGGGTAGGTTTGGAGTTGCAATTGACATCAGTAGGAGAGTTCTTGCTCATCTTAAGAGGGTGAGTAGTCTTCCTCCTCTGGGAAGGCTATATCCCTAGTCCTTTTGGCCAGAGCTGGCAAAACTTCAGAAGTCTGTGAAGGCACTCTGGCTTTAATGAAGGCCATAAATTCCTGTGCTATCTTAACAAGGTCCTCGACTTTGGCAGGCCTGGGGACCAAGGGTGGAGGAGAGGCCACAGCAGGGGGTACGCTTTGGTTTTAACTGCTGTTTGACAGGTGTGGCTGAGGAATGTGGTCTAAGCCCAGCTTCGGAAGGAACATCTTAAGTTGGCTGAGGAATGTGGTCTAAGCCCAGCTTCGGAAGGAACATCTTAAGTCAGCGGAGGGGTAAGTACTTCTTGCGGGACAACTTCTTGGAAAACAAAAGCTGATGCCTGCTTAGCAGTCAGACAAAAACAACGCATGAGCAGTGGTGGTAGCTGGTGGAAGGCCAAGGACAGTGGCAGCCACCCTCAAGGTAGCAGTTGCCAATCCTGGGGGGCTGCGAAGGCACCTCACCAAGGTCCTCAGCCAACCTACAGGTACAGGCAACCACCTTCTGTGGATCCCTGTGTTTTTTTTCTCCCTTTGCTTCTTGGGGATCATACCAGCAGCTGTTGGGGGTGGTAGTAGAACCTGCAAAAGACAGGGGTTGCTATGCTGCCAAAGCAGCAGACAAGGATTCCACATGTGCAACGAGTATCTCGGCCCAATGTTTAAGGGTTTCTGCATTGTATTTGGCATAGTCAGTGCAATTATAGACATCATGCCAAGGCCCTAAACAAAACGTACAGTGGTGTACCTACCATAAATGTAGATTGAGTGTATTCACTGTTGCAGTCATTACACTTGGGTTATCCTGCTGGCAGGTGACCCGCAGTCGGCCCGAGTTCCAAAGTCTTGGTCCAGCGTTGGTTGCTGTCACCTCTTCCCTGATGTCAGTGCGCCAGAAGTATAAAAGTAACAACTGATGCCATTTTCTTCAGTTTTTCTTGCCCCAGATGTCAGGTGCCCCCAGATAGGAAGGCTGGAAAGATACAATTATGCCAAAAAACATGCATATATTACTATAAACATTTCCTTCATCTACAAGCAAATACACCACATAGGTTGTATAGAGTTAAGAAGTACAGAAAAGTCCCAGCAATGGAAAGGGGGATGGTGGGTGGGTAACCTGGACTGCAACAGTGAATACACTCGAACATCTACATTTATGGTACGTACACAACTGTACTATGTTCATAGTGTTTCACTGTTGCAGTCATCCCAAAGCTGAGGTTGGGTGGCTGGGTCTAAATTGGATTTGGACAGGCTATCAGGCCCTGCAGAACTGCAGTGGCAAAGCCTGCTCTGGATTTAGAGTAGAGAGTAGAGAGGTAAGTGGTAGTGCTTGGTGAAAGTGTGCACTGAGCTCCATGTTGCAACTTCTAAAACGTCTTTGGTTGGTACTCCTCTGAGAAAAGCTGCTGAAGTGGCTGCTGCTCTGGTAGAATGAGGCCTAATGCCCTTAGGGACTGATTTGCCATGTTGTGCATAACAGAAGCAGATGCAGTGGCCTATCCATTTTGAAATTGCCTGCTTTGTAATAGACTTTCCTTGTGATCCTGCAGCATAGGCTACAAACAGTTGCTCAGTTTTTCTGAAAGCTTTTGTTTTGTCCAAGTAGAATTGTAGTTGTCTGTGTATATCCAAAGCATGCAGTAGTCTCTCCCCTTTATTCTGGGGATTTGGGTAGAAAGTAGGTAAATGAATGGTTTTGTTCAAGGCCACATTGGAGACCACTTTTGGCATGAATGTTGGGTTTGTCCTAAGAGAGACCCTGTCCTGATGAAAAATGATGAAAGGTTCCACAGCCATTAGTGCCTGTAACTCTGAGACTCTTCTTGCTGAAGTTATTGCTAGGAGCAGAGCAGTTTTCCATAAGAATTTTAGATCAGCTGTGCTGGCTGGTTCAAAAGGAGGCAGTGTGAGTTTTTCTAAAACAAAACTGAGATCCCAAGTTGGTACTGGTGCTCTCCTTGGGGGTCTTATATTTTTTGTCCCTCTGAGGTACTGTCGTAGTAGAGGATGAGAAAAAAAAGGAGGTTCCATAAATAGCAGAGGCATGGATTTTAATTGATGAGAAAGATAGGCCTTTGTCCAGCATCTCAGTTAGGCATTGAAAAATCTGAGGTATATTAGGGACAAGTGGCTCGAGCCCTTGTGCCTGGTTCCAAGCACAGAATCTCTTCCATTTTTCTGCATAAGATTTCCTAGTGCTGGACCTCCTGGCTTCTAAAATGACATCCATAACCGCTTTAGAGAGAGGTGCAGTCTGAGTGGCTACATTATCTGCCATGCTGCCAGATTTAAGGTTCTGAGTTGACTGTGTAGAATCTGATTGTTTTGTTGTGTCAGAAGATGAGGATTTTGAGGTAGAGACAAGCTCTTTAGGATTGGGTACCAGTGCTGGCATGGCCAGTCTGGGGCAATCAGGATAATTTTTGGCCTTTCTTGTCTGACTTTTAGGAGCACCTTCGTAAGAAGAGGCATCGGAGGGAAGGCATAGACTGTCAGGCCTTTCCAGCTGAATGATAGAGCATCCACTTTCCATGCTTGAGAGTGATAAGTTCTTGTGCAGAATTTCTGTATTTGGTAATTGTGAGGGGAGGCAAAAAGATCTATATCTGGGAGTCCCCATTTCCTCGTTATCATGCTGAACACCTGTGGATTTAGTTTCCATTCGTGAGGATCCATGAGATTTCTGCTTAGTTCGTCTGCCAGTGTATTTTTTGTTCCTGGCAGGAATTGTGCCTGCAGATGTGCTTGATAGGTCAGTGCTGTGTTTCACAAAGTCATGGCTTGCCTGCATAGGGGGTAGGAATGTGTGCCCCCTTGCTTATGTACCACACAACTGTGGTATTGTCAGTCTTTATTAATAGTTGTCCTGGATGTAGTAGGTCCTTGAAAGCTGTCAGGGCATTCTGTACAGCTAGCATCTCTTTTTGATTGATGTGAAGATGCATTTGTTTCTTGGGCCACGTGCCCTGAATACATTTTCCTGCCATATGTGCCCCCCAGGCATAATCCGATGCACCCGTTGTCAGTGTCTGCCTGGCTGTGAGTAAGGTGAAAGGCTGTCCCTTGTTGTGGTAGCAGGCCTGGGACCACCATCGAAACTCCTGTTGTAGGCAGGGAATTAAAGTTATGATTGTCTCCAGGCTGTGACAATGCTGAGTCCAAACACTTTTTAGATACCATTGTAGTTTCCTCATATGTAGCTTTGCATATGGAATTAGTAGAATGCAGGATGCCATGAATCCCAGGGCCTGCAGAATTTTTCTTGCAGGGAGCTGGGTTTTTGTTGCCATCATTTGAAAGTAATGAGTCAGTTGCCTTTTTGTCTGGCGTGAGATAAGCCATCTGGGTAATTGTATTCAAGTTTGCGCCCAGGAATATTATTGCTTGAGAGGGCACTAGTTTTGATTTCTTTTCGTTTACTGTGTACCCTAGGCAAATTAGTAATCTTTTTACAAACGCCAGATGCTTTAGAAGAATGTCCTTGCTCTCTACTTGAATAAGGTAGTCGTCCAAGTAGGGATATATTTGAATTCCTTTTTGTCTACAAAATGCAATTACTGGTGCCAGGCATTTTGTAAAGACCCTGGGCGCAGTAGATAAGCCAAAGGGCAGTGCAGACAATTGGTAATGCATTGAGCTTGCTATGAATCTGAGGTATCATCTGCATGATTGTCTGATTGGGATATGCAGGTATGCCTCCTTGAGGTCCAAAGTAACTTGCCAAGCCTTCTTGCCCAGCATGGGCAGAAGTTGCTGAAGTGTTAACATTTTGAATTTTGGAACATCCAGGAAAGTATTTAGGGTTGACAGGTCCAGTATTGGTCTCCAGGCTTTGTCCTTTCTGGGTACTAAGAAAAATCTTGAGTAAAATCCTTGTCCCTGTTCTTGCTGTGGAACTCTTTGAATAGCTCCCATGTCCATAAGAGCAGCAATCTGTTTTTGCACCTCTGCCCATTGATTTTGTGGCAGGTCTGGCATACCTTTTGATTTTGGAAGCATGTGGAAGTGGAACCTGTAACCCAGAGAAACAATATTCAGCACCCATTGGTCCTGGGTGATCATGTGCCAATTTTTTGAGAAAAGTGCTAGCTTTCCCCCTAGGGGTGCTGCCAAAAGGTAAGTGCTTGGCATTTGTAGAGGGAAGTCATGGGGACTGTTTCCTGTAAGGTTGTGATTTGTCTTCCCCTCCTTTGGGGGCCGAAGCACCCCATTGTTTAGGTTTGTAGGAGCCTTGGGGCTGAGATCTGCCTCTTGGGCATCTGTATCTGCCTCTTTGTGGCCTGACACTGGAAAGGACCAATTTTTTTGAAGGCCAGTTTCTGCTAAATCTAGGTGGTTGAACCTGTAAGAAATCCTTCACTGTCTGCATTGATTTTGCTTTATCCTCCATTTTCTTTAACACCTCTTCTGCCTTAACACCAAAGTATCATGCTGTAGTGGAGCATCCAATAATTTTACTTTAACATGGTCAGGTAAACTTTGTTCCTTCAACCAAGCATGCCTTCGAATAACAGAGCCTGTAACTGTGGCTCTACAAGAAGCCTCTATGAATCAAAACCACATTGCAGAGTATGCTTTCCCACTTGTTCAACTGCATGCAATAAATCCTGCGTTTCCTTACTGTCAGGACTTTCTGAATTTGAAACCATTTTCTGTTTTAACAATGACATGAGGTACTGTTGCTATTCAAGCATGTGAAACTGGCAATTTAAAGCTTTTACAGCTAAAGTAGCAGAAGTGTAAACTTTTTTCCCCCCATCTGTCCAGAGCTCTGGAATCCCTATCCGAGGGGACAAGATTTTTAGCAGTGGAAGCCTTAACCCCTTTAGGACCTTGAGAAATTGTTAATGAGTCTGCAGTGGGGTTTTTGTAAAGAAATTTATGAGAGTCAGGGACCCTGTAGTACCTGTCTGGCTTGACTGGTGCAGGGAGTAAAGAATCAGGAGACAGACTGGATTCAGAGAAAACATCATCAACAATATCAAGCACAGGGGGGATAGCTAGGGGCCTGTCCTCAGGCAATAAAAGGAAGTCTCTGAGCCTTTTCTTGGATTCTGAATAATCCTGGCTCTCCCAATGGAAATGCTCCCTTATGGTGTGCAGGGTTTCCCCAAAAGAATAATCCTCAGGCGGAGAAGCTGAAGGTATAGACTCTTCTGCATCAGAGTCCTCATAGGGAGGGAGAGAATATCCCTGATCAGAAGAGGAATCAGAGGAAATGGAAACCTGGTCAGAGGAATCATAGTCAGTGTCTTGCCTAGGCCTTTTGTCAGGAGGGGAATGGGAACCCTTGATTAAAGTAATTAGGTCTTCGGCCATTTTAAGCATCTGTTTCTTTGTCATGGATGACTGTTCTGAAGAATGCTATACTTGTTTCCTTGTCTTTAATGGTGTTTTGACTTTGCCTTGGCTGCTGTAGTGGGCTTAATTGTAAGCTGTGAAGGTCTGAAAACACCCTCAGAAGCAGATGCCTGCTCAGCAGCACCGGACCCATCTGAGGGAATAGTTTTCGTAGGCCCAATACCTTGAGTTTCCACAGGCCTCTGTGTCTCCACATGGCTGTCGGTTAAGGCCTGTGGCTCCGAGGTAGCGGGTGTCAGGGGCTGCAAAAGTGACTCACTGAGAACCGGCGACTGGCCTTGAAGAGGCTTCGTCGTCGGTTTTGGACCTCGGATGCCTGTCCTTTACTTTGTGTCTGCATTTTTTATAAATTCCAGTCGGTTGTTCCGACGGCATTATGTAATTAAACCTTCGGCCAAAATAATGTAAAGCAAAATCAAACCAACGTTTAATAGTGCTTTTATTGAATCAAGCACAAAACCGACAACTAGTAATGCCATGGTCAGGGCCTAGGCAAGGAATACAGTAAGAGTGAAAGTCCTTATGAGGTATTTGCTTCCCACAAGAAATACAATTATTAACTTTTACTGACATGGTCTGGAGCAAGAAAAAGTTTCCCCAATGGGCTACTTAGCTTTATTGAAGACATCGGTTCTGAAACTCAATTTCGAAAATCTCAGGAGTCTGCCGACCGGCACTTGCGAACTGCTTTTGCTTCGGACACCGCTCGGCAAGAAAGACTGAAGAAAATGGCGACAGTTTCTACTTTTATACCCCTGGCGCACTGACATCAGGGAAGAGGCGACAGCAATCGACGCTGGACCAAGACTTTGGAACTCGGGCCGACTGCGGGTTGCCTGCCAGCAGGATAACCCAAGTGTAATGACTGCAACAGTGAAACACGAACATCCAGCAAAATGAGTGAAAATCTTTATGCGGGATATGCATCCCACAGGATAAACGGTTAGCTTTTTTGAACATTAATCTGTCGGAAGCAGAGGAACTCTGGCAATATAAGCCAACCAATGGACCCTAAACATATAACACACATGTGAAGCGCATCTGGCTGCACAGTTAGAAAAAAGTGAAGACAGCTTGGGATGATTCTAAGACTCTGGAAATGGGGCTGATCGTGGGCTCCTACAAGGCAGCAAGTCCAAAGGATTAGTACTGCAACACTGACTATGAAGAATATCAGACGGAAACAAGAGTCTGATCTGGGGGAAGAGGCGTGACCCCCCCTGCCCCCAGAAAGGAGGTTTGCTCCCACTATCTATAACCCTGATGAATGACTTGCAGAACCCATTTATCTTACACAATCTGTTGCCAAAACAAAAAATGGAGATATAGACTTACTAAAAGTAAAAAGGAGACAGGAGATGGTCATATAATCTTTTGAACAGTCATTCAGACCTGCTGGACTGTCCTTTGTTTTGGTAGGTTTAAGACTTCTCTTTGGCATCACCTTGCCATTCACCTTGCCATTTTTTCTTAAACATCTGTTTATATGATTTTGTTTCAACAGTTGTTTCCAAAACTGAATGAGGAAACAGAAAATCCCTTGGACAATTTGGAAAAGGAGGGCTGAAAAATCTTACAGATTCCCTGGATCAGCCTGTCACTTTCATCATGCTTTTATTTAACCACCTCTACAGCAGAGGGGTCAAACACAATCTCTATCAAAGGGAGAATTTAATCTCTCATTTTTAACATCTGGGAGGTTCTGAGACTGAGGAACTTTATCCATCCTACCTGCCCTTTTTAGGGACAGCTGGCTTACTATCAGGAAAACTGTAGGAAGTAACGCATGCATCCAGTAAAGCCAAAAGAACAGGAGGAATGAGTGTGGCTCTGGAAAATGCTTCTGTAACAATTCAAAGTATTTTCTAAGGAACTGCGAAACCTCAGTGTTCTCTCACTGAAAACACTGAAGCATTGTAACAACTGTCTCACAGAAAGAGAAACCCCCACAGGAAGAATCAGGCATGGTGCTATCAGAGTCTGAATCAGAAATCTGAGGGAAAAAAAACTACCTGCTCCAGATTCTTGTTCAAATTCAGAATCTTGAATCTCTTCATGAAGAGGGGAATACCCCTTTTACCAGAAACTATTTTACAAGAAGGAGCAACATCCTGAATTAAAACCCAAACTAGACCCAGTAAACTACCCCTATCCAAAGAAACTGGAGTAGATACACGTTTGGTTTTCTGTTTCTTTTTGACAGGAAAAATGGGGCCAACTGTGTTAATAATGGCAACAACTGCTTCCCCAGGGATGGACACAGCATTATGACACAGCAGGAAAACCATCCCTGTTCTCTCTCCCAGAACCGACAACAGTGGCTCTCCCTTGTCCACTGAGGTGATAAACAGCCACAGAGGACATGGCTAGCCCCTTGTCCATACTGGCTGTAGCAGCTACACCAGAGGCATCAGTGGAAAGATGAGTGGTCTGAGGTACAACAAATGGCCACAGCAGAGTAACTCATCTGCAGCTGAGGCAAACTGCTAGCCTGCACTGCTGGCAAACATGGTTTGCTTTAAGGATGGAAGAAGAACCAATCTGTGGGACTTGTAGTCTGTTCCATTGTCAAGCCAAAAATAGGGCCTCTTTCCCAGTAAAGACAAGCAATGGTCAGCAAATCTAGCAGTTCACAAAAGTTATTTTTTTACAGAAACATACAGTAAAAAGCATTTTACAACATTATGTCAGCACCAGAAAGTAAAAACACAACTTCTCCACAGAAAATAAGTTTTCAGTTAGTTTACACTATTTTTAAACTGACAAAAACAAGTGTTCTGTTTAAAAGTACATTACAGTCTTGGGAGCCGTTAAAACACAACACTCTTAGAATAACCTTCCCGAAGAGGAAAGTAATAAAACAGCAGTAAAATTAAGAACTGGATGTTTTTTTTTCCTCAAAGGGAACTATATCTGCCTAGCAAAGGAAAGCACAAGCTGACAGTCAATCCTCAGAGTAGCAAACTATTTGGTGGCAGCATAGCTCTAAAGGGCTTTGCAGTCAAACTAGTCTTTCAATCAAGTTCAGCTCGAGCTGCTTGATATTTTGGGTGCATGGAAGGTACCCTGAAGCTTTTGGAAGCTGGCCAGCTCTTATATCCTTGGCAGGATATAACCCATATAACTAAGGCTACTGTAGAAATAACATATATGATGAACTTCTTGGTGCACTTGTCTGCATCTACAGAACTTTTGAGAGGAATTTGTAGGTGTACGGAAATTTGTAAAAAAATCAGGTTTCTAAGGTGCTGGGGATTGTGATTTAGGTTTAAAAATCAGTGGCAAAAGTACCTTGCAAGGCTTCTAAAACCAGTAGAATAAGTTTTGGAGAGTCCCTTTCTACAGGACAAAACCCTGATTATCTTCTCATCATTAATACAGTGTCCCTAAAATAAAGTTCTTCTAAAGGGGAGTTTAAGAACATACTGTTCTCATCTAATTCTAAACCAACAGGTGAATGCATTTCAGAGGAATGAGCTTGGGTATCATCTCAGATTCTGAATCTTCCTCTTCAGAGGAAGAACCCTTCTCTCTCGAAAGAGACAGGGGAGGTGGTGGCAGAAGATGGAGAAAAACTGAAGAGGCTTTAGGGGCATATTAACCTTAAAAAGCCCCTTGGAGGAATTATACCATTCCTTCTGGGGTCCCTAATAACAGAAGAGGCAAAGAAATGCTTTATCTTCTGCTTCTTTTTCTTAGGCGTGTTTGCAAGAACATAATGAGAGGTATCCACCCTTGACATATCTCAATCAGGGTACCTGGTACTACTACTCAATCTAAAATTTGAGGAATGTCTTTTGGTCTGTCAAGATATCATGAACTGTGGACCTCACCCTTTTCAGGCAAATCCACATCTCATATCTCAAAAAGGGAATGTCAAGATACTGTGCAACATCAGCCTCTAAAGGAGTCATGATAGTAGGAGCAGTAGACAATACCGAGTGGTCTAAGGGCTATAACTTCCACAGCAATTATGTCAGTGTTTGACTGGACAAGAGAAAATTAGGGCTTTGACTTTTTATGCTTCAACTGCTGAGGGATGTCCAAATTGTAAGGCTCAGAGGTCATCTTACTTCAAATAGAATCACAGGTAGTTACTAGGCTAATGACCCTAGGGCCCTTTCAAGCCTAGCCAAGTTTTACCCTTATTTCCACAATCAACACCCATTACCCCCTGTCCAAGAGGGATGCAGGTGGAACCCCCGGGATAAATTTATGGTTACCCATCCAATTGTCCAGACTGCGTTTGAAGACAGCCAATGACATGCTCTGCTTGACATGAAGTGGAAGTCTATTCCAAAGGTGTAGTAACCTCTGGGAGACAAATCTGTCCCTCCAGCAGGTTCTATTAATGTCACATACCAGGTTAAGTCCTTTAGAGTGAGTAACCAGTGTACTCTGATTTATGGATTTGTAGCATTTCCAATAAAGCAGAGTCAAAAATTGCTTTATATGCAAGGCAGAGATTGCCTCTTAGTCTGTATGAAACAGAATAAAGTGAAAGTGATATCAAACTATCCTCATAGGACAGATGCTGAAGACCTAGAATTGTCCTTGTAAAGAACCTCTGTGATCACTCCAATTGCTGCAGGTGCCTGGAAAGTTACATAGAAAAAGCGGCACTGTAATTACTGGCCTGATGAGGGAGGAGTACAGGTAAGTCATAACTTCATTTTTTTTCCTGGAGGCAATGCTCTTATTTATAAAATGAGCAAAACAGAACACCCTTCCTACCACTGTGGAGATGTGGTGATCAAAGGTAAGGTTGCTGTCAACTTGTGTGCCCAGGTCTCTCACTAATAAGTGTGTACTTAGGGTGCTACTGATGTGATAGTTAGCAGGAACATCGCTCTTACCGAAAGGGATAACATTTTTTGCACTGAGTTTAAAGCCACGACTTTGGCACCAATAATGTTTGTGTAAGACCCTTTTGTAGGATGTTGACATCGTTTGGAGATTCTAGACCACTCCCAGTTTGCAGTCCTCATTAAACTTTGTCAGCCACAGACCTTTAGCTTTGTACTTCGGAGAAATAGATTCCAAACAGCAGAGGTCCCAGGACTGATCCCTGTGGAACATCAATGGTTACAGGTCTGCTGTTGGAGGTAGAACCCATATAGTCAAAATAGGGGAGCCCATCAGTGACCCAGTTAGAAACCCATCTAATAATATAAGGGTTGATGTATAGCTGGGTGAGTTTGTCAAATGATGCCTGAGTGGGGGACAGTGTCAATTCTTTGGCTAAGTTTACGTAGGCCGTATGCACAGATTTCCCCTCAACAAGGGCCTTGGTGAACGGTCTCAAAGACGTCCACCAGGTTAACAGTTATGATCTCCCTTTGACAAATCCAAATTGAGTAGGTTAAGTGTTTGGAGATTACCTATATTTTTGTTAAGGTCCATGATGACATGCTCCATGGCCCTTGCAGATAAGGCTAGTCAGTATAATAGGTCTATGGTTCCTGGTGTCAGTGGAA
Source organism: Protopterus annectens (assembly GCF_019279795.1). Taxonomy (NCBI): domain Eukaryota; kingdom Metazoa; phylum Chordata; order Ceratodontiformes; family Protopteridae; genus Protopterus; species Protopterus annectens. The sequence goes on from NC_056725.1 coordinate 1,823,350,868, forward strand.
GCACCACCTTTGTGCAAGGGGATAACCGTGGGCTTTCTCCATTCAGCTGGGATGAAGCCAGTGCTTAGACTATGATTCAAAACAGCACCCAATGGCATTGCTAATTCTTGTTTCAGCCCAAGTAGGACGCAGCCTGAGATGTTATCAGGTCCCACAGGTGCTGTGTTTTTGACCACAGAGAGGGTGGTGTTCATAACCGGAGTTTTACAGATACAAGGTAGAGGTCAGGTGGTAGGGATATCATGGCGTATGTGTTGCAGGGACAGGGAAGTGAAGTTTGCATAGAAGCTGTCTGCAAACAGGTTAGCAATGTTCACAGGCTCAGTATATGTGGTATCATTAACTACCAGTTCAGTACAAATCTGGGCCTTTCCTTTTAGGTTACAGATGTAACTAAAGAACACCTTATGGTTGTCTTTAGTTAGGAAAACTAATTTGGATTCATAGTTAGCTTTGGAGCACGTCACAAGAAGTCGTATTTGCTTGTTTAAGCTGAGGAGGGAGTATTTCCAATTTAGAGCTTGCTCCCTCTTACTATTAGACAGCAATTTCTTCCTCTCACTGTAAAGCCTGTTAATGGCAGTTGTCCACCAGGTAGGTTTGCTCTTCCTTTAGGAGTTTGTTTTGGTCCAATCAGGTAGGGCTGAGTCAATGCAGTTATAAAGGTGTTTGTATAAAGCATCTGTGCAGAACTCTGCATAGCTGCCAGTTCCATTTCAGGGAGGAGGTGCAATGAAAAGTACAGTTGTGTACACTTACCATAAATGTAGATGTTCAAGTGTATTCACTGTTGCAGTCATTACATTTGGGGTTATCTGCATGCAGTAGCCCTCAGTTGGCCTGATTAACAAAGTTTTGGGTCCTGCGTCGGTTGCTGTCCCTTCTTCCATGACGTCATGTTGTCAGGGGTATAAAACATGCAGCAGACGCCATTACATCAGTTTTTCTTGCCCCACGTCAGGTGCCCCCCCCTAATGGGAAGCAATTAAATCTATAAATATAAGGATATAACTCCAACAAAAAGGCAAATACACCAAAAAGCTTTTGAGCACAGTAAGGTAGAGTAGAGGTATAGCCAAAAGAAGAAATGGGGCTTGAGGGAGGGTAACCTGGACTGCAACAGTGAATACACTCTATCGACATTTATGGTAAGTGTACACAACTGTACTATGTTCTTCGTGTTTCACTGTTGCAGTCATTAACATTTGGGTAGATTCCCAAAGCTAAGGTTGGGAGGAGGAATTTAAATAGAATTAGGACCAGCTATAAGGCCCTGCAAGACTGCAGTGGCAAAGCCAGTTCTAGATTTAGAGAAAATTGGCAAATGATCATGCTTGATGAATGTACAGAACTTCAGGTAGCAGCTTCTAGGATGTCCCTGGTACGGACGCCCCTGTGAAAGGCTGTAGAGGTACATGCAGCCCTGGTTGAATGGGGTCTGATACCTTGTGGGATAGGTTCATCATGGTGCTTATAGCAGAAATGAATGCAGTGGCCTATCCATTTTGAAATAGTTTGCTTTGAAATAGCTTTCCCCTCTGTCCCTGTAGCAAATGCCACCAGCAGTCGTTCAGATTTCCTTTGTGGTTTTAGCCATGTCCAAGTAGAATCTAAGTTGTCTGTACACATCTAAGGAGTGTAGTATCCGTTCCCTTTTGTTCTGTAGGTTAGGAAAGAAGGTAGGCAAATGAATGGACTGATCAAGAGCCACACTGGATACCACCTTGGACATGAAGGAGGGAATGGTTCTGAGGGACACCCTGTCCGCATGAAAGATGACGAAAGGCTCCACTGTCATAAAGGCCTGTAATTCAGAAACCCTTCTTGCTGAAGTGACTGCTAAAAGGAAAGCTGTTTTCCAAGAAAGGAATTTTAAATCTGCAGTAGCAGCTGGCTCGAAAGGAGGAAGAGAGTTTCTCCAAGACAAAGTTAAGGTCCCAGGCTGGAGTTGAAGCTTTCCTGGGTGGCCTTAAATTTTTGATCCTTCTGAGGAACTGCTTGAGCATTGGGTGAGAGAAGAGGGGAGGCTCTGTGCTATAATGAGCTGAAATGGCTGAGGCAAGAATTTTTATGGAGGAAATGAACAAGCCCTTCTGAAGCATCTCAGTCAAGTATTGTAGAATCTGAGGTAAATTGGGCTGAAGGATAGAGCATCCACTTTCCAAGCTAGCTTGTGGGGAATACTTGTGCAACATTTGTCCAATTGATGGTTCTGGGGGGGGAGGCAAACAGGTCTATATCTGGGTTCCCCCATTTGCTTACCAACATGTTGAAAATCCTTGGTTCCAGTTTCCACTCACGTGGGTCCATGAAGTTTCTGCTTAGTCCGTCTGCCAGTGTATTTAGTTTTCCTGGCAGGAATTGAGCTTGTAGATTCACTTGGTAGCTCAAGGCTGTGTTCCACAATGCCATGGATAGTCTGCAGAGGGGGTAAGAATGTGTACCCTCTGCTTATGTACCACATGACAGTGGTGTTGTCCGTCTTTACCATTAGTTGTCCTGGAAGAATGTGGTCCTTGAAGGCTGTCAGAGCAATCTGTACAGTTAACATTTCCTTTTGATTTATGTGCAGGTGCATTTGACTTGGGTTCCATTCGCCCTGAATGCACTTCCCTGCCAGGTGAGCCCCCCATGCATAGTCTGATGCGTTTGTTGTTAAGGTTTGGGCAGCAGGGGGTAGTGTGAATGGTAGTCCCCTGTTTTGGTGGCAGGCCTCTGCCCACCAAAGGAACTCTAGGCGTAGGCAAGGTATGATATGAATCACTGCTTCTAGATCCTGAGAATGTTGACACCACAGGCTTTTGATATACCATTGTAGTTTCCTCATATGCAGCCTTGCATATGGAATTAGAAGAATGCAGGAGGCCATGAACCCCAAGGCTTGCAGTATTTGCCTTGCAGATAACTGGGCTTTTGTGGCCACTTGTTTGAAGTAGGTTGTCAAATGAATCCGTTTCTCTGGTGTGAGGAAAGCCATCTAGGAAGTTGTATTCAAGCTTGCTCCTAGGAATATAATTTGCTGACAGGGTACCACGTGTGATTTCTTTTTGTTTATGGTGTACCCCAGACAAGTCAGCACCCTTTGAACAAAAGCCAGCTGATTCAAAAGTATGTCCTGGCTTTCTGCCTGAATTAGACAATCGTCCAAGTATGGGTATATCTGAATAGTTCTTTGCCTGCAAAATGCAATGACTGGAGCTAGGCAATTTGTAAATACCCTGGGTGCAGTAGATAAGTTAAAGGGCAGTGCAGAAAACTGATGGTGCATACAGCCTGCTTTGAAGCGTAGGCATCTTCTGCACGACTCCCTGAGAGGGATGTGCAGGTATGCTTTTTTTTTTTAGTCTAGTGTTGCCAACCATGCATCTTTGCCTAGCATAAGAAGTAGCTGGTGAAGAGCCAGCATCTTGAATTTTGGAATCACCAAATAGGTGTTTAGAGTAGAAAGGTCCAGGACAGGACGCCATGTATTGACTTTTCTGGGTACCAGGAAAAGTCTCTAATAGAAACCTTGTCCTTTTTCCACTTCTGGTACTAAATGAATAGCCTCCTTGCTTAAGAGAGAGAGTACTTGATTTTGGGCCTTTGCCCACTGATTTGGGGGTAGATCTGGCCGCCCGCTTGGTGTTGGTAACGTGTGGAAGTGAAATCTGCATCCTTGGGACACTATATTTAAAACCCATTTGTCCTGGGTAATGAGTTCCCAAGTTTTTGGCCTGCAGACCAATCTTTCCGCCTAAAGGAGCATTCAGTTGGGAAGTGCTTGGAAGTTTTAAAAACAAGCCATTGAGACAGTTTTCCATAGGGGGGAGTCTTACTACTCCCAGATTTGGATGTGGAAACCCCCAAATGTGTAGTCTTGTGTGTCCCCTGGGACTGAAACCTGGGGTTTCTGCTGTGTCTGGGTTTGGATTGAGAAGACCTGGAAGGAGCTGGAAAGGACCAATTCTTAGATGGCCAATGCCTACTAAATCTAAGAGGATGAACTTGTAAGAAATCTTTAACAGTTTGCATAGATTTAGCTTGATCTTCCATCTTTTTAAGAACTTCCTCAGCTTTGTTGCCAAACAGGCGTTCCTAATTTAAGGGAGCATCCAACAGTTCAGCTTTAACATGATCAGGCAAAGATTGCTCCTTAAGCCAAGCATGCCTTCTGAGCACAGACCCAGTAACAGCAGCCCTGCAAGAGGCCTCTAATGAATCAAATCCACATTGCAAAGTATGTTTTCCAACCTGTTCAGCAGAATGCATTAAATCCTGTAATTCTTTACTTTCAGCACAGTCAGGAATTAACATAATTTTCTGTTTAAGCAATCCAATAACATGTTGATACTTTAACATATGAAACTGGCAGTTTGAAGCCCTAATGGCCAAGGCTGCAGAAGTGTAAACCTTCTTACCCCATCTATCCAGCGCCCTGGAGTCTCTATCAGAAGAGGAAGGATTTTTAACAATAGAAGCCTGTGAGAAGTCTATGGATCCGCAATAGGATTTTTAAAAAGGAACTTGTGATTATCAGGAACCCTGTAATATCTGTCAGGTTTTCTGAGAGCAGGAGGCCAAACTACATTCCGAAAAGGCATCAACAATGTCTGGTGCAGGAGGTATAGCTAAAGACCTATGCTGAGGCAGGAGTAAGAAATCCCTAAAGCCTCTTTTTTGAATCAGAAAAATCCTGGTTTTCCCAGTGGAAATGCTCTTTTAGAGTATGCAAGGTTTCACCAAAAGAAAAATCTTCTGGAGGGGAAGCAGAGGGAATCGAGTCCTCTGCATCAGAATCCTCATAAGTAGACAAGGGTAAATCTAGATCATCAGAAGAATCAGAGAAATCAGAATCCTGGTCAGAAGATTCATAAACAGCTTCAGTCCTAGGTCTCTTAGAAGGGGGAGGTTGGCTTCCCCTGATTAGAGTTAAAAGATCTTCAGCCATTCTTATCATTTGTTTTTTAGGCATAGCGGCCTGAGCATGAGGTCTGGGCGTCGGTTTCTTAGGCATGGTTCGAGACTTAGGCCTAAATGAAGAAGGAGACGTTGGTTTAATATGCAAGTCCATAGGCCTGAATAAACCCTCAGAAGCCGGTGCCTGCACAGCGGCTCCGGACCTATCCAAGGTAGAGACATCCGCAGTTTCCACAGCTGAAGCATCTCGCGGCATACCGGACTCCAAATGGGTCTCAGTACAGGCCTGCGAATCAGAAGTAGCGGGTATTAGGGGCTGCGAAAGCACCTCACTGAGTACTGGCGAACTGGCGACTGGCGACTGGCTTAGGAGAAGCGTCTGCAGCTTTGGACCTCGGCGGCCTGCCTCTGTCTTTATCTTTGTGTTTTTTCGGAATCCTGGCAGTCGTATGGCTAACCCACTACATTTCTGGATAATTAAACCGAGAACCGAAATATATAGAGGCGAAAATATACAGACGGATAGTGTGCTGATTAAATAAGGCAAAAAAAGATGACAGCAAGGTATATCGTGGTCAGGGCCTAGGCAAGGAATAAAGTACGAATGAAAATCTTTGCGAGGTATTTGCTTTCCACAAGTAATGCAATTATTAACTTTTACTGACATCGATAAGGAGCAAGAAAAAGCTTCGCCAACGGGGTACTTAGCTTTAGTTGAGGACTTCGGTTCTGAAACTCAAAAAAGTACAGTTGTGTACACTTACCACAAATGCAGCTGTTCGACTGTATTCACTGTTGCAGTCATTACATTTGGGTAATCTGCTGGCAGGTTGCCCTCAGTCGGCTTGATTAGTGTCTTGGGTCCTGCGTCAGCTGCTGTCCCTCAGGTCGTCAGGGGTATAAAACATGCAGCCGACACCATTACATCAGTTTTACTTGCCCCAGATGTCAGGTGTCCCCCAAATGGGGAGCAAAAATTATATATATATATATATATATATATATATATATATATATATATATATATATATTTTTTTTTTTTTTTTTTAAATTAAAAACACAAAAATATATCTCCAAACAAAAGCAAATACACCAAAAAGGCGCTTAAGCATAGTAAAAGAAAGTAGAGGTATAGTAAGAGAAAAAACAGGGTGCTGGAGGGAGGGTAACCAGGACTGCAGCAGTGAACACACTCAAAACATCTCCATTTATGGTAAGTGTACACAACTGTACTATGTTCTTCATGTTTCACTGTTGCCATCATTACATTTGGGTAGATTCCCAAAGCTATGGTTGGGACGATGGATTTATACAGCATTAGGAGCAGCTAAAAGGCCCTGCACGACAGCAGTGGCAAAGCCAGCTCTGGATTTACAGAAGAGAGGTAAATGGTAATATTTGGTGAACGTATGAACTGAACTCCAGGTAGCAGCTTCTAGAATGTCTCTAGTAGGAACACCTCTGAGAAAGGCTGTAGAAGTAGATGCAGCCCTGGTGGCATGAGGTCTGATCCCTTGGGGGATAGTTTTACCATGGTGCATATAGCAAAACGAATACAATGGCTTATCCATTTGTAAATAGTCTGCTTTGAAATAGCCTTTCCTTCTGCCCCTGCAGCAAATGCCACCAGCAGTTGTTCAGATTTTCATAGAGATTTTGTCCTGTTTAAGTAAAATCTAAGTTGTCTGTGTACATCCAATGAATGCAGAATCCGCTCCCCCTTGTTCTGTGGATTGGGAAAGAAAGTTGGCAAATGAATGGTCTGATTAAGAGCCACACTGGATACCACCTTAGGCATGAAGGATGGATTGGTCCTGGGAGACACCCTGTCCACATGAAAAATAATGAAAGGCTCCACTGCCATAAGAGCCTGTAATTCAAAAATCCTTCTAGCTGAAATGACTGCTTAAAGGAAAGTTGTTTTCCAGTAGAGAAATTTTAAGTCTGCAGTAGCAGCTGGCTCGAAAGGAGGGAGGGAGAGTTTTGCCAATACAAAATTGAGGTCCCAAGCAGGGGTCGGAGCTATCCTGGGTAGTCTTAAATTTTTGGCCCCTCTGACATACTGCGTTAGCAGAGGATGAATGAAGAGGGGAGGTTATGTGTTGTAATGAGCTGAAATGGCTGAGGCATGGAAGAAAAGGACAGGCTCTTGAGAAGCATCTCAATTAAGTATTGTAAAATCTGAGGGATATTGGGCACTGCTGTGCTTATTCCTAGTGAATGAATCCAGGCACATAATCTTTTCCATTTGTCAGCATAAGATTTTCTAGTACTAGGCCTTCTCGCCTCCAAAATGACATCCATCACAGGTTTGCTGAGGGATGCTAAGGGTGAATTTAGGTGATTAGCCACGCTGGAAGATTCAAAGTTTGGAGGCGAGTGTGCAGAATTTGGCTGCTCTGCTGAGACAGTAAGTAAGGGGTCTGAGGCAGGTGCCACGGTGGAAGGTGTGACGCAGGAGTGGGTACCAGCGTTGGCAAGGCCAGTCTGGAGCAATCAGAATAATTTTTGGTTTGCCCTGTTTGACTTTTAGTAGAACTTTGGAGAGCAGAGGCTGAGGAGGAAAATCATAGACTGATAGGTTTTTCCAGTTGAATGATAGAGCATCCACTTTCCAGACTTTTTTGTGATGAGTCCTTGTGCAGAATTTGTCCAACTGATAGTTCTGGGGTGAGGCAAAAAGATCTACATCTGGACTTCCACATTTGCGTGTCAACATGTTGAAAATCCGTGGTTCCAGTTTCCATTTGTGTGGGTCCATGAGATTTCTGCTTAGTTCATCTGCCAGAGTATTCAGCTTTCCTGGCAGGAATTGGGCTTGTAGTTGTAATTGGTAGGTCAAGGCCGTGTTCCACAATGCCATGGCTAGTCTGCAAAGGGGGTAGGAGTGTGTACCCCCCTGCTTGTTTATGTACCACATAACTGTGGTGTTGTCTATCATTAATTGCTATGGATGAAGGTAGTCCTTGCAGGCCGTCAGTGCATTCCGTACAGCTAGTATCTCTTTCGGATTGATATGAAGGTGCATTTGATTTGGGCTCCATTTGCCCTGAATGCACTTCCCTGCCAGATGAGCCCCCCAAGCTTAGTCTGATGCAACTGTAGTCAAGGATGGGGCAGCAGGGGGTGGAGTGAATGGCAGTCTCTTGTTTTGGTGGCAGGCCGCTGCCCACCACAGGAACTCTCTTTGCAAGGAAGGTATGATAGGAATCACTGTTTCCAGGCTGTGACAATGTTGACTCCATAAACTTAAGTATCACTGAAGTTTCCTCATATGCAGTCTTGCATATGGAATTACAAGAATGCAGGAGGCCATGAACCCCAAGACTTGCAGAATTTGTCTTGCAGATAGCAGGGTTTTTGTGGCCACCTGTTTGAAGTAAGCCACCAATTGAATTTGTTTTTCTGGCATAAGGTAAGTCATCTGGGCAGTCGTATTCAAGCTTGCACACAGGAATGTAATTTTTTGATAGGGTACCAGTTGTGATTTATTTTTGTTTATTGTGTACCCTAGACAAGTTAGGACCCTTTTTACAAATGTAATTACTGTAGCCAGGCACTTTGTGAAGACCGTGGGCGCAGTAGATAAGCCAAAGGGCAGTGCAGAGAAAGTACAGTTTTGTACCTACCATAAATGTAGATGTTCAAGTGCTAATACAGCTGCAGTCATAACAGATGGGTTCTCCTGCCGTCAGGCGGGTCCTCGGTCGTCCGAATTCCAAAGTCTAGGTCCGGCGTCGGTTGTCGTTGCTTCTTCCCTGACGTCAGTGCGACAGGGGTATAAAAGAACCAGCCAATGCCATTTTCTTCAGTTTTTCTTGCCCCAATTGTCAGGTGCCCCCAGAAAGAAGGCAATACATACAATTATGTAATAATGCAATGCAATATAATCAAAGACCAGTAGTTGCAAGCAAATACACCATAAAAGACCCCTAGAGGGGAAGGAGGGAGGGAAACCTGGACTGCAGCTGTATTAGCACTCGAACATCTACATTTATGGTAGGTACAAAACTGTACTATGTTCATCGTGCATACAGCTGCAGTCATAACAGATGGGTAGAATCCCAAAGCTAAGAAAGGGGTGGTAGGCACTAGGTGGAGCTAGGAGGAGCCAAAATGCCCTGCAAGACTGCAGTGGCAAAGCCTGCTCTAGATTTGGAGTATAATGGTAGGTTGATGTGCTTAGAGAAGGTATGCACAGAACTCCAAGTGGCTGCTTCTAAAATATCCTTGGTAGGAACTCCTCTGAGGAAGGCTGCAGAGGTGGCTGTGGCCCTGGTAGAATGAGTTCTAATGCCTGTAGGTACAGTTTTGCCATGAAAGGAATAGCAAAAGCGTATGCAGTGTGCTATCCATTTTGAGATTGTCTGGTTGGATATTGACTTTCCTTGAGCTCCTACCGCATAGGCCACAAAAAGCTGTTCTGATTTTCTGAAAGGTTTTGTTCTGTCCAAATAATAACGCAGTTGTCTGTGGATGTCCAAGGAATGCAGTAATCTCTCCCCTTTGTTTTGAGGATTAGGATAAAAAGTAGGTAAATGTATGGCCTGATTTAAAGCTACCCTGGATACCACTTTAGGCATAAAGGACGAGTTGGTACGTAATGAAACTCTGTCCTGATGGAAGATGATAAAAGGCTGGATAGCCATAAGAGCCTGTAGGTTCTGAAACTCTACGAGCTGAAGTGATAGCCAGAAGGAAAGCTGTTTTCCAGGACAAATATTGTAAATCTGATGAGGCAGCTGGTTCAAAAGGAGGCAGTCAGTTTTTCCAGAATGAAATTAAGATCCCAAGCAGGTATTGGTCGTTTCCTTGGAGGTCTTAAATTCTTAGCCCCTCTGAGGAACTGTCTTAATAGAGGGTGAGAGAATAAAGGTGGATCAGTGTTGTATTCTGCAGAAATGGCTGAGGCATGGATTTTGATGGAGGAGAACGAAAGTCCACTGCTTAGCAGTTCAGCCAAATATTGTAGTACTTGAGGTAAATTCAGTTTTCCAGGGCACTGGCCCTTTTTCTCATTCCAAACACAAAAACGTTTCCATTTTGCAGAGTAAGCTTTTCTAGTTGATGGCCTTCTGGCCTCCAAAATGACATCCTGCACCTCCTTGGAGAGCAGGGCCTGCTGCGATGCTAAGGAATCTTCCATGCGGCTAGATTGAGTGTTTTCAGCTGACTGTGAAGAGTTTTGAAGCTGTGCTGAGTCAGAAGAAGAGGCATTAGAGGCAGGGTCCATGGTGGGGAATGCGTCAGGCTCCTCAGGAGTGGGTACCAGTGTTGCCTTGGCCAGTCCGGAGCAATGAGGATCATCTGTGGTCTGTCCGCTCTGGTCTTCAATAGGACTTTGGGCAGCAGAGGAAAAGGTGGGAAGGCATAAACTGTCATTGATGTCCAACTGAAAGAGAGACCATCCACTCTCCAGGCTTTTGGATGGAAGATCCTTGAGCAGAATTTTGTCAATTGATGATTTTTGTGGGAGGCAAAGAGATCTATGTCTGGCCTTCCCCATTCTTGGATTATTTCTGTAAAAACGTTTGGATGCAACTTCCATTCGTGTGGATCTGTCATATTCCTGCTTAGGTTGTCTGCCAGCGTGTTTTCCTTGCCTGGCAAGTACTGTGCTTGTAGTTCCATTTGTAAGTCCATGGCCATGTTCCAAAGTGACATGGCCAGTCTGCATAGGGGATAAAAATGTGTTCCTCCCTGCTTGTTTATGTACCACATAACTGTGGTGTTGTCTGTTCTTATCAATAGCTGACCTGGTTGTAGAAGATCCTTGAAAGCTGTAATAGCATTTATCACTGCTAGCATTTCTTTTTGATTGATGTGAAGGTGCTTTTCTTTTTGGGTCCATTTGCCCTGAATGCACCGGTCTGTCATGTGCGCCCCCCAGGCGTAGTCCGAGGCGTCTGTTGTGATGACTTGATTTGCTTGAGGCTTGCTGAATGGAAGACCTGTTTGTTTGGCATGCTTGAGCCCACCACAAAAATTTCTTTTGCAGACATGGAATTAGTGGTATTATTGTTTCCAAACTGTGGCTGTGTTTGAGACCATATGTTTTTTAGGTACCATTGTAGTTTTCTCATATGCAGCTTTGCACATGGGATTAGTAAGATGCAAGATGCCATGAATCCCAGAAACTGCAGGATTTTCCTTGGTCAGCCTGGTGCAATTTGCCAGTGTTCTGAAATATTGAATTAGTTGCCCCTGCTTCTCTGGTGTGAGGTAGGCCATCTGGGTGTTTGTGTCCAAATTGGCACCCAGGAAAATTATCTTCCGAGAGGGTATTAGTCTTGATTTCTCTTTGTTGACTGTGTATCCTAGAGAGTTTAATAACATTATTACATAAGCCAGATGTTTCAGAAGAATGTGCTTGCTGTCCGTTTGGATCAGTCAGTCATCCAAATAAGGGTATATTTGTATCCCTTGAAGTCTGCAGTAGGCAATTACTGATGCCAGCCATTCCGTGAATACTCTGGGCGCAGTAGATAAACCAAACGGCAATGCAGAGAATTGATAATGGGTTGAATCTGCAAGAAATCTGAGGTATCTTCTGCAATTTTGTATGATTGGGACATGCAGGTATGCCTCCTTGAGGTCCAGTGTTACCAGCCAAGACTCCTTGCCCAGCATGGGAAGAAGTTGCTGTAGAGTGAGCATCTTGAATTTTGGTACGAGTAGAAATGTGTTTAGGATGGATAGGTCCAAAATAGGTCTCCAATCTTTTCCCTTCCTTGGTACCAGAAATAGTCTGGAATAAAAACCTTGACCTTGTTCGTGCGAGGTACCTCTTGAATAGCTTTCATGTTTATAAGATCTGAAATTTGCTTTTGTGCCTCTGCCCTTTGATTGTGTGGCAGGTTTGGCATGCCTTTCATTTTTGGAAGGGTATGAAAATGGAATTTGTAGCCCCTGTTTATAATGTTCAGGATCCATTTGTCCTTTGTGACAATATGCCAATTTTTTGAGAATAGTGCCAGCTTTCCTCCTAAGGGGGCTGCCATTTGAGACCTGGTTGGCATGCAAAGGGGAAAGTCATTGGTTTTGCTTTCTGAAAGATTGCGAGTTGTCCTCACCACCTCTTTGTGTAGGAGCTTGCCATTGTCTGCCTCTGTACGAGCCTTGTTTGCCCTCTGCCCCTCGGGTGCCTGTATCTGCCTCTTTGGGGTCTGTCTGTGGCAGGAAAGGACCAGTTTTTGGAAGGCCAATTTCTACTAAAATGTGGGGGTTGAACCTGCAGAAATTCTTTCAAAGTATGCATTGATTTAGCCTTTTCCTCCATTTTCCGTAATACTTCCTCAGCATTTGCCCCAAATAGTACATCCTTTTGAAGAGGGGCGTCTAGTAATTTAGCTTGACATGATCAGGCAAGGCTTGTTCCTTGAGCCAGGCATGCCTACGTATGACTGAGCCTGTAACAGCAGCTCTACATGAGGCCTCTAGAGCATCAAAACCACATTGTAAGGTATGTTTACCCACTTGTTCTGCACTATGCATCAAATCCTGCAACTCCTTCATGTCTGGTTGTTCAGGTTGTGACATTTTACTTTTCAATTGAGATAACAGATAGATAAACCAAACGGCAATGCAGAGAATTGATAATGGGTTGAATCTGCAAGAAATCTGAGGTATCTTCTGCAATTTTGTATGATTGGGACATGCAGGTATGCCTCCTTGAGGTCCAGTGTTACCAGCCAAGACTCCTTGCCCAGCATGGGAAGAAGTTGCTGTAGAGTGAGCATCTTGAATTTTGGTACGAGTAGAAATGTGTTTAGGATGGATAGGTCCAAAATAGGTCTCCAATCTTTTCCCTTCCTTGGTACCAGAAATAGTCTGGAATAAAAACCTTGACCTTGTTCGTGCGAGGTACCTCTTGAATAGCTTTCATGTTTATAAGATCTGAAATTTGCTTTTGTGCCTCTGCCCTTTGATTGTGTGGCAGGTTTGGCATGCCTTTCATTTTTGGAAGGGTATGAAAACGGAATTTGTAGCCCCTGTTTATAATGTTCAGGATCCATTTGTCCTTTGTGACAATATGCCAATTTTTTGAGAATAGTGCCAGCTTTCCTCCTAAGGGGGCTGCCATTTGAGACCTGGTTGGCATGCAAAGGGGAAAGTCATTGGTTTTGCTTTCTGAAAGATTGCGAGTTGTCCTCACCACCTCTTTGTGTAGGAGCTTGCCATTGTCTGCCTCTGTACGAGCCTTCTGTTTGCCCTCTGCCCCTCGGGTGCCTGTATCTGCCTCTTTGGGGTCTGTCTGTGGCAGGAAAGGACCAGTTTTTGGAAGGCCAATTTCTACTAAAATGTGGGGGTTGAACCTGCAGAAATTCTTTCAAAGTATGCATTGATTTAGCCTTTTCCTCCATTTTCCGTAATACTTCCTCAGCATTTGCCCCAAATAGTACATCCTTTTGAAGAGGGGCGTCTAGTAATTTAGCTTGACATGATCAGGCAAGGCTTGTTCCTTGAGCCAGGCATGCCTACGTATGACTGAGCCTGTAACAGCAGCTCTACATGAGGCCTCTAGAGCATCAAAACCACATTGTAAGGTATGTTTACCCACTTGTTCTGCACTATGCATCAAATCCTGCAACTCCTTCATGTCTGGTTGTTCAGGTTGTGACATTTTACTTTTCAATTGAGATAACAGAAACTGTTGGTATTTTAGCATATGAAACTGACAGTTTAAGGTCCTCATGGATAAGGTAGCCGAGGTATATACCTTTTTTCCCCACCTTCCTAAGGATCTGGAATCTCTCTCGGAAGGCAATGGGTTTTTGGCAATGGAGGCCTTAACTCCCTTGGGCCCCTGTGAGATGGTTTCTAGGTCAGCAGCATGGCTTTTGTAAAGAAATTGGTGTGAGTCAGGAACCCTGTAGTACCTGTCAGGCTTAACTGGAGCTGGAGGAAGAGAGGCCGGGTTAAGGCAGGCCTCCAAGTAAACATCATCTAGGATGTCCAGGACAGGAGGAATAGCCAGAGGCCTGTGCTGGGGTAACAAAAGAAATTCCCTGAGCCTTTTCTTGGAATCTGAATAATCCTGGCCTTCCCAGTGGAAGTGTTCCCTTAAGGTATGCAGAGTTTCACCAAACGAGTAATCCTCAGGGGGAGATACAGAAGGAATAGATTCCTCTGCATCAGAGTCTTCAAAAGAGGAGTAAGACTGTTCCTGATAATCAGAGTACTCTGAAATAATGGAGCCCTGATCAGAGGAGGGGGAATCTTCCTCCACTCTGGTTCTTTTGTCTGGAGGTGGCTGAGAACCTCTGATTAGAGTAATTAAATCCTCAGCCATTTTAAGCATCTGTTTCTTAGGCATCGGGCCTGGAGATGGGCCCTGTGTAGCTGGTCTCCTAGGGTACATGGTAGCTTTAGACTTGGTGAAAGCCTTGATGGAGAAAGAAGAGGAAGGTCTGAAGACACCTTGAGTGGATGTGGACCTGTCCACATTCTGTGTTTCAACGCCAAGCGTGGCTTCGGTATCTGTAGTCATGGTGTGGGCCGAGGATCCTGCGACCTCGGGTACAGGAGACACCGCCAAAGATGTGTCGTCGGTAATCAGGGGCTGCATAGGCGCCTCGCTGAGAACCGGACCATGTGTAGTCGGCTTTGGCGTGGTGTCGGTAGAGGCCGCGGACCTCGAGAGTCGGTCCTTGTCTTTGTGTTTTTTAGACAAAACGGGAGTCGGAGTATCCGACGACATAGTATAGTTAAATGCTTTCCCAAAATAATGCTGGGCGAACTCCACCCGACGCTTAATAGTGCGTTTGTTGAATGTAGCACAAAAGCAACAGACCGAGACGTCGTGGTCTGGGCCTAAACAAGGTATACAGAGGGAATGGAAATCCTTATGCGGTATTTGCTTCCCACAAGAAATACAATTATTAACTTTGTCTGACATCGGTCTGAGGAAAGAAAAAGTTTCCCCAACGGGGTACTTGGCTTTTAAGAAGACTTCGGTTCCAAATTTTTCGTAATCTCAGGAGCTGGCCGACCGGCACTTGCGAACTGCTTCTGCTTCGGGCACCGCGCGGCAAGAAAGACTTAAGAAAATGGCGTCGGCTGGTTCTTTTATACCCCTGTCGCACTGACGTCAGGGAAGAAGCAACGACAACCGACGCTGGACCTAGACTTTGGAATTCGGCCGACTGAGGACCCGCCTGACGGCAGGAGAACCCATCTGTTATGACTGCAGCTGTATGCACGATGAACATCTGGTAATGCAAATAGCCTGCTTTGAAGCGGAGGTATCTTCTGCAAGATTCACTGATTGGGATATGCAGGTAAACCTCTTAAGTCTAGAGTTACCAACCAGGCATCTTTGCCTAGCATAGGAAGTAACTGTTGAAGATTCAGCATCTTGGAATTTTGGAATGTCTAGAAATGTGTTTAGAGTAGATAAGATCAGAATTGTATGCCATGTTTTCTGGGTACCAGGAAAAGTCTTGAATAGAAACCTTGTCCCCTTTCCTCTTCTGGTACTGGTTGAATAGCCCCCATTGTTCATGAGGGACAGAAGTTGTTTCTCGGCCTCTGCCCACTGGTTTGGGGGCAGGTATGGCCATCCGTTTGGAATTGGCAACGTGTGGAAATGAAATCTGTATCCCTGGGATACTATATTTAAAACCCATTTGTCCTGGGTTATAAGTTGCCAGTTTCTTGCATGAAGTGTCAGCTTTCCCCCTAAAGGGGCGGCTAAAAGATAAGTGCTTGGTGAGTGTACAGGGAAGTCAATGAGACTGTTTACCATAGGGAGGCGCCTTGCTGGTTCCAGATTTGGAGGTGGAGGCACCCCCCCCCATTGTTTTTTTCTAAAGGTCCCTTGTGACTGAAACCTGGAGCCTTTGGAAAGTCTGGGTTTGACTTGAGTGGCTCTCAAAGAAACTGGAAAAGACCAGTTCTTAGTAGGCTAGTGCCTACTAAATCTTGGAGGTTGCACTTGTAAGAAATCTTTCACAGTTTGCATAGATTTAGCTTTATCTTCCATCTTTTTAAAACTTCTTCAGCCTTATTACCAAAAAGATGGTCCTGTTGTAAAGAAGCATCCAACAATTTTGCTTTAACATGATCAGGCAGAGTTTGCTCTGAGCCAAGCATGCCTTCTTAACACAGACCCAGTTACAGCAGCCCTGCAGGAGGCCTCCAAAGAATCAAAACCACATTGCAAAGTATGCTTTCCAACTTGTTCAGCTGAATGCAATAAATCCTGTAAATCTTTAATTTCCACACAGTCAGAAATTAGCATCATTTTCTGTTTATGCAGTCCCATAATATGCTGTTGATATTTAAGCATATGAAATTGACAGTTTAAAGCCCTGATTGCCACGGTTGCAGAAGTGTAAACCTTCTTACCCCATCTATCCAGCGCCCTGGAATCTCTATCAGAAGGTGTAGGATTTTTAGCAGTAGAGGCCTTAATGCCCTTGGGACCCTGAGAAATGGTTTCAGGATCTGCAATAGGATTTTTGAAAATGAATTTGTGGGAGTCAGGAACCCTATAGTATCTGTCTGGCTTACAAGAAGCCAGAGGCAGAGAATAAGGAGCCATACTAGATTCTGAAAAATCATCATCAACAATGTCAAGAACAGGAGGTATAGCCAAAGGCCTATGCTGAGGAAGAAGAAGAAAATCCCCAAGTCTCTTTTTAGATTCAGAGAAATCCTGACTTTCCCAGTGGAAATGTTCCCTTAGGGTATATAAAGTTTACCCAAAAGAAAAATCCTCAGGGGAGAAGCAGAAGGAATGGAATCTTCTGCATCAGAGTCCTCATAAGTACGTATAAACAAATCCTGTTCATTAGAAGAGTCAGAAGAAATAGAATCCTGTTCAGAAGATTCATAGTCAATGTCTTGCCCAGGCCTCTTAGAAGGAGGGGGTGGCTACCCCTGATCAGAGTAATTAAATCTCTGGGACCTGCACATGTGGCCCAGGCATCGGTTTTTTAGACATAGATTTAGATTTTGGCCTTAATTTTGAAGATGGTGTCAGTCTAATATACAAATCTGTAGGCCTGAAAAAGTACAGTTTTGTACCTACCATAAATGTAGATGTTCGAGGATTCCATTGCTGCAGTCCTGACTATTGGGTATAGTCCGCGTCCCAGTCGGCCCGAATACCAGAGTATAAGGCTGACGCCGGTCAGGGCGCATTAGACTGACGTCAGTACGTCAGGGTACTAATGCGCATGACCGACGTCATATCCTCAGTCTTTTCTTGCCCCAGATGTCAGAAGACCCAAAAGACAAGTCCCAAAACAACCTGCACCAAAAACATGTATAATATATACAACAATATATATATATAAAAATATAAGCATGTAAACTCACCTACACAACCACCCCTAAACACAGAGGGGAAGGAGGGAGGGTAAATTGGACTGCAGCAATGGAATCCTCGAACATCTACATTTATGGTAGGTACAAAACTGTACTATGTTCTTCGCCTTCCATTGCTGCAGTCCTGACTATTGGGTAGAATCCCAAAGCAGAGGTAAGGGAGGCTGGCAAATTATAAAGTAGTAGGAGCTGACAACATGCCTTGTAAAACAGCTGTGGCAAAACCAGCCCTAGTCTTAGAGTATATAGGAAGGTGATAATGCTTAGAGAAAGTATGCACTGAACTCCAAGTAGCTGCTTCCAGAATATCCTTAGTTGCCACCCCCCTTAGAAATGCTGTTGAAGTGGCAGTAGCCCTAGTGGAATGAGGCCTAATCCCAGCTGGTATCTCCTTGCCATGATGGGAATAACAAAATGCAATGCAAAAGCCAATCCACCTAGAAATAGTTTGTTTTGACACAGGCTTGCCCTGTGAACTCAAAGCAAAAGAAACAAGTAACTGCTGAGACTGCCTAAAATCCTTAGTCCTGCTCAAATAATAACGAATTGCCTGTGTACATCTAAAGTGTGCAAAATCTTTTCCCCTTTATTTTGAGGATCTGCAAAAAGTAGGCAAATGAATAGTTTGGTTTAAAGCCACACTAGAAACCACCTTAGGCATAAAGGAAGGATTAGTACGTAATGATACCCTGTCCTTATGGAAAATCAAAAGGCTCTACTGCCATAAGGGCCTGCAACTCAGACACCCTTCTTGCAGAAGTAATAGCCAACAGAAAAGCAGTCTTCCATGACAAATATTTCAATTCAGCAGTAGCTGCAGGCTCAAAAGGTTGTAGAGTAAGTTTTTCCAACACAAAATTGAGATCCCAAGCAGGAGTAGGAGCTCTACGGGGGTCTTATATTCTTTGCCCCTCTAAGAAACTGCTTGAACAAAGGATGCGAAACAAAGGTGGGTCACAATCATAGTGAGCTGAAATTGCTGCAGCATGAATCTTTATGGAAGAGAAGGACAATCCTTTGTCCAATAATTCAGTAAGATATTGAAGAGCCACACTCAAATTAGGCTCTGAAATCTCCAAATTCTTTGCTGTACTCCAAAATAAAAATCTCTTCCATTTTTCTGCGTACACTCTCCTTGTACTAGGCCTTCTAGCTTCCATAATCACATTTAAAACTTGTTGAGGAAGTTGAGACCTGCTGTGTTTCAACACAGAATATGCCAGGCTGTTAGATGAAGAGAGTGAAGCTTGACATTGAGCAGATGACCGTCCTTCTGAGATAACAGATGAGGAATCAGAGGTAAAGGCCATGAAGGCTTCTTTACCAGACTCGTAGTAGTGGGTACCAGTGTTGCCGAGGCCAATCTGGAGCTATCAAAATCATCCTTGGCCTGTCTTGTCTGACCTTTAATAGCACCTTTGGAAGAAGCGGTAGAGGTGGAAAGGCATACACATGAAGGTTTTTCCAACTGAAAGACAGAGCATCCACTTTCCAAGCTGTGTGATGAAACCCCTTTGTGCAATACTTTGGCAGCTGGTGGTTTAGTGGAGAAGCGAACAGATCTATGTCTGGAGTTCCCCATGACACTGTCAGTTTCTAAAATACATGAAGATCCAGTTTCCACTCGTGGGGATCCATGATTTGTCTGCTTAACACATCTGCTAAGGAGTTCTGTGCTCCTGGCAGAAACCTTGCCTGAAGAGTTAGTTGCAAGCTTAGCAGTCTCCCATAAAATCATTGCTTGCCTGCATAGAGGATAAGAATGTGTTCCCCCTTGCTTGTTGATGTACCACATGACAGTTGTGTTGTCTGTTAGAATCAACACCTGCCCTGGAAGAAGTAACTCCTTGAAAGCCATTAATGCAAACTGGACTGCTAACATCTCCTTCATGTTGATATGTAGATGCTGTAGTCTGGCAGGCCACTTGTCTTGTATCCACTTTCCATTTAGATGAGCTCCCCAAGCAATGTCCGAGGCATCTGTCGTTAGAATCTGACTTGCCTCTGGCCGGGTCACAGAGAGTCCCTTGTTTAGGTGACATTCCTGAGCCCACCACAAAAATTCCTTTTGAATGCAAGGTATTATTTGAATGACAGTGTCCAAATCCTGGCAGTGCTGTGTCCATACATTTTGAGATACCATTGTAGCTTCCTCATATGCAGTTTGGCATTGGGAAGCACCAGAATACAAGATGCCATGAACCCTAATGCTTGAAGGACTGTCCTTGCAGTCAGCACGGACTGATGAGATAGTTGATGGAAGTAAAGTGACAGACTCTTTTGTTTGTCCCGGGTTAAAAAGGCCATCTGGGCTGCTGTATTCAGTCTTACACCCAGAAAGCACATGTCTTGAGAGGGTACTAGACTGGACTTTATTTCGTCCACAGAATACCCTAGGCATCTTAGCACTGCTATAACATATTCCAGATGCTGTAGAAGGTCTTCCTTTTCTTGAGCCAGAATCAGGCAGTCGTCCAAGTAAGGATAGATTTGAATTCCTTGAAGCCTGAAGTAAGCTATCACTGGAGCCAGAACCTTTGTGAATACTCTGGCAGTAGATAAGCCAAAGGGCAATGCAGAGAACTGATAATGAGAATTTCCAGCTCGAAACCGCAAATACTTTCTGCAACTTAGCCTTATAGGCACATGAAGGTAAGCTTCCTTGAGATCTAAAGTTACCATCCAGTGATCTTTGCCCAGCAGAGGTAAAAGCTGTTGTAACGCCAACATCTTGAACCTGGGAATGTCCAAAACGTGTTGAGGAGAGATAAATCCAAAATTGGTCTCCACGTGTTCCCCTTCTTTGGTACAAGGAACAGGCGAGAATAAAATCCTAGGCCCCTCTCTGACACAGGGACTGGCTGAATGGCCCCTATGTGAAGTAACTGTAAAACTTGCTTGTGAGCCTCTTTTCTTTGTAGAGGAGGAACGTCTGGCATGCCTTTGAAAGGGGGCATTGTATGGAAATAAAATCTGTAACCGTGGTGAATGATATCCAACACCCATTTGTCTTGAGTAATTAAATCCCAATTTTCTTTGAAAAGAGACAGTCTTCCCCCCAAAGGAGCTGCCAGACATGAATCTGCTGGCAGCTGAAAAAACAGGTCATTGGGTCTGTTTACGAAAGGACTGACCCCTGCCCTCACCAGAAGTCTGAGCAGGTGAACTCCCTGTTCTAGGCCTAAAGAACTTTGTGCCCTGCCCCTACCCCGCCTAGGCCTACCCCTAGACTGAGGATCATATGTAGGATATGTCCACCCCTTAGCAGGCCAATTTCTACTAAACTTGGCTGCACCTGCAAAAATCTTTAACAGTTTGCATAGACTTAGCTTTGTCCTCCATTTTCTTTAAAACAGCTTCCACAGGCGAACCAAACAACACATCAGACTGTAAAGGAGCATCCAAAATCCTTGTCTTAACATGCTCAGCTAAATTCTGATCCTTCAACCAGGCATGCCTCGAAGAACAGAGCTGGTAGCAGCCACCCTCGAGGAGGCCTGTACAGCATCAAAACCACATTGCAAAGAATGCTTACCCACTTGTTCAGACACATGAACCAAATCCAGCAACTCTTTACACTCAATACCTTCCGCCAAAGCATCCACCTTAGATTTCAATTGTGAAAGAAGGTAATTCTGATATTTTAACATGTGAAACTGACAATTCAAAGCTCTCATGGCTAAAGTGGAAGAAGTATACACTTTCTTTCCCCACCTATCCAAAGCCCTGCCTCTTTATCAGTGGGGACAGGATTTTAACCACAGAAGCTTTTACACCCTTAGGCCCCTGAGAAATAGTTTCTGGGTCCGCCCTAGGACTCTTAAACAAATATTTATGAGCTTCGGGCACCCTATAATACCTATCAGGCTTAACAGGAGCAGGAGGCAAAGAGTCAGGGTTCAGGGAAGCCTCTACAAAACATCTTCCACCACATTCAACACAGGAGGAATAGCTAAAGGCCTATGCTGGGGTAAAACAAGAACTCCGAAGCCTTTTCCTAGAGTCAGAGTAATCCTGGCCTTCCCAATTAAAGTGCTCCCTCATGGAATGCAAAGTCTCTGAAAATGAGAAATCCTCAGGTGGAGACGCTGTAGGAGTGGAATCATCCACATCAGAATCAGAATAGGTAGGATACTCCTGCAAATCTTCCACAGAAGATTCTGAAGCCTCAGAACACTGTTCAAAACAATCAAACTCCGGTTCCACCCTAGGCCTCTTATCAGGCGGGGGCATAGAACCCCTAATCATAGTAATCAAATCTTCTGCCATCTTAAGCATATGTTTCTTAGGTACAGAACCTGAAATGGTAGGAGAAGCCCCCACTGAAGCTGAAGTAGGCCTACCTCTCATAGAAGTTTTGGCAACAGAAGGAGAGGCCCTAATTACCTTGGGAAGAGAGGGAAGAACAGTCACCTGAGAAGGCCCCTCAGCCTGGCCTACCTCCTGAGAAGGCACATCCTGTAAGAGTATAGTTTCTGCCTGGGACTCCATGGAAACTCCTGGCAAAACCTCCGCTCCACTGAGTTCTAAAGAACCGGCGTCCGGACTGCGGTTCCTCAACCCTAGGCTTCACTGTTTTATCCTTGCGCTTCTTGAGGAAGCGGGCCGGAGCATCCGACGGCATTTTATAATTGCAACGCTTCCCAAACACTAACCTGGCACAGTCTAACCTCCTCTTAATAGTGCGTTTGTTAAACCTAGCACAAGAGCGCAACCAACAACGCCGTGCTCAGGCCCTAAACAAGGTATACACAAGGTATGATAATCCCTATGAGGTATCTGTTTCCCACAAGAAATACAGTTATTCACTTTTTCTGACATCCGGTAAAATATTGAGGCAAGAAAAAACCAAAATGTTCCCCAACGGGGTACTTAGCCAACTCTGTTTCGGTCTGAAACTCCGCTCGAAGTATTTCAGAACGCCAACCTGCACTCGCAAAACTGCTTCTGCATCGGACCATGCGGCAAAAGACTGAGGATATGACGCCGGTCATGCGATTAGTACCCTGACGTACTGACGTCAGTCTAATGCGCCCTGACCGACGTCAGCCTTATACTCTGGTATTCGGGCCGACTGGGACGCGGACTATACCCAATAGTCAGGACTGCAGCAATGGAAGACGAAGAACATCACCCCTCAGAAGCCGGTGCCTGCACAGCGGCTCCGGACCCATCTAGGTTAGAGACATCTGCGGGTTCCATAATTGAAGCATCTTGCAGCATATCGGACTACGAATGGGTCTCAGTAGAGGCCTGCGAATCAGAAGTAGCGGGTATCAGGGGCTGCAAAAGCGCCTCACTGAGTATCAGTGAACTGGCGACTGTCTTAGAAGCGTCATCATCAGTTTTGGACCTCGACGGTCTGTCTCTGTCTTTTTCTTTGCATTTTTTAGGTATTCCAGTAGTCTGATTGCTAACTAATGACATTTCTGGATAATTAAATCGTGTGCCAAAATATTTAGAAGCAAAAATATACCATTGTTTAATAGTGCGTTGATTAAATTTAGCACAAAACTGACAGCAAGGTACGTTGTGGTCAGGGCCTAGGCAAGGAATACAGTACAAATGAAAATCCTTATGAGGTATTTGCTTCCCACAAGTAATGCAATTATTAACTTTTACTGACATCGGTAAGGAGCAAGAAAAAGTTTCCCCAACGAGGTACTTGGCTTTTAGTTGAAGACTTCGGTTCTGAAACTCGAAAACGAAAATTTCAGGAGTCGGCCGACCGGTACTTGTGAATTGCTTTTGCTTAGGGCACAGCGCAGCAAGAAAGACTGAAGTAATGGCGTCAGCTGCATGTTTTATACCCCTCACGTCATGGAAGAAGGGACAGCAACCGACGCAGGACCAAAGACATTGTTAATCAGGCCAACTGAGGGCAACCTGCCAGCAGATTACTCAAATGTAATGACTGCAACAGTGAAACACGAAGAATATCGAAAATTTCAGAAGTCGGCCGACTGACACTTGTGAACTGCTTCTGCTTCAGGCATCGCATGGAAAGAAAGACTGATGTAATGGTGTCGGCTGCATGTTTTATACCCCTGACAACCTGACATCATGGAAGAAGGGACATGAACCGACGCAGGACCCAAGACTTTGTTAATCAGGCCGACTGTGGGCTACTACAAGCAGATAACCCCAAATGTAATGACTGCAACAGTGAAACACGAAGAAAGTACAGTTTTGTACCTACCATAAATGTAGATGTCCGATAGGTATGCATCTGCAGTCATCACATATGGGTTGTCCTGCCTCAGGCAGCCCTTCGGTCGGCCGGATTCCAAAGTCTGGGTCTGGCCTCGGCTGATGTCGCACTTTCCCCGACGTCAGAGCGTCTGGGGTATAAAAGCATCAGCCGACGCCATTTTCCTCAGTTTTTCTTGCCCCAGATGCCAGGTGCCCTCTAGGGAAGGCTAAAATTTGGAGAGATGCATTTTCAAAAACAAATCCAAACATGCACACTACTATAAAAACAAATACACCATAATAGATCCCCCCAGCTAGCTATAAGAGGGGTAAGTACCCAAGAAGTATACCACAGAGGGGAAGGAGGAAGGGTAAACCTGACTGCAGATGCATACCTATCGGACATCTACATTTATGGTAGGTACAAATCTGTACTGTCCTTCAAGGATGCATCTGCAGTCATCACATATGGGTAGAATACCATAGCCAATCTGGGGGTGGAGGTACTAAGTAAAGGATGGTGTAGCTAAAATACCCTGCAGGACTGCCGTAGCAAAGCCTGCTCTGGATCTGGAGTATAAAGGTAAATTGTAGTGCTTGGCAAATGTATGCACGGAGCTCCATGTAGCAGCTTCTAAAATGTCCTTGGTAGCCACCCCTCTTAGGAAGGCCGTGGAGGTGGCTGTGGCTCTCGTGGAATGAGGTCTAATGTTAGCTGGCACAGTTTTTCCATGAAAGGAGTAACAAAAACGAATGCAATTTCCTATCCATTTTGAAATTGTCTGTTTGGAAATTGCTTTTCCTTGTGCCCCAGCAGCATATGCTACAAACAGCTGGTCAGTCTTTCTGTAACTTTTAGTTCTGTCCCAAGTAGTAGCGCAACTGTCTGTGTATGACCAGGGTGTGCAGAAGTTTCTCCCCTTTATTTTGTGGTTGTGGGAAGAATGTAGGCAAGTGAATAGCTTGGTTCAAAGATACCCTGGATACCACCTTTGGCATAAATGTAGGATTGGTTCTCAAAGAAACTCTGTCCTGATGAAAGATAAGAAATGGCTGTACTGCCATTAGAGCTTGTAACTCAGATACTCTTCTTGCTGAGGTTATGGCCAGAAGGAAGGCAGTTTTCCAAGACAGAAACTGTAGATCTGCAGATGCTGCTGGTTCAAAGGGAGGAAGTGTTAGTTTTTCCAACATGAAGTTAAGGTCCCAAGTAGGTAGAGGTGGTTTCCTTGGAGGATTGATGTTTTTGATTCCTCTTAGAAACTGTCTCAGGAGAGGATGAGAGAAGACAGGTGGATCAACATTGTATTCTGCTGAAATTGCTGAGGCATGTATCTTAATGGAAGAGTAAGACAGGCCTTTGTGGAACAATTCTGCCAAATATTCCAGTATATGTGCCATGTTCATCACTGTCGCATCTAGGCCCTTTGTTGTGTTCCAAGTGTGAAATCTTTTCCATTTTGCTGAATATGCCTTCCTTGTGGAAGGCCGGCGAGCTTCCATAATAATATCCTTCACACTCTGGGATAGCTTATCCTGAGGAGGAGTCATGGTATTTTCCAGGCAGTTAGCTGCAAGGTTTTCAGGTTGGAATGCAGAGTCTTGAAATTGTGCTGTGTCAGTAGAAGTGGCCATAGGGGGAGAGGCCACGGTTTCATCTGTGACATGCTCTTTAACAGTGGGTACCAGTGCTGTCTTGGCCAGTTTGGAGCTATCAGAATCACACTGGGCTGCTCTGTTCTGATCTTCAGTAAGACCTTGGTAATTAATGGGAGAGGTGGAAAAGCATACACTGTTTGTGGGTGGTATGTCCCTGAACAGAATTTCTTCAGTTGATGATTGTGGGGGGAGGCGAACAGATCTATTTCCGGCCTTCCCCATGATTGTGTTATGAGTAAGAAGATGTCTGGGTGCAGCATCCATTCGTGTGCATCCATGGTATTTCTGCTTAAGCTGTCTGCCAGTATATTGTCTTTCCCTGGCACGAACTGGGACTGCAGCTGTATACTGAGTTTCAAGGAAAGTTCCCATAGATTCATTGCCAGTCTGCAAAGAGGGTAGGAATGAGTGCCTCCTTGCTTGTTTATATACCACATAACTGTGGTGTTGTCTGTCCTTATGAGTAGATGGTCTTGATGAAGAAAAAGTTTGAAGGCCTCGATTGCGTTTATCACTGCCAGCATTTCCTTTTGGTTTATGTGCATGCGTAGCTCTCTGTGACCATAGCCCTTGGATACATCTGCCCTCCATGTGTGCTCCCCAACCTTGGTCTGAAGCGTCCGTAGTGATGGTTTGGTTGGCTCTTGGCTTGCTGAAGGGCAACCCACTGTTCGACTGGCAGGCTTGAGCCCACCACAGAAATTCCTTTTGAAGGCATGGAATGAGTGGGATCAAAGTTTCTAAACTGTGACTGTGCTGAGTCCATAAACTCCTTAGGTACCATTGTAATTTTCTGATATGCAGCCTTGCTTGTGGAATCAGAAGAATGCAAGATGCCATGTAACCCAGGGCCTGCAGGATTTTCCTTGCAGTCAGCTGAGTTTGTCTTGTCAGATTCTGGAAGTAATCCGGTAGTTGTTTTTGTTTTTCTTCTGTGAGAAAGGCCATTTGGGTGGTTGTGTCTAGATCCGCACCCAGAAAAGTTATTCTTTGGTATGGAACAAGTCTTGATTTGTGGATGTTGACTGTATATCCCAAGGCCTGCAGTAGGTGGATGGCATAATCCAAGTCCTTTAACAAAGTTTGCTTGCTGTCCGCTTGTATAAGGCAGTCGTCCAGATATGGGTAAATTTGAATCCCCTGAAGTCTGCAGTGTGCAATTACTGATGCCAGGCATTTCGTGAATACTCTGGGCGCAGTAGATAAGCCAAAGGGCAATGCTGAGAATTGATAATGCTCTGACCCTGCAAGAAATCTGAGGTGTCTTCTGCAACTTTGTCTGATAGGGACATGCAGGTATGCCCCTTGAGGTCTAGAGTCACCAGCCAAGACCCCTTGCCCAGCATGGGAAGGAGTTGCTGTAGAGTCAGCATTTTGAATTTTGGCACAATGAGATAAGTATTCAGTGCGGACAAGTTGAGAATAGGCCTCCACTGATTTTCTTTTCTTGGAACAAGGAATAATCTGGAGTAAAATCCTTGGCCTTGTTCTGAAAGAGGTACCTTTTCTATAGCTTTCATTTGTATTAAGTTGGAAATTTGTTTCAAAGCCTCTGCCCTCTGATTTGGTGGCAGGTCTAGCATGCCTTTTCTTTTTGGCAATGTGTGGAAATGGAACCTGTATCCTTTGTCTATTATTTGCAGTGTCCATGTGTCCCTTGTAATGCTGTGCCAATTTTTTGAAAATAAAGAAAGCTTTCCGCCCAAAGGTGCTTCTAATTGAGCCCTGGTCGGCGGAGTCAAAACAAAGTCATTGAGTCTGTCCTGGTGTAGCAGTTGTAGTTCCTGCACTACCTCTCTGGTTGGGAGGCTGCCATTGACGGCCTCTGTAGGAGCCTCTAGCTTGCCCTCTACCTCTGGCACGCCTATTCCTGCCTCTCTGAGATCTGTCTGAGTCCTGAAAGGACCAATTCTTAGTAGGCCAATTTCTGCTGAATCTCGGTGGTTGGACTTGCAGAAAGTCTTTGACTGTTTGCACAGATTTTGCCTTTTTTTAAATTTCTTTAAGACCACTTGAGCCGTGGAACCAAATAATTTTTGCTTTTCCATAGGAGCATCCAAAAGCTTAGATTTAACATGGTCTGGCAGAGATTGTTCCTTCAGCCAGGCATGCCTACGTATGACTGCACCTGTCATAGCTGACCTACATGAAGCTTCCAATGCATCATAACCACACTGCAAGAAATGGTTACTAACCTGCTGGGAGTTGTGTACCAGATCCTGAAAGGATTTGCGATCAAGGGGTTCAGAAGAAGACAGTTTCTTATGCAATTCATCTAACAAATACTCTTGGTACTGTATCATATGAAATTGACAATTTAATGCCCTCATGGAAAGAGTTGCAGAAGTATACACTTTTTACCCCATCTCTCTAAAGCTCTGGACTCCCTTTCAGAGGGTAGAGGATTTCTAGCAGTGGCAGCTGCAACCCCTTTTGGGCCCTGGGAAATAGTTTCTGGATCAGCAGAGTGGGCCTTGCACAGGTGAAGATGTGAGTCCGGGACCCTGTAGTACCTATCAGGTTTGGCAGGAGCCGGAGGGAGAGAGTCAGGGGTTGTACTAGCATCAGAGTACACATCATCAATGACATTCAAAACAGGAAGTATAGCTAAAGGCCTATGCTGAGGTAAATGTAAAAAGGTCCTTAATCTCTTTCTAGAATCAGAGAATTCCTGACCCTGCCATTGAAAATGTTCTCTCATAGAGTGTAATGTCTCTCCAAAGGAAAACTCTTCAGGAGGGGAGGCCGAGGGAATAGATTCTTCAGCATCAGAATCCTCGTAGGCCGAATAAGCCTCCTCCTGGTGGTCTGTCAGAGTAGAGCCATCAGAGGACTCATCTGAGGAGTGGGGGTCAGAGGGCTCAACCCTGGGCCTTTTGTCTGGAGATGGTTGCGAGCCCCTGTCCGGATGAGGTTGAGAACCTCTAATTAAGGAGATAAGATCCTCTGCTAAGCTACGAATCTGTGAGCCAGTAAAGGGTCTCTGAGAGGTAACCTTGGGAGGCAAAGCTTTAGAAAGTTTAGCAGCTTTAGCCCTAGAGAAAGCCTTAAAGGACATGGATGCAGGAGGTCTGGCTGCACCACGTGCAGGAGTAGATTTGTCTAAAGGAATGGTGTCAGAAGGTTCCTGGACACCAGTTTCAGTAGGTAATTCAATAACCAACTCGGCCGGGGCCTCCGGGGCCGAGGTAGTCAGTTGTGCGGTTTCGGTAATCGGAAGTACCAAGGACTCTGTTTCAGCCGAGACCGAGACACTCGCGGTAGGCCTGACTGTGGTTTCAGCCGAAACCGCGACCCGCGTGTCGGTCCTTGTCCTTCTGTTTCTTAACTAAATGTGAAGTCGGAGTCTCCGACAGCATCTTGTAAGCAAAACTAGCCCCAAAGAATTCCTCTGCAAACTCCGACCGACGTCTAAGAGTTCGTCGGTTGAAGGAAGCACAGGCTGAACAGGCCGAGACGTCGTGGTCTGGGCCTAGGCAGGGAAGGCAGTAAGAGTGGAAATCCTTATGAGGTATTTGTTTCCCACAAGTTAAACAATTATTAACTTTATCTGACATCGGCTGAGGCAAGAAAGAGTCCCCAACGGGGTACTTAGCTTTTTCGAAGTCTTCGGTAGCTGAATCACAGGAGCTGGCCGACCGGCACTTGCAAACTGCTTCTGCTTCGGGCACCACGTGGCAAGAAAGACTGAGGAAAATGGCGTCGGCTGATGCTTTTATACCCCAGAAGCTCTGACGTTGGGGAAAGTGCGACATCAGCCGAGGCCAGACCCAGACTTTGGAATCCGGCCGACCGAAGGGCTGCCTGAGGCAGGACAACCCATATGTGATGACTGCAGATGCATTCTTGAAGGACATCATCTACTTATACCATCCCACAAGAGGACAGAATCTGCTTTGGAGAAGTTTTTTAGTTTAGTTGCTGCTGGGGGGGGGGGGGAAGCAGGTGTAATAGTTACTTCGAATGACACTGATTTATGGTCAGATATTACCAGGGAGGACCTCACAGTGGGGGTGCTACAGTGGTCCCTCATATTGGTAAGCACCAGATCCAGGATGTTGGCACCCCTTGTGGGGGTGTCAACCAGCTGGTCCAGGGCATTGGAGTTAATGAAGTCGAGGAACCTTTGGGCAAGTGAGTTTGCGCACGAGTAATTTACCCAGTCAATGGATGGGTAGTTAAAGTCACCCACAACCATGGTGTTTGGATGTATATTGATAGACTCAAGTAGATCCAAACAGGCATAGTGGGTGTCTTGATTCATGGAAGGGGTCCTGTAGCTGGTAATGACTTGAGTAGGTGTCCTACCAACAGTTAATTGCACCTGAAGTATCTACAGGGAACCATGCCATTTAACCAACCTGGAGGTGTATTTATAGTTAACAAAATTAATACACCGCCTCCTTTAGTTTTCACGCCTTCAGTTTGTGGTCTGAACATGTGGAAGAAGGTGTAGCCCGATATGGCTGGGGTGCTTTCCACAGCCTTGAACCAGGTCTCCATGAGTGCGCAACTGTCTGTGTCTTCCAAGGTCAGGACTGCTTCTAGTGAGTGTAGTTTCATGTTAAGACTCCTAACGTTTAGCAGCATAACCTGGAGGTTGTTTTAGTTAGAGTTTTTACATCGAGAATTTTGTCCTTGAGACACTACCTAAAAAAAGCATGGGGGGTGGCAAGAGCCTTGGCAATAGCCTAAATCCCAGAGGTGACAGATGACCATCTCTGGTAAAGCATTGAGGTTTGTCGATCATGTCACCCCAGGCTGACAGATGCTGTATCCCCTTAGAATGACACCAGAAACTAAGCCAATTACTGAAGTCAATCATTTTCTGTTTGTTTTGAGGCATCATCCTAAGTGAAGGTAAAATGCTGCTTAAGGCTAGAGTCAAACCAGCCTGAGATGCATGGTCCGAGAGCTCAGTCATGTTTCTCTTTATATAGTACATGGACTATGATGGAGGCATAAAGTACAGTTTTGTACCTACCATAAATGTAGATGTTAGAGTGTTCACACTGCTGCAGTCATCACACTTGGGTTATCCTGCCGTCAGGCGGTCCCGCAGCCGGCCTGAGTTCCAAAGTCTTGGTCCGGCGTTGGTTGCTGTTGCTTCTTCCCTGACATCAGTGCGCCAGGGGTATAAAAGATGCATCCAAAGCCATTTTCTTCAGTTTTTCTTGCCCCAGATGTCAGGTGCCCCCAAGTAGGTAGGCAATACATATTGCTAATAAGAAATATATATATAAAATAAAAACAATACTTTCAGTTACAAGCAAATACACCACAAAGATTGTATAGGATAGAAAGGTATAGATAAGTCCAGCTAGTTCAGAGGGGGATGGAGGGAGGGTAACCTGGACTGCAGCAGTGTGAACACTCGAACATCTACATTTATGGTAGGTACAAAAAGTACAGTTTTGTACCTACCATAAATGTAGATGTTAGAGTGCTAATACAGCTGCAGTCATAACAGATGGGTTTTCCTGCTGTCAGGCGGGTCCTCGGTCGGCCGAATTCCAAAGTCTAGGTCCGGCGTCGGATGTCGTCACTTCTCTGACGTCAGTGCGACAGGGGTATAAAAGAACCAGCCAACGCCATTTTCTTCAGTTTTTCTTGCCCCAGATGTCAGGTGCCCCCAGAAGGAAGGCAATACATAAATTTATGTAATAATGCAATGCAATATAATAAAAAAAACAGTAGTTGCAAGCAAATACACCATAAAAGAATACCCCAATCAGGTTGTATGAGGAGGTGTTAGCCATTAGGCCTGTCCCAAGAGGGGAAGGAGGGAGGGAAACCTGGACTGCAGCTGTATTAGCACTCGAACATCT
The DNA here is from genome assembly GCF_019279795.1 of Protopterus annectens. NCBI lineage: Eukaryota > Metazoa > Chordata > Ceratodontiformes > Protopteridae > Protopterus > Protopterus annectens. The sequence continues at coordinate 1,823,381,779 of NC_056725.1, forward strand.
ACATTTATGGTAGGTACAAAACTGTACTATGTTCATCGTGCATACAGCTGCAGTCATAACGGATGGGTAGAATCCCAAAGCTAAAAAAAGGGTGGTAGGCACTAGGTGGAACTAGGAGGAGCCAGGATGCCCTGCAAGACTGCAGTGGCAAAGCCTGCTCTAGATTTGGAGTATAATGGTAGGTGATAGTGCTTGGAGAAAGTATGTACAGAACTCCAAGTGGCAGCTTCCAAAATATCTTTGGTAGGAACCCCCCTGAGGAAAGCTGCAGAGGCAGCTGTGGCCCTTGTGGAGTGAGATCTGATGCCTGCAGGTACAGTTTTACCATGAAAAGAGTAACAAAAGCGTATGCAGTGGGCTATCCATTTTGAGATTGTCTGTTTGGAAATGGGCTTCCCTTGAGCTCCTGTACCATAGGACACAGAGTTGTTCTGATTTTCTGAAAGGCTTTGTTCTGTCCAAATAATAACATAGCTGTCTGTGTATGTCCAAGGAATGTAGTAGTCTCTCCCCTTTGTTTTGAGGATTAGGGTAAAAGGTAGGTAAGTGGATAGCCTGATTCAAGGCTACCCTGGATACTACACCTTTGGCATAAAGGAAGGATTGGTTCGTAAGGAAACTCTGTCCTGATGGAAAATGATGAAAGGCTGCACAGCCATGAGGGCTTGTAGTTCCGAAACCCTGCGTGCTGAGGTGATAGCCAGCAGGAAGGCTGTTTTCCAGGACAAATATTGCAGTTCTGTTGAAGCAGCTGGCTCAAAAAGAGGTAAGGTAAGTTTTTCTAGAATGAAATTGAGGTCCCAAGCAGGTACTGGTTGTTTCCTTGGGGGTTTTATATTCTTAGCCCCTCTGAGGAACTGTCTTAAGAGGGGGTGAGAGAATAAAGGAGGATCAGTGTTGTATTCTGCAGAAATGGCTGAGGCATGGATTTTGATGGAGGAGAATGAAAGTCCACTGCTTAGCATCTCAGCTAGGTACTGTAATATTTGACATACATTCAGTATTCTAACCCTTTTTCTCATTCCAGGCACAAAACCGTTTCCATTTTGCGGAGTAGGCTTTTCTAGTAGAAGGTCTTCTGGCCTCCAAAATGACATCCTGCACCTCCTTGGAGAGTAGGGTCTGTTGTGATTTTAAGGAATCTTCCATGCGGCTAGATTGAGTGTTTTCAGCTGACTGTGAAGAGTTTTGAAGTTGTGCTGAGTCAGTAGAAGAGGCATTAGAGGCAGGATCCATGGTGGGGAATGCGTCAGGCTCCTCAGGAGTGGGTACCAGTGTTGTCATGGCCAGTCTGGAGCAATGAGAATCATCTTTGGTCTGTCTGCTCTGGTTTTTAATAGAACTTTGGGCAGCAGAGGAAGAGGTGGAAAGGCATAAACTGTCATTGTTGTCCAACTGAAAGAGAGTCGCCCACTTTCCAGGCCTGTGGATGAAAGGTCCTTGAGCAGAATTTTGCCAATTGGTGATTTCTGTGGGAGGCAAAGAGATCTAGGTCTGGCCTTCCTCATGCTTGAATTATCTTTGTAAAAACTTGAGGATGCAACTTCCATTCGTGTGGATCTGTCATATTTCTGCTTAGGTTGTCTGCCAGCGTGTTTTCCTTGCCTGGCAGGTACTGTGCTTGAAGTTCAATTTGTAATTCCAGAGCCACGTTCCAAAGAGACATGGCTAGCCTGCATAGGGGGTATGAATGGGTTCCTCCCTGTTTGTTTATGTACCACATTTACTGTGGTGTTGTCTGTCCTTATCAATAGCTGGCCTGGATGCAGTAGGTCTTTGAAAGCTATAATAGCATTTATTACTGCTAACATTTCCTTCTGATTGATGTGTAGGTGCTTTTCTTTTTGGGACCATTTGCCCTGAATGCACCGATCTGTCATGTGCGCCCCCCAGGCGTAGTCCGAGGCGTCTGTTGTAATGACCTGATTTGCTTGAGGCTTGCAGAATGGGAGACCTGTGTTTCTTTGGTATGCTTGAGCCCACCACAGAAATTCCTTTTGAAGACATGGAATCAGTGGTATTATTGTTTCCAAACTGTGGCTGTGTTGAGACCATAGGTTTTTTAGGTACCATTGAAGTTTCCTCATATGCAGCTTTGCACATGGGATTAGTAAGATGCAAGACGCCATGAATCCCAGAGCCTGCAGGATTTTCCTTGCAGTCAGCCTGGTTAAAGTTGCCAGTTTTCTGAAGTATTGAGTTAGTTGCCCTTGTTTCTCTGGCGTGAGGTAGGCTATCTGGGTGTTTGTATCCAAGCTGGCACCCAGGAAAATTATTGTTTGAGAGGGTATTAGCCTTGATTTCTTTTTGTTGACTGTGTATCCCAGAGAATTCAACAACATTATTACAAACGCCAGATGTTTCAGAAGTATGTGCTTGCTGTCCGCTTGGATCAGGCAGTCGTCCAAATATGGGTATATTTGTATCCCTTGAAGTCTGCAGTAGGCATTTCGTGAACACTCTGGGCGCAGTAGATAAGCCAAAGGGCAATGCAGAGAATTGATAATGTGTTGAACCTGCAAGAAATCTAAGGTATCTTCTGCAATCTTGCCTGATTGGGACATGCAGGTATGCCTCCTTGAGGTCCAATGTTACCAGCCAAGACTCCTTGCCCAGCATGGGAAGAAGCTGCTGTAATGTGAGCATCTTGAATTTTGGCACGAGTAAAAATGTGTTTAGGATGGATAGGTCCAAAATAGGTCTCCAATCTTTGTCCTTCCTTGGTACCAGGAATAGTCTGGAATAAAAACCTTGACCCTGTTCTTGTGCAGGTACCTCTTGAATAGCTTTCATGTCCATGAGATCTGAAATTTGTATTTGTGCCTCTGCCATTGTGTGGCAGGTTTGGCATGCCTCTCATTTTTGGAAGGGTGTGAAAGTGGAATCTGTAGCCTCTGTCTATAATGTCCAGGATCCATTTGTCTTTTGTGACAATATGCCAATTTTTCGAAAATAATGCCAGTTTTCCGCCTAAAGGTGCTGCCATTTGAGCCTTGCTTGGCATGCAAAGGGGAAAATCATTGTGTCTGCTTTCTGAATGGCTGTGAACTATCCTCACCACCTCTTTGTGTAGGTGCTTGCCATTGTCTGCCTCTAAACGATCCTTGAGATTGCCCTCTACCCCTCGGGCGCCTGTATCTACCCCTCGGGGGTCTGTCTGTGGCTGGAAAGGACCAATTTTTGAAGGCCAATTTCTACTGAAACATGGAGGTTGTACCTGTAGGAAATCTTTCACTGTTTGCATTGATTTTGCCTTTTCCTCCATTTTCTTTAATACCTCCTTCAGCTTTAACACCAAACAATACATCTTTTTGCAGAGGTGCATCTAGCAATTTAGCTTTGACATGATCTGGTAAGGTTTGCTCTTTGAGCCAAGCATGTTTACGTATGACTGATCCTGTAACAGCAGCTCTACGAGGCCTCTAAAGCATCAAAACCACATTGCAAGGTATGTTTATCCACTTGTTCTGCACTATGTAACAAATCCTGCAACTCCTTCAAGTCTGGTTGTTCAGGTTGTGACATTTTGCTTTTCAACTGTGATAACAGAAACTGTTGGTACTTTAACATATGGAACTGACAGTTTAATGCCCTCATGGTTAAGGTGGCAGAGGTGTATACCTTTTCCCCCACCTTTCTAAAGCTCTGGAATCTCCCTCTGAAGGTAATGGATTTTTAGCAGTGGAGGCCTCAATTCCCTTGGGACCCTGTGAAATAGTTTCTGGGTCAGCCGCATGGCTTTTGTATAGGAATTGGTGTGAATCAGGAACCCGGTAATACCTGTCAGGCTTGACTGGAGCTGGAGGTAAAGAATCTGGGTTAAGGCAGGCCTCCAAATACACATCATCTAGTATGTCTAAGACAGGAGGTATAGCTAGAGGCCTGTGCTGAGGGAGCAAGAGGAAATCCCTAAGCCTTTTCTTGGAGTCTGAGTACTCTTGGCCTTCCCAGTGGAAGTGTTCCCTCAAGGTATGTAAGGTTTCCCCAAAAGAGTAATCCTCAGGGGGGGGGGGGGGGGACAGAGGGAATGGACTCCTCTGCATCAGAATCTTCAAAAGGGGGTATGAATGTTCCTGGTCTTCAGAATGTTCTGAAATAATGGAGGCCTGGTCCGAGGAAGGGGATTCTTCCTCCACTCTGGGCCTTTTGTCCGGGGGGGGGGGGGTTGAGAACCCCTGATAAGAGTAATCAAATCCTCAGCCATTTTGAGCATCTGCTTTTTAGGCATGGAGCCTTGAGAGGGGCCCTGTGGAGCTTGTCTTAGTATGCATGGCTGCTTTAGACTTAGTGAAAGCCTTGATGGAAAAAGAAGAGGAAGGCCTGAAGACACCTTGAGAGGTGGCAGGCCTGTCTAAACTCTGAGTTTCACTGCCAAGAGTGGCTTCGGTATATGTAGTCGGGGCGTGGGCCAAAGAGCCTGTGACCTCGGGCACAGAAGACACCGCCAATGAAGTGTCATCGGTAGTCAGGGGCTGCGTAGGCGCCTCGCTGAGAACCGGACCACCTGTAGTCGGCTTTGGCGTGGTGTCGGTAGAAGTCGCGGACCTCTTATGTCAGTCCTTATCTTTGCGTCTTTTACTCAAAACTGGAGTCGGAGTATCCGACGACATAATGTAATTAAACTTTTTGCCAAAATAGTGCGTCTGTTGAATGTAGCACAAAAACGACAGGCCGAGACGTCATGGTCTGGGCCTAAGCAAGGAATGCAGAGGGAATGAAAATCCTTATGCGGTATTCGCTTCCCACATGAAATGCAATTATTAACTTTGTCTGACATCGGTCTGAGGCAAGAAAAGTTTCCCCAACGGGGTACTTAGCTTTCAAGAAGACTTCGGTTGAAAAATATTCGTAATCTCAGGAGCTGGCCGACCGGCACTTGCGAACTGCTTCTGCTTCGGGTACCGCGCGACAAGAAAGACTGAAGAAAATGGCGTCGGCTGGTTCTTTTATACCCCTGTCACACTGACGTCAGGGAAGAAGCGACGACATCCGACGCCGGCCCTAGACTTTGGAATTCGGCCAACCGAGGACCCACCTGACTGCAGGAAAACCCATCTGTTATGACTGCAGCTGTATGCATGATGAACATCTGTACTATGTTCATCGTGTTACACTGCTGCAGTCATTACACTTGGGTAGAATCCCAAAGCTAAGGTTGGGTGGCTGGTCTATAAAGAGTTAGGATTTGCTATGAGGCCCTGCAGAACTGCAGTGGTAAATCCTGCTCTGGATTTAGAGTAAAGAGGCAAGTGGTAATGCTTGGTAAAGGTGTGCACTGAACTCCAAGTTGCAGCCTCCAAAATTTCCTTAGTAGGTACTCCTCTGAGAAAGGCTGTTACCCTGGTGGAATGTTGTCTAATGTTATTAAGGACTGATTTTCCATGCTGTGTGTAGCAGTAACGAATACAGTGTCCTATCCATTTGGATATAGTCTGCTTTGAGATTAGCCTTGCCCTGTGATCCTGCAGCATATGCTACAAACAGTTGCTCAGTTTTCCTGAAAGCTTTTGTTTTGTCCAAGTAGAAGCGTAGCTGCCTGTGTATGTCCAAAGAGTGCAGAAGTTTCTCCCCTTTATTCTGGGGGCTTTGGATAAAAAGTTGGCAAATGGATGGTTTGGTTAAGAGCCACACTAGATACCACCTTTGGCATAAAGGTTGGGTTTGTCCTTAAAGAAACCCTGTCCTGATGAAAAATTATAAAAGGTTCCACTGCCATTAATGCCTGTAGCTCTGAGACTCTTCGTGCTGAAGTTAGTGCCAGGAGCAGAGCTGTTTTCCATGATAAAAATTTTAGCTCGGCTGTATTGGCTGGCTCAAAAGGTGGCAGGGTCAGTTTTTCCAAAACGAAATTGAGGTCCCAAGTTGGTGTTGGTGCTCTCCGGGGCAGTCTTATGTTTTTAGCCTCTCTGAGGTACTGCTTTAGCAAGGGATGAGAGAATAAAGGAGGATCCGTGTTGTAATGTGCTGAAATGGCAGAGGCGTGGATCTTAATTGATGAGAAGGATAGGCCTTTGTCCAGCATCTCAGTTGAGAATTGTAAAATCTGCGGAATGTTTGGGTCAAGGCTTTGAGCCTGGTTCCAGGCGCAGAATCTTTTCCATTTTTCTGAGTAAGCTTTCCTGGTGCTAGGCCTTCTTGGCCTCCAAAATGACATCCATAACAGCTTTAGAGAGAGGTGTTGCCTGTTTGACTAATGAATCTGCCATGCAGCCAGGTTTAGGGTTTTGAGCTGACTGTGCAGGATCTGATTGTTTTGTTGAGTCAGAAGGTGTGGAATTTGAGGCAAAATCCATGGTGCGTCTTGAGCTAAGTTCTTTAAGATTGGGTACCAGTGTTATAATGGCCAGTCTGGAGCAATCAGGATCATCTGTGTTTTTTCTTGTCTGGCTTTTAGGAGTACCTTTGAAAGGAGAGGTAGTGGTGGGAAGGCATAAACTTTTAGGCTTTTCCAGCTGAACGAGAGAGCATCCACTTTCCATGCTTGTGTGTGATAAGTCCTTGTGCAGAATTTTTGTAATTGGCAATTCAGTGGGGAGGCAAAAAGATCTATGTCTGGGCACCCCCATTTTTGCGTTACCATGCTGAAGATTTGTGGATTCAGTTTCCATTCGTGAGGGTCCATGATATTTCTGCTTAGATCGTCTGCCAGAGTATTTCTCTTTCCTGGCAGGAATTGTGCAGATGAACTTGATACGTTAGAGCTGTGTTCCACAAGGTCATGGCTTGCCTGCATAGGGGATAAGAATGAGTGCCCCCTTGCTTGTTTATGTACCACATTACTGTCGTGTTGTCTGTCTTTAATAATAATTGTCCTGGATGCAGAAGATCCTTGAAAGCTGTTAGGGCATTTTGAACAGCCAACATCTCTTTTTGATTGATGTGAAGATGTATCTGGTCTGTGGTCCACTTGCCCTGAAAGCATTTTCCTGCCATGTGTGCTCCCCAGGCGTAATCCGAGGCATCTATTGTTAGAGTCTGCCTGGCTGTGGGTAGGGTAAAAGGCTGACCCTTGTTTAGGTGACATGCCTGTGCCCACCATAGAAACTCCTGTTGTAGGCAGGGGAATCAATGGTATTACTGCTTCTAAACTGTGAGAGTGTTGAGTCCACACACCTTTTAGGTACCATTGTAATTTCCTCATATGCAGTCTGGCATATGGTATTAGTAGTATGCAGGATGCCATGAATCCCAGGGCCTGCAGAATTTTTCTTGCAGGGAGATGGGACTTTTTTGCCAGTAATTGAAAATATTGAGTTCATTGAATTTGTTTGTCTGGCGTGATATAAGCCATCTGGGCCATTGTATTTAAGCTGGCACCCAGGAATATAATCTGTTGTGAGGGCACTAGTTTTGACTTCCTTTCTTTTACTGTGTACCCTAGAGAAATTAGCAACCTTTTTACAAACGCCAGATGCTGTAGAAGAATGTCCTTTGTCTCTGCTTGAATGAGGCAGTCGTCCAGGTATGGATATATTTGAATTCCTTTTTGTCTGCAAAATGCAATTACTGGTGCCAGGCACTTTGTAAAGAACCTGGGCACAGTAGATAAGCCAAAGGGCAGTGCAAAGAATTGGTAGTGCATTGTACCAGCTTTAAATCTGAGTTATCTTCTGCAGTTTTGTCTGATAGGGACATGCAGGTATGCCTCTTTGAGGTCCAGAGTAACAAGCCAAGCATTCTTGCTCAGCATCGGTAGAAGCTGCTGTAATGTCAACATTTTGAATTTCGGAATATCCAGGTAAGTAATTAGAATTGAAAGGTCTAGTATGGGCCTCCAGGCCTTGTCCTTTCTGGGGACCAGGAAGAGTCTTGAGTAAAATCCTTGTCCTTGTTCCTGTTGTGGTACTTTTTGAATAGCTCTCATGTCCATGAGGGCTGAAATTTGTTTTTGTGCCTCTGCCCATTGATTCTGTGGCAGGTCTGGCATTCCTTATAGCCTTGGTAAAGTATGAAAGTGGAACCTGTAACCTTGAGAGACAATATTCAGAACCCATTTGTCTTGGGTGATTGTTTGACAGTTTTGAGAAAAAAGTGTTAGTTTTCCCCCTAAGGGGGCTGCCAAAAGAGAAGTGCTTGGTGTACGAAGGGGGAAGTCATTGTGACTGTTTCCTGTAAGGTGAGACTTGTCCTCACCTCCTTTTGGGGTTGAGGTGCCCCACTGTCATTGTCTATTAGAGGCTTGGGGTTGAGATCTGCCTCTTGGGTGTCTGTATCTGCCTCTCTGTGGCCTGTCTGACACTGGAAAGGACCAATTCTTTGTTGGCCAATTTCTGCTAAATCGAGGTGGCTGTACCTGTAAGAAATCTTTGACTGTTTGCATATATTTAGCTTTATCCTCCATTTTCTTTAACACCAAACAAGGTATCATGCTGTAAAGGAGCATCCAATAATTTTGCCTTAACATGATCAGGTAAACTCTGTTCTTTTAACCAAGCATGTCTTCGAATAACAGAACCTGTAACTGCGGCTCTACAAGAGGCCTCTAAAGAATCAAAACCACACTGCAGAGTATGTTTTCCCACCTGTTCAACTGCATGCAGTAAATCCTGCATTTCTTCACAATCAGGAACTTTTGAGCTTGCAATCATTTTCTGTTTTAACTGAGCCATTAAATATTGTTGGTACTTAAGCATGTGAAACTGGCAATTTAAAGCTCTTACTGCTAAAGTTGCAGATGTGTATACTTTCTTCCCCCATCTATCCAAAGCTCTGGAATCTCTGTCAGAGGGTACTGGATTTTTTGCAATGGAAGCCTTAACCCCTTTAGGACCCTGGGAAATAGTTTCTGGATCAGCAGAAGGGTTTTTGTAAAGAAACTTGTGAGAGTCAGGGACTCTATAATACCTATCTGGCTTGGCTGGAGCAGGGGGCAAAGAGTCAGGAGATGGGCTGGATTCAGAGAACACATCATCCACAATATCTAGCACAGGCAGAATAGCTAGGGGCCTGTGCTGAGGCAGTAAGAGGAAATCCCTGAGCCTTTTCTTGGATTCTGAGTAATCCTGACTTTCCCAATGGAAATGCTCCCTCATGGTATGTAAAGTTTCCCCAAAAGAATAATCCTCAGGAGGAGAGGCTGAAGGGATAGATTCTTCAGCATCAGAGTTCTCATAGGGGGGTAGAGATATCCCTGGTCTGAAGAGGAATCAGAGGAAATGGAAACCTGATCAGAGGAGTCATAGTCTGCATCCTGCCTGGGCCTTTTCTCAGGAGGGGGATGGGAACCCCTGATTAGAGTAATGAGGTCTTCGGCCATTTTAAGAATCTGTTTCTTAGGCATGGAGAACTGTCCAGAAGAATGCTGTACTTGTTTCTTTGTCTTTAATGGTACCTTTGTCTTGGCTGTTGTTTTAATGGTAAATTGTGAAGGTCTGAAAACACCCTCAGAAGCTGATACCTGCTCAGCGGCTCCGGACCCATCTGAGGGATTAGTTTCTGTAGGCCCAATAACTTGAGTTTCCAGAGGCCTAACTGTCTCCACGTGGGAGTCGGAAGCAGCCTGTGGCTCTGAGGTAGCGGGTGTCAGGGGCTGCAAAAGCACCTCACTGAGAACCGGTGAACCGGCAACTGGCCTAGAAGAGGTTTCGTCGTCGGTTTTGGACCTTGGATGCCTGTCTTTATCCCAGTCTTTGCGTTTTTTCAGCATCGCGGTCGTCGGCTGATCCGACGGCACATTATAATTGAACCTTCGTCCAAAGTAGTGTAAAGCAAAATCAAAATGTATTTTTATAGTGCGTTTGTTAAATCTAGCACAAAACCGACAACTAGTGACGTAGTGATCAGGGCCTAGGCATGGAATACAGTAAGAGTGGAAGTCCTTATGAGGTATTTGCTTCCCACAAGAAATACAATTATTAACTTTTTCTGACATCGGTCTGAGGCAAGAAAAAAAGTTTCCCCAACAGGGTACTTAACTTTATTGAAGACTTTGGATCTGAAATTCGACTTCGAAAATCTCAGGAGTCTGCCGACCGGCCACTTGCGAACTGCTTCCGGCACCGCGCGGCAAGAAAGACTGAAGAAAATGGCATCGGATGCATCTTTTATACCCCGGCGCACTGACGTCAGGGAAGAAGCGACAGCAACCGACGCTGGACCAAGACTTTGGAACTCAGGCCGACTGCGGGACCGCCTGACAGCAGGATAACCCAAGTGTGATGACTGTAGCAGTGTAACACGATGAACATCAGTGCCTGTTGAGAGACCTGAGTGCATGTGTAATATGGACTGCACAGTGGTGTGGAGTCTACATGTCCTCCCTGTGTTCATGTGGGTTTCTACCGGGTGCTCTGGTTTCCTCCCACATTACAAAGACATGCTTCTGGAGTGTTTCTCCCCGGGCCTCCTCTGAAGATTGTTTACTAGGAAAGTCCGACTTGGCATGAACCAAACATTAAATAAAAATAAAATAAATATGGCAGATCCTGGCACCTGACAGACAGCTGGACCTTGACCTTCTCCTCATCAAGGTTGGTGACAAGGATATCTGCGTGTCTCACGATGAAGTCACCCATGACTAATATGTTTGGTTTTGTGTTTAGCCTTAACAATTTAACAGGTGAGACACTGGTGTGTGAGCTATTACATGCATTATGTTCTGCAGAGGAGGTACTATGTGTAGCGTGCTTGTGTTTGGGAGGTCTTTGGTGTTTAGGTATATTTCTAGTGAAGACCTCCACATATGTAGGTATGTGTGATGTGAGTTCGGGTTGAGTAGGAGGTGAGATGTGCATGCTGACAACCCGCTCATTGTCATATGTACTGACTGGTGTGTGAGAGAGCATGGATTCAAGGTTTTTAATATAGTTGCATTGCTCACATGGTGAATTTGTGTGGACTAGGAGTAGAGGGTTGTAAGTGAACATGAGGCAGTTACTACATTGTCTCAGGATGCCCATGTCGAACAAGATGGCTGGAGAAACTGTGGGAAATTATATGTCCATAGTGTTGGGTAAATTTATATGGTCAAGAAGAGAGGTCACACTTAGGAATGGCTAGTGGGTGAGAGGTGTGTTGGTACCTCTGAGGCTAGGTTTAGTGTTCTACCTGACAGCAGAGCAGGGTCATGAAAAACCACTGGAGGACCACAAGCAATGTTCTAAGGAAAAATTAACAAGCAAAACATTTGTAACTATAACCACCAGAGGTAACCTACCACTATGTGGCAATGCAAGATGGTGCACTACAGGCAAGCAAGCACAGACTAAGGGCTTAAATAAAACAGGAAATAAAGTACAGTTGTGTACACTTACCATAAATGTAGATGTTCGTGTGTATTCACGGTTACAGTCATCACATTTGGGTTATCCTGCCAGGTGTAACCCTCAGTTGGCCCGAATACCAGAGACTTAGTATTTCTGCATCGGTTGCTGTCACTCCAGGACTGACGTCAGGTTGTCAGTGGTATAAAATCAGGCAGCCGACGCCATTACATCAGTTTTTCTTGCCCCAACTGTCAGGAGCCCCTAAATAGGGAGCTAGGTTATGGTGAAAGAACACCACCAGTAGAAAGTAAATTCCCTGTAAGGAGAGAGAGAGAGACAAGGGAGATGGAGGGGGGGGGGAACAATGACTGCAACAGTGAATACATTTGAACACCTACATTTATGGTAAGTGTACACAACTGTACTATGTTCTTCATGTTTCACTGTTGCAGTCATCACATTTGGGTTGATTCCCGAAGCTGAAGAAAAGGGTGGAGGCAGTCAAGACGACTGGGGCGCTGGCTAGGATGCCCTGCAAGACTGTAGTGGCAAAGCCTGCCCTGGATTTGGAGAAGATAGGCAGGTGGTAATGCTTGGTGAAGGTATGAACAGAAGTCCATGTTGCAGCCTCCAGGATGCCCCTGGTGGGGACCCCTCTGAGAAAAGCTGCAGAGGTGGAGGTTGCCCTGGTGGAATGTGTCCTAACCCCCTTTGGGGGTGGTTTCCCATGCTGTTTGCAGCAGAAATGGATGCAGTGTGCTACCAATTTGGAGATTGTTTGGATATGGCCTTGCCCTCCGCCCCTGCTGCGAAGATGACTAGCAACTGGTCAGTTTTTCTAAAAGATTTAGTCCTATCCAGATAGAATCTGAGCTGTCTGTGCACATCTAGAGAGTGCAGAACCCTTTCCCCCTTGTTTTGTGGGTTAGGGAAAAAGGTGGGCAAATGAATGGATTGGTTGAGAGCCACACTGGACACCACTTTAGGCATGAAGGATGGGTTAGTCCTGAGGGAGACCCTGTCAGCATGGAAAATGATGGACTCTACAGCCATGAGTGCTTGTAGCTCTGAAACTCTTCTATCTGAAGTGATGGCCAGAAGCAAGGCTGTTTTCCAAGAGAGGAACTTAAACTCTGCTGAAGCTGCAGGTTCAAAGTGGGGGGTAGGGTGATCTTTTCCAACACAAAGTTAGGGTCCCAAGCTGGAGTCGGAGTTCTTCTGGGTGGCCTTAAGCTGTTAGCCCCTCTTAGGAACGGTTTGATGAGAGGGTGTAAGAAGAGCGGTGGCTCTGTGTGGAATAAGCAGAGATGACAGAGGCATGAATTTTAATAAAAGAGAAGGATAGACCCCTGTGCAGTAGGTCTGCTAGGTAATCCAGGATGACAGGTAGGGAGGGCTGTGCGGTTTCAGCTCCCTTAGCCTGGATCCAGGTACAAAACCTTTTCCATTTGTCAGCATAGGATTTTCTAGTGCTGGGGCATCTGACCTCACATATAACATCTAGGATTTGTTTGCTTAGGCTGGCAGCTTGAGTAGAGGTCAGGGAATAAGCCAGGCTGCCAGGTTGAGGGTCTGCAATTGGAGATACATGAATTCTCCATTCTTCTGGGTCAGGAGTGTTGGGATCTGAGGTAGGTGCCATAGTGGCAAGGGTGACAGGATGTGGAGCAGTGGGTACCAGTGCTGGCGTGGCCAGTCTGGGGCAATCAGGATTGCCCTCGGTTTTTCCTCCCTTATTTTGAGCAGTACCCTTGAAATGCATGGTAGAGGGGGAAATGCATAGACCGAGAGGTTTACCCACTGGAAGGATAGAGCATCCACTTTCCAGGCCTTGCTGTGAGGTTCCCTGGTGCAGAATTTACTGAGCTAATGATTGGAGTTGGAGGCAAAGAGATCCACCTTCGGGTTGCCCCATTTCTGGGACAGAAGGGTGAAGGTTCTGTGGTCTAGCTGCCACTCGTGTGGGTCTAACAGGTTTCTGCTTAAGTTGTCTGCCAGAAAGTTTAGGGAGCCTGGCAGGAACTGTGCTAGCAGATGTAGCTGCATGCCTGAGGCCGTGTGCCAAAGGGTCATGGCGAGCCTGCAGAGAGGATAACTGAGTCCCTTCCCCTGCTTGCTGATATACCACATCACTGTGGTGGTGTGTGTTTTGATCAGTAGAGGACCCGGGGAGAATAGGGGTCTGAAAGCTGTCAGGGCGTGCTGTACAGCTAGCATCTCTTTTTGGTTGATGTGTGGATGTATTTGATTTGGGCTCCAATGGCCCTGAATGCACCTGCCATCCAGGTGTGCACCCCAGGCATAGTCTGATGTGTCTGTGGTGAGGGTCTGGGTGGCGTGGGGTTGTGAGAAGGGAAGTCTTTTGTTGTGGTTGCATGCTGCTGCCCACCAAAGAAAATCTTTCCTTAGACAAAGTTTCATTGGAATGATAGTTTCCAGGTCTTGAGAGTGTTGACACCAAAAGCTTTTTGGGTACCACTGTAGTTTCCTCATATGCAGTCTGGCATATGGAAGGAGTAGAATGCAGGAGGCCATGAACCTTAGAGCTTGCAGGATTTTCCTTGCGGATAACTGGGTTCTGGTGGCTAGTTGAGAGAAGTAGTCTGTCAGGTAGGCTTGCTTTTCCAGAGTAAGGCATGCCATCTGGGATGCTGTGCCCAGACTTGCTCCCAAGAATACAATTTTTTGTGTGGGTACTAGTTTTGAATTCTTTTCGTTGACAGTATACCCCAGGGAGGTCAGCAGGTCCTTTACAAAGGTCAGGTGCTGTAACAGCTTTTCCTGACTGTCTGCCTGAATCAGGCAGTCGTCTAAGTAGGGGGTAAATTTGAATACTTATCTGTCTGCAAAAAGCAATGGCTGGAGCCAAGCATTTTGTGAAAGCTCTGGGAGCAGTGGATAAGCCAAAGGGAAGCACAGAGAACTGAAAGTGCACAATTCCTGCCCTGAACCATAGCTACTTCCTGCAAGATTCCCTGATTGGGATGTGTAGGTAGGCCTCTTTTAGGTCTAGGGTGGCTAACCAAGCATCCTTGGAAAGCATAGGAATAAGCTGCTGGAGAGTGAGCATTTTGAATTTTGGTATCACCAGAAAGGTGTTTAGAAAGGATAGATCAAGGATTGGGCACCAGGTGCCCTCTTTTCTGGGTACCAGGAATAGTCTGGAATAAAAAACCTTAGCCTATCTGGTATGCAAGTACATGCTGTAATGCCCTCATGGAGAGCAGGGAAAAGGACTTGCTTTTTGGCCTTTGCCCACTGGTTTGGAGGAAGATCTGGGAACCTTTTTGGGTTTGGCAGTGTGTGGAAATAAAATTTGTATCCCTGGGACACTATGTTGAGGGCCCATCGGTCGTTGGTAATAGAGGCCCAGTTGTTTGCATGGTTCATAGGTTCATAGGTTTATACTAGGCTATCTGCCCTAAGGCATTTATAAGCCTAGCCCAAATTTTTGTGGCTTACGCCACCCCTTATACGAAAAAATACTGTGCCCATTAGTTTGTTGTGCCTCTGTCCAGCAGTGACACAGAGATGATTCCAGGGGGAAAACCTACGATCTCCCATCCACAGGTCTAGATTTCTCTTGAACAGAGTCAGCGAGGTGCTCTGCCTCACATGGACCGGGATTCTATTCCACAGCATAGGGAGTCTCTGAGTGATAAATCTATCCCTCCAGCACGTCCTATTTATATTCGTGCTAAGGTTGAAGTCGCTTGCTCTAGTGGTTTTGGTGGATTTGGATTTTTTGAGGTGGAGCATGTCCATTAATTCCGGGTTGGACATGGCCTTGTATGTCAGGCACATGTCACCTCTGAGCAGACGGTATGCGACTGAAAAGAGCTGGAGTTTCTTCAATCTGGCAGCATATGACAGATTTTGGAGTCCCTTTATCCTTTTGGTGAGGAACTTTTGGGGTCTCTCCAATTGCTGCAGATGTCGGGTGAGATACATCCCGAATGGGGCACTGTACTCGATCATTGGTCTGATAAGTGAAGAGTACACGGGAACAATGACCTCACTAGATCTGGATGTGAATCCCTTCATGATCAGGTGGGCAATGTAGAAGGTCTTTCTAACCACTTTAGCAACGTGAGTGTCAAAAGAAAGGCCACTGTCAACCTGGGTCCCCAGGTCCCTGATAACCTCTTCTGTGCTTAGTGGATTGCCACCTATATGGTAGCTTGGGGTTACCTTGTTTTTCCCGAAGGGTATGACTAAACATTTTTTGGCGTTTAACTTCAGGCCATGGCTCTGGCACCAGCTATCTGTTTCCGTGAGTCCCTTCTGAAGGATATCCGTGTCCGATGCACTTTCCATTATGGCACCCAGTTTGCAGTCGTCTGCAAACTTTGTCAGCCAAAGTCCTCCCATGTTGGCCTGTACTTCTGAGAAGTAGATGCCAAACAATAGGGGGCCAAGGACCGAGCCCTGTGGGACACCACTTGTGACCGCCTTGGAGTCTGACATAGCCAGCAACTCTAACCCTGTGGGTTCTGTCCTTAAGCCAGTTTGCAACCCATCTTGTGACATATGGGTTTACATTTAAGCTGATAAGTTTTTCTACAATACCCGAGTGGGGTATTGTGTCGAAAGCCTTTGCAAGGTCAAGGTAGGCTGTATGGACTGCCTTTCCCTCATCAATGGCCTTGGTGACTGTTTCGAAGAAGTCGACCAAGTTCAAAAGGCATGATCTTCCCTTGACAAAGCCAAACTGGGTCGGGTCCAATGTCTACAAGTCCTCTATATCTTTGTTTATGAGCTCCATTATGATCCTCTCCATAGCTTTGCAGACTAGACTTGTTAAGCTTATGGGGCGGTAATTACCAGGGTCTGTAGAGGCACCGCCTTTGTGGAGTGGGACCACAGTTGCCGTACGCCACTCCTTGGGCACGTATCCTGTGGTAAGGCTGAGATTAAACAGCTGCCTTATGTGTGGGTTTAATTCCTCATTTAGCTCGTGTAGCACACAGCCGGGGACACCATCCGGTCCCATTGATGCTGTGTTTTTAGCTTTAGAGAGAGCAGCTTTCACCTGCGCATTTGAGATGTCTGGGAGGCTACACTTGGCTGGGATAGTTATCTCTCCTTTAGGGGAGGGGTGAAGTTTGCACTGAACCTGTCTGCCAGTATGTTGGCAATGTCTGTGGGTTCAGTGATTTTTGTATCATTTTGGACTAATTCTGAGCATATCTGGGAGTTTCCACCCAGGTCCCTAACATAGCTGAAAAAGGCCTTATGATTGTCCTTTGAATCCATGGCAATTTTTCTCTCAAAATTGGCCTTAGTTGATTTTATGAGTGCTCATATTTTTTTACTAATAATGATCAGGGTGACTTCCTTTTATGGATTTTGTTCTATCATGTAATAGCTTTCTCCTCTTATTGTAAAGTTTGTTAATGGCTGGGGTCCACCAGACTGGATGCTTGCCCTTTGTGGAAAGAGTCTTGGTTTTATTTGGGATTGCCTGATCCATGCAGTCCTGGAGGTGTTCATAGAAGGCATTTGTAAGGGCTTCCAGCTTGGGTTGTGGTTTCCACTGGCTCAGGGGCCTTGAAGGATACCACACCAGTCTTGAGTAGTGTGAAGTTTGCTTTAGAGAAGTTCTTCACTATGGTCTTTTGTTTGGGGTGGGGGCGGATGTGGATTTCCAGTGAGATTAGTTTATGATCAGATCTCACCAATGAGGGATATACTTCCGGTGTGGAGCATTTTGTCCCCATGTTTGTGACAATGAGATCTAGTATATTTTCTCCTCTCGTAGGAACAGTGACTAGCTGTTCCATGGCATTTGTATTTATGAACTCCAGGAACCGTTGGGCTAGAAAGTTAGGGCTTGAGTAATGTTCCCAGTCTATATTCGGGTAGTTGAAGTCACCCAATATGATGGTGTTTGGAGATAAATTTATATACTCCAGTGTCTTCAGGAAGGCTGTGTGGGGTTCCTGAGTTTGAGAGGGTGGCCTGTAGCATGCTACAATTTGTAGAGCAGTTTTGCCTATGGTTAGTTGTACCTGGATGGTTTCAAGCTTCATGCGTTGCCACCAACCTGGAGGTGTGGGTATCCTTTATGAATATGGATACACCCTCCTTTTGTGGTGTGGTCCGGGTTTTGGGGCCGGAACGCATGATATGAGGTAAAACCTAATAGTGCCGGGGTGCTCTCAGGAGCCTTGAACCAGGTTTCAGTTACAGCACAGACATCGATGTTCTCCATACTGAGAAGGGCCTCGAGTGCATGCATTTTGAGATTTAGACTTCTGGCATTGAGCAGCATTACCCTCAGTTTCTTCCCATTTTTGTTTTCTAGGGTGGTAGGTTTAGAATTTGAGCCTTGCCTAAAAAGGCACTATGGGGGTGGCAAGAGCCTTAGCCAATATCCGGTATCCCAGGGTGACAGGTGCAAGCCGTCCCTTGAAGCAGCGTGGCTTGTCAAGCATGTCATCCCAGGCAGACAGACACTGGATCCCTTTGAATGACACCAGACATTAAGCCAATTGTTAAAGCTGATCATCTTGTCTCTATATTGTGGCATCATTCTTGGTGAAGGAAGGATACTGCTCAGGGTTAGGGTCATACCTGCCTGGGCTACATAATCAGAGAGCTCCTCTATGTCTCTTTTCATGTAGTCCAGGGAGGTACGTCTCAGGTCGTTCACACCAGCATGGACAATGACTGTGTCATATTTGTACTTGCCGTGGAGTGACCTGAGTGCTTGTGTTATGTGGCGGATTCTAGCGCCCGATAGGCAGCTTACTGTGACCCTCTCCTTGTTCAGCCTGGTGAGTGGGACGCCAGTGTGTCTGACTATGGAGTCACCTATGACAAGTATGTTTGGTGTTGTATTTGGCCTTAAGGGCTGTGACTGCTTTGCACACTGCTTTTGTGGTTTATGTGTTGCTTGTGGGGTGTCGAGGTAGCAGTTGTTTGGGTGTCTGCTTTGGAGGCCTCTGATGTTTAGGTAAATTTTTACTCAGAGCCTTCGAGTATGTCTTTGTGTGTTTATGTGTTTGATTCAGTGGAGTGGTAGCATTATGTGAGGCTGGTTTTGTGGTGTGTGTAGTTGCCTTCTCCTCCTGTCTGGTCTTGCCAGTCCTGACTTGAGAGAGCTCAGCCTCCAGTTTGGCTAAATAGCTGCATCTCTCGCAAGTATTTGTGTTATGTGGGAGGAGGAGAGGGTTGTCTGTGTACATGAGGCAGTTATAACATTGCCTCAAGATTCCCAGATTCACCAGCTGGACCGGAGAGGAGATTGACAACTGACCTTTGGACATGCTAGAATAATATTGGGAAATCCTTAATTGAAAACAAGGGCCAGTGGGGAGTGAGGGTGTAGTGCTTTTAATTTTTAGTGCTGACTTATATAATTGCTTTAGTGAGCAAGTGCCAGGTAACTTGAGTGCAATGTGTTACAAGTAACTAAATGCAAAACGACAAACAGTAACTTTCTTTCAAGTGAAACAAGGAAATAAGTACAGTAAGCAATGCAGATATCACTAGTGATCCACAGAAGCTGAGAAGTTGCGATTAGGTGGAATTAGCTTCCAGGAAATAACAAGCAAACAAACAACAAGCATATAAACAAAGCTAGATTCAGCAGGCCTGGATCTAGTCTATGCTAGAGCAAACAAGGTGTACCAATTTCAGTAAGATACAGTTCAAATATTCAGGCACTATAAACCTCTAACCAGAAATTCCCAGCTCAGAAGGGCAGAGTCCAGCCTCTTCTCCCACAAGAGTGCAGACCACGAACCTTCTTAATGTAAAATAACTGGCCTGAAGCCCAAGTGCCTAAACCAGAACTAATACACTTGGACACTGGGCTCTCAATCAGCAGTTCCCAACTTAGAAGGATGAAAGCTACCTGTCCTGCCACCACAGTGCTTGCCACAAACCTTCCTAATGTAAAACAACTGGTCTGAAGCCCAAGTGCTTAATCCAAAAGACTTAGAATGATAGCTACACTTTAATCAAGTTACAACCAAGCAGTAATAAATACCATTGAATACTTTAGAGAATGTCTGGATTAGTGCTCAAGTTACACAAACAAAGCTAGATCCAGCAGGCCCGAATCCAGTCTATGCCACAGCAAACAAGGCACCAACTTCAGTAAGAAACAGTTCAGATATGCATGCACTGTAAGCCTTTAACCAGAAATTCCCAGCTCAGAAGGGCAGAGTCCAGCCTCTCCTCCCACAAGAGTGCAGACCACGAACCCTCAATGTAAAATAACTGGCTTGAAAGCCCAAGTGCTTAAACCAGAATTAATACACTTTTAGAATAACAGACACTGAGCCCTCAATCAGCAGTTCTCAACCTAGAAGGATGTAAGCTACCTGTTCTGCCACAACAGTGCAGACCACAAACCCTCTCAGTGCAAAACAACTAACTGGTCCGAAGCCCAAGGAAGGAGAGTTTTCCTCCTAGGGGCACAAGCAGGTGGGCAGAGGTAAGGGGTGGAAGTGTAAAGTCATTGTGAGTTCTTACCATAAGGAGGTGGCTTAGCACTCCCTGTTTTTGAAGATGAGTAACTCCATTGCTTAGATCTCTGCATTCCCTGGGCTGCTGTCTGGGGGTTCTACTTCTCCTCGGTCTGGGCTGAGCTGGCCTGGAGTAGGCCGGAAAGGACCAGTGCTTAGAGAGGCAATGCTTACTGAACCTCAGAGGATGGACTTGTAAAAAGTCTTTAACTGTCTGCATGGATTTAGCTTTTTCTTCCATCTTTAAGACCTCTTCTGCCTTGGTGCCAAACAAATTGTCTTTGTTCAATGGTGAGTACCAATAAATTTGATTTGACATGGTCTGGCAAGGTCTGTTCCTTAAGCCAAGCATTCCTTCTAAGGACAGAACCAGTGAATGCTGCCCTGCAAGATGCTTCTAGGGCATCAAAGCCACATTTGCAAGGTGTGCTTAGTAACATGGCTTGCAGAATGCATAAGCTCTTGTAATTTTTTATTTTCTGCACAAGCAGGAAAGGAAGATATGTTTTGTTTGAGGAGTTCCATGGTATGCTGCTGATATTTCAACATGTGGAACTGACAATTTAGTGCTCTAATAGCAAGAATAGCAGTGGTGTATACTTTTGTACCCCATCTGTCTAAAGCTCGGGAATCCCTGTCTGAGGGGTGGGATTCTTAGCTGAGGTTGCTTTAATTCCTTTAGGTCCTTGAGAGATGACCTCTGGGTCAGCAGTAGGATTTTTGAAAAGGAACTGTAGTACCTGCCAGGTTTCCTGGGAGCAGGAGGAAGGGTGTCAGGAGTCAAACTAGATTCCATAAAAACATCAACATCATCCAGGACAGGAGGAATGGCCAAAGGACTGTGCTCTGGTAAATCTAAGAATTCCCTGAGTCTCTTTTGACTGAGGGTAGTCCTGACATTCCCATTGGAAATGCTCCCTTAAAGTATGAAGGGTTTCACCAAATCTAAAATCCTTGGGTGGAGAGGCAGAAGGAATGGATTCCTCTGCATCAGAATCCTCATAAGCAGACAGGGGTTGCACGTCTTCATATTCAGAAGCATCAAGAGTCATTGGACTCCTGTTCAGATAAAAATATTGGGGACAAGTCTCTTTCTTTTGGAAGGGGTAAACCTGGCTTCCCCTAATAAGCATAGTAAGGTCTTCCGCCATTTTAAGCATTTGAGATTGAGGCAAGGAAGCAGGTGCCTGAGCTTGGATCGTTTTTTTGGATGTAGTTCATACTCTGGGCCCTAGAAACTCGGCAGTTTTAGAAAGAACTGAAGACACAAATTAAGTCGCCAGTTTGTGTCGAGTATCAGTAGGGCAAAGTACTTCCTCGGAAGCCGGTGCCTGCTCAGCAGCTCTGGACCCATCCAAGGTAGAGACATCCACAGGATCCTTAGTTGAAGAAGAGTCTCGCGGCATTCTGGACTCCAAAAGGGTCTCGGTAGTGGCCTGCGAATCCACAGAAGCCGACATCAGGGGTTGCGAAAGTGCCTCACTGAGTACCAGTGAACTGATGACTAGCTTAACGGAAGCATCGTCAGTAGTTTTGGACCTGTGCGGTCTTGTCTTTATCTTTACTTTTTTTGGAAGATAGGTAGTTGGATGGCTTACCGAAGCCATATTGGAATTCGAGGACTGAGAGCAAAAATATCTAGATACAATAAGGAAAGGAAACACAATGGCAGAGCGGAGACTTTTATTCCACTATACATTTACTTAATTCCACTTTGTTTTTGTAATCATTATAATACTCGTTGAAAGTAGCATAATGGTTTAAAATTGATTATAAACAGTCTGTTAGTTGATTGTCTCCTACAATAAGGGTCCAACGACATATAGTTCTGGCATTGAACAAAGCACAAAAGTGACAGCGAGGGACATCAAGGTCTGGGCCTAAACAGGTGGCGCAATAAGAATGGAAGTCTCGGTGTGGTATTTGCTTTCCACAGGACAGACAATTGTTAACTTTTTCGGACATCGGTTAGAGCAAGAAAAAAGGGTCCTCAACAGGGTACTTAGCTTTAGAAGACTTCAACTTCAATTCGGAAACAAAAACTCAGGGAGCGGCCGACTGGCACTCGTGTGAACTGCTTCTGCTTTGGGCTCCTCGGCAAGAAAGACTGATGTAATGGCGTCGGCTGCCTGATTTTATACCACTGAAGACCTGATGTCAGTACTGGTGCGACAGCAACTGATGCAGAAATACTAAGCCTCTAGTGTATTCAGGCAGACTGAGGGCTACCCCTGATAGGATAACCCAAATGTGATGACTGCAACAGTGAAACACGAAGAGCATCCCTTTTAACTCAAATTAGACAATAAGGACACAGACTCTGAACTCTACTCCAATCACTCTCAAAGAGATGGGACCCAGACAGCACTTCTCCCAACAAGGGTGCAAAACGGCCTTCTACACCAAAGGTGGCTTGATGCTCAAAAGTTAAAAAAACAGACCCAGAAACAACAAATCTGGAAATGAGCTATACTACAGCCAAACTAGTACAATATGCAGTAAAATGTGCCAAATGCCGTTTTGAAAATTCAAACAGACTGTAGAAATCAAATACAAATTAAAGGTGCAATATAAGAGCAAAAACAGGCACTTACAGTTAAGTAGGAAGCAATGGATGCCTCAGATCTTTCAGTATCTCGGTGAATCGCTGGTTTTAGTGATCAAGTGAAACAAGGCAGTCTAGATTCAGTAAGACTGAATCTAGCCTATGCTAAGAAGTGTAGCAGTATTAGAAATTCAAAGGGCATAAAATCACAGTCACAACAAGCAGTAATAAATGCAGCAGAAAAAATGCAACTGAACACTTTTAAGAACAAGCAGCAAAAGCAAAATAAAGTAGGAAAAGACAGTATAATACTGCAAGACACAGTAAAAGCATCAAAAGCAGCTGAATAGAGTGTATTTTTTTTGTCAAGTAGAAAGGGAGAAAACAGAAAATAATTGAAGGTTAAGAAGATAAGGGGGTGGGGCCTTCCCAAATGATCTCACAACTCAGTAGAATGAGCTGGTGCGATGGGACTGGGAGGAGTGTTCAATATCAGATTTATAGGCAAGCGAACTCTCCAAGTCTGATTCTCAAGAAATATTCTGAGAGAAGATAAGCAACCACTTAATATTTTCGGCACGAAGGCCTGACTAATCAAGCACACTTCACGGTTTTGCCTGGATCCTAAACAAAACATTTACTGCGATTATCTCTATACAGAATCTGCCTCCCACCATCACATTTACCTCTCCCAAATGGCATGAAAAATATCAAATTTTTGTTTAAAAAATATGACAGAAAGATTACGTTTTCCTCATCAGAGATACATGTCTGCTCGACACAAAGGAAAGCAGCACAGGTTGCATGGGCTGATAAGACTGTAGCGAAAGTAAAAAGTCTCACTGTTCAGGCTGCCAGCAAAAAAGTTCTGAAATTTTTCATGCTTGTACATCCCTCATGTACAGCTTTGTAATCTCATGTGTAGGATGTATGCTGGACAAACTGCAGGAAGGAAGCCTCTCAAACTTTGGTATGCTGGCCAGCTGTACATTATTCTTAGATATTTCCCCATATGCAGTGAATACTGCAAAAGTAACCAATGAAGGACATCTGTCTGACATTTGACAACAAAAGTAGAGCAGGCCAAGAAATTCAAGTAAAGAAATCATCTATAAGAAACTGCCTCACAGGTGCATTGTAACATGCTGCTATACAACCAAACACCACCTGAGAAATGTCGCAGGAAACATTTTTTTTACATTCTACTGAACTGTATGTCTGCATAACTATGATAACCGCTGCATGATATACACATCTAGGCTACTGCTGAAATAAGGGTCCCTCTCATCCAGCCAATTAGCCCCGTCACCAGTTAAATATCTGACAGTCACTTGTAATTTGCATGCTTCTGCAACTGAAAAGAACAGAGAAGGTACACCACAGTTAGAGTTGGTGATAGAGGACAATTGTTATTTAGGCTTCACTGCTGCATAATGTTGTGCAGTACAACAGGTGAGGAAGTTTATTCAACCAGAGACGCTGCTTTATATTAATACTAAAATACAAGCAAAACCTGCTTGTCCTAAATGGAAAAGGGGAAAAAAAAACATAACATGGCACAAGTTATTGTTTGCTTTACAGTTTTTCTCTTCATATCAGACAGCTTACAATACTACTATTAACCTTTGGCAGTTACATACCTTATCTCCTTTATGGTCGCCCTCTTCATGGGATCAACTTGTAGCATATGCTTTAATAAGTTGATTACAGGAGGGTTCAGGTACTGAGGTGTATAAAAAATACCATCACATATTTTCTTAAACAGTGTTGGCACATGATCATCATCGAATGGAAGCGTACCACACAATAAGGCATACAGAATAACCCCACAGCTCCAGATGTCAACTTCAGGCCCTGCATACAATCTAGAAGCATGTACAGAATTAAACACATTAGTACCAGTAACCTTCATTAGAAGACCTCAAAACTGCAATAAGCTACACACAGTGAAACTAACACAATGGTTCTACATTGGTATGTTGCCACATTTTGTTTGTTACCAAGCAGATAAATTGGTCCAGTGATGCTTTTCAGGCATAACTGGGCCAAACACACAAAGCCAATACATGTGTATACATAACAGAGAACAGTGGATCTTGCAAACTGCAGGTCAGCAACAGTGGCGACATGGTTACACAAACACAGTAACTAATTGTTCTGCAATTCTACAATTATTTATTTATTTTTTTTAGACAGGCAGACATTCAGGAAGAGAGTAACTGCATTTGTTTCCCCTTGCACCCACTATACATATATATATATATATATATATAT